>NC_045444.1:89673619-89685703 GCF_002776525.5 Piliocolobus tephrosceles
TTTTTTTTTTTTTGAGACAGAATCTCGCTCTATCGCCCAGGCTGGAGTGCAGTGGCACAATGTCAGCTCACTGCAAGCTCCACCTCCTGGGTTCACGCCATTCTCCTGCCTCAGCCTCCCAAGTCGCTGGGACTACAGGCACCCACCACCACGCCCAGCTAATTTTTTGTATTTTTAGTGGAGACGGGGTTTCACTGTGTTAGCCAGGATGGTCTCCATCTCCTGACCTTGTGATCCACCCACCTTGGACTCCCAAAGTGCTGGGATTAGAGGCGTGAGCCACCGTGCCCAGACTATTATCAGTCTTTATCGCCTAGAAATAATGAGGAGAAATGGGAATTCTTCCTTAGGATAAAGGCCACCACCTTGTTATATAACTGACCCAAAAGAAGTTTCTGAAAGACTTTCAAGTGAAGGAAGTTAGCTTCCTCAGGCAGGGGAGACAGGCCCACTCCCATCGGCAAGGAAGGTTCAGTGGGACTTGGGGTTTCAGCTTTGTCTTCCTCTGACCAAATGTACTGATCTCAGAGTCCTATTCCTTCTCAAACAGTGCCGTAATTTAGAATAAAAGATTTGGCAAGATTCTGCTTTTAGCTGGCATTGTAACTCTACAACCTGCACAGTTAGATTTTAGGGTCTGTAACTCAGCCATATCTGCCCCGCAGCTGCACAATTTTTTTGTTTGTTTGTTTTTTGAGATGGAATCTCACTCTCTTGTCCAGGCTAGAGTACAGTGGTGCGATCTCAGCTCACTGCAACCTCCGCCTCCTTGATTCAAGCAATTCTCCCTGCCTCAGCCTCCCCAGTAGCTGGGGTTACAGGCGCCTGCCACCATGCCTGGCTAATTTTTGTATTTTTAGTAGAGACGGGGTTTCACCATGTTCGCCAGGTTGGTCTCGAACTCCTGACCTCAGGTGATCCGCCCACCTCAGCCTCCCAAAATGTTGGGATTACAGTCATGAGCCACCATGCCTGGCCACAAAATATTCTTTTGAGAAGAATGGAAGCCTTCTGGTCCTTCACCTATACCATCTTATGTTAGAAGGTCAAGGCCTTAAACTTGTTTTTTTTTTTTTTTTTTCTTTTCATAAGCTCTATAATGCAGTCAGAAATAGTCATCTATCCCACCATCTTTTTTTTTTTTTTTCCTTCCTCTTCTTCTTCTTTTAGACAGAGTCTCACTCTGTCGCCCAGGTTGGATTGCAGTGGTGCCATCTCAGCTCACTGCAACCTCTGCCTCCTGGGTTCAGGTGATTCTCCTGCCTTAGTCTCCTAAGAACCTGGGATTACAGGCATGTGCCACCATGTCCAGCTAATTTTTGTATTGTTAGTAGATGCAGGGTTTCTGCCATGTTGGCCAGGCTGGTCTTGAACTCCTGGCCTCAAGTGATCAACCTGCCCTGGCTTCCCAAATTGCTGGGATTACAGGCATGAGCCACTGTGTCTGGCCTATTCCACAATCTTTTGCAATACCCATTGTTGCTATCAACAATCACTTGACCATGTAAAATGTCTTCCCTACTGACATTCCATCCCATGTCACCAATGGCAATAATTTGAATAACCTTGTTGTCACTGCATGCTACACATTATCACTATCAATAATGAATCTCATCATGAGGTTGTCAAATATGTGTTTAAACAGGTCCTAGAATTCCAACTTGGGAACTGTTTGAACTGTTTCTGGGAGCCACCCCTTGTGCCAACTAGAGTCAGGTCTGACAGTAAACAGTATTTCACTCCAATGGTTCGAAAGACTTTAAGGAAGAAACTATATACAGAAGTGTGGGGAGGATTAAGGGAACCAATAAAGGATGCTGAAGTATCCAGAGACTAGCAACAGGGGAAATCATTGTCACTCCTAGGTCTGAAGGGGCAAAGAGAGAAAATATTATTGTTACTCAGAGAGGGTTGGAGGATCATAGGAGGATGTTCTACCTCAAAGCTATATATATAGTGGGATATAGCTCCTGCCAGAAAATATGGCTCAGAGTTGAAAGGGAACAAAACAGGAGGCTTCTAAAGCTGCTCTCTTCTCATCCTCAGCTTACTGATGCCTCTTGGTGGAATTAGAAGTGAGCTCATAAGGAGCCCAGGTGGCATAGTCTGAAGGAATGAACGTCAGTGGTCATAGTTGCATGGTAGACACACCAGACAGTGATAACATAAGCATACCCTGAGAATAACCCTATAGTCTAAGAAGATTGTGTGTTCACAATTCCAACCTAAGGAATCCAGGAGTAGCCAACCAGAGATCATTTGGAGGTTGTTGTTAGCTGGGATTGCGCCACTGCACTCCAACCTGGTTCACAAAGTGAGACTCCATCTCAAAAAAGAAAATTAAGGCCAGGCACGGTGGCTCACGCCTGTAATCCCAACACTTTGGGAGGGCTCTGCCTTTTGTAATCCAAGGCAGGTGGATCAGGAGGTCAGGAGACGAGCCTGGCCAATATGGTGAAACCCTGTCTCTACTAAAATACAAAAATTAGCTGGGCGTGGCACATGCTTGTGGACCCAGCTACTCAGGAGGCTGAGGCAGGAAAATCACTTGAACCTGGGAGGCGGAGGTTGCAGTAGGCCGAGATTTTCCCACTGCACTCCAGCCTGGATGACAGATAGAGATTCCATCACACACACACACACACACACACACACACACACACACACACACACAAATTAAAATAAATAAATTTGTAGGAGCTTTTAAAGCCACAGAGTTTAAAACTTTTGTGTGTTTTAGATTTTTTTTAGAGACTAGGTCTCGCTATGTCACCCAGGACAGAGGGCAGTAGCACAACCATAGCTCACTATAACCTTGAACTCCTGGGCTCAAGTGAACTTCTGAGCCTCCCAGAGCCCTGGGATTATAGGTGTGAGCCACTGTGTGTGGCCCAAAAACAATTTTTAAGATACGGAGTGTCGCTCTGTCGCCCAGGCTGGAGTGCAGTGGCGCGATCTCGGCTCACTGCAAGCTCCGTCTCCCGGGTTCACACCATTCTCCTGCCTCGGCCTCCTGAGTAGATGGGACTACAGGCGCCCGCCACCACACCTGGCTAAATTTTTTTTTTTTTTTTTGTATTTTTAGTAGAGACAGGGTTCCACCTTGTTAGCCAGGATGGTCTCGATCTCCTGACCTCGTGATCTGCCCGCCTCGGCCTCCCAAAGTGCTGGGATTACAGGCGTGAGCCACTGTGCCCAGCCCCAAAAGCTATTTTTTAATTCAACATGAGTACATGTTGAAGAGAAGTATGACAGGTGATGAAGAAAATTACTTTCAAGGATAAAAATACTTTCATTAGAATAAAATTTTGTTGGATAAGTGCAATAAAAATAAGTTCAGAAAAAAGAACCATGGAAAATTTCCAGTTGTTCACGAAAAGTGTATGGGTTTTTTGTTTTGTTTTGTTTTTGTCCAGGCTGGAGTGTGGTGGCACCATCTTGGCTCACTGCAACTTCTGCCTCCTGGGTTCAACCGATTCTCCTGCCTCAGCCTCCTGAGAAGTTGGGATTACAGGCGCGTGCCACCACACCTGGCTAATTTTTGTATTTTAAGTAGAGGCGGGGTTTCACCATGTTGGCCAGGCTGATCTTGAAGTTCTGACCTCAAGTGATCCGCCGGCCTCGGCCTCCCAAAGTGCTGGGATTACAGGTGGAGCCACGGCACCCAGCCAAGTTTGTGTGTTTTTAAAAAAAGTCTGAGAGTTATCACATCACTATTATATTTCTATTCCTTTTCATACAATTAAAAGAGAGTTGCAACAATTTCAAAATGAGAATATTTATAATATGTCAGAAATTTAATCCTTTAAAGTCAAGATAAAAATTTTAGATGTCAACACAAAAAATGTGTGAAAGGATATACATGTGTGTGTGTATATACATATTATATATATATATTTTTTGCATATATATAATGCTTTTAGGGAATATCTAGGCAAAACGTTTTTAGGAGCACAGGAAGAGGAGGTAGATGTCTAGTTTTAGAGACTCACTATAAACTATGGTGCCCTGCCCAATTTCTGGAATTTTTGTCTCTTTTTTACAGCCCTAAAGTTCAGAGAGTCTCAGGCTGTAGGTCAATTTAGGGCTAAAAAAGAATTCTAGATATCTGGAAGGATTGGTACCTAAGATTATGGTTATATGGTTACTTCATGCACTTAAAACTCTTACGTTTGGCAGGGCGCGGTGGCTCAAGCCTGTAATCCCAGCATTTTGGGAGGCCAAGGCGGGCAGATCACGAGGTCAGGAGTTAAAGACCAGCCTGGCCAACAAGGGGAAACCCGTCTCTACTGAAAATACAAAGATTGGCTGGGCGCGGTGGCTCAAGCCTGTAATTCCAGCACTTTGGGAGGCCGAGACGGGCGGATCACGAGGTCAGGAGTCCGAGACCATCCTGGCTAACACGGTGAAACTCGTCTCTACTAAAAAAAAAAAATACAAAAAACTAGCCGGGCGAGGTGGCGGGCGCCTGTAGTCCCAGCTACTTGGGAGGCTGAGGCAGGAGAATGGCGTAAACCCGGGAGGCGGAGCTTGTAGTGAGCTGAGATCCGGCCACTGCACTCCAGCCTGGGCAACGGAGAGAGACTCTATTAAAAAAAATAAATAAATAAATAAAAATACAAAAATTAGCTGGACATGGTGGCGCGTGCCTGTAATCCTAGCTTCTCGGGAGGCTGAGGCAGGAGAATTGCTTGAACCTGGGAGGCGGAGGTTGCAGTGAGCCGAGATTGCGCCACTGCACTCCAGCCTGGGCTACAGAGGGAGACTCCGTCTCAAAAACAAACAAACAAAACAAACAAACAAACAAACAAAAAAACTCTTCCATTTACTGTTTTGAAAACCTATTGGGAACATCAGTTTGACAAGAAATATCTTTAAAATTCTAACAAGAGACTTAAAAAAGAACTTTGAACATACGACAGTTTAAAGCACATTTATATGCAGAGAAAGACTTAAAAATACAATTTCTGCCAAGTGAAATATTAAACAGCATGTTTCATTATATTTGCTATAGATGCCAATAGAGTTGGCATTTTCAATGAGGTATGTTTCCTGCTTATGTAATAGTCGCTTATCATAGAAGCTGTAAAATCAATCTGGAATTTCTCTTGCCAAATTGCTGCCTGTTCTTGACATTTTATATTATTAAATATATAAAATCTATAAATACTTTTAGCACACTTTCACTAAAAGGAGCACTAGTAAGTAGCACGCCTTGCCTTGTATTTCATTAGCCAAGTCAAAACTTCTGAGCCATGCGAAATAGAAAGAGGGGCCCTAGGGTATTTTATGCCCAGGGCAACGAATGCCAAATGCTGAAGCAGATAGCACTTATTCGGTTTTGCTAGGAGCTGTGCTAAGTGCTTTTCATAAAATATGTAAATTAACCTACAGGCAACTCCATGTGGTATTATTTTCACTGTTTTACCTAGAAGGAAATGGAAGCTTAGAAAACTCAAGCAAAGTCGGCCGGGCGCGGTGGCTCAAGCCTGTAATCCCAGCACTTTGGGAGGCCAAGACGGGAGGATCACGAGGTCAGGAGATGGAGACTATCCTGGCTAACACGGTGAAACCCCGTCTCTACTAAAAAATACAAAAAACTAGCCGGGGCGAGGTGGCGGGCGCCTGTAGTCCCAGCTACTCGGGAGGCTGAGGCAGGAGAATGGCGTGAACCCGGGAGGCGGAGCTTGCAGTGAGCTGAGATCCGGCCACTGCACTCCAGCCCGGGCGACAGAGCGAGACTCCGTCTCAAAAAAAAAAAAAAAACACTCAAGCAATTTACCGAAAGTCAAAGTTAACAGAGCAAGGAAACCTGAACAGTGTGCAGCCTCCGCTCACCAGAAAGTGTCAAAGAACCACATTTACTAGTACTTCAGACAGAAATTATGTGAAACAAGGCGTATCTACTCTTGTTTTACTCCCAGACACTTCCCTGTCCCGGTTAGATCAGTGGTGGTTTTCACTCAAATTTAAATGTGTAACAGTGTCCCCGGGAGGGCTTTGTTAAAACAGATTGTTGTACGCGCCCCCTCACCCCGCCCGCCCCGAGTGTTTGATTCAGTAGGTCTAGTTTGGGATCGAGAATCTTTCTATTTTCTTTTCCTTTTGTTTTGTTTTGTTTTTGAGACAGGGTCTCGCCCTGTCGCCCAGGCTGGAGTGCAGTCGTGCGATCTCGACTCACTGTAGCCTCCACCTCCCCGGCTCAAGCGATCCTCCAGCCTCAGCCTCCGGAGTAGCTGGGGCCACAGGCGCGCACCACCACAGCCGACTGATTTTTTTTTTTTTTTGTAGAGACAGGGGTCTCACTATGTTGTCCACGCTGGTCTCAAACTCCTGGGTTCAAGCGATCCTCCCGCTTCAGCCTCCCAAGGTGCTGGGATTACAGATGGAGCCACCGCGCCCGGCATCGATAATCTGCATCTCTAACGAGCTCCCGGGAGACGTTGATGCAGGTGGTCCGGGGACCACTCTTCCAAAATCATTGGTTTAGAGGTTTTAATCCTGAATCCATTGGGAAAAGTGTTGGGCGGACAGAACACTGCTAACTCCTAACTTTTCTCAGAAACCTGGGCTCTGCATTCGCCAACAACTCGGTCCCAAGTCGCGGGCATATTCTGTCTGAAATCTTGTGCACCGCAATCCCCGCCTTGGGGTGGAGGCTGGCGCTAGGCGGCTTCAGCCTCCGGCTGCTGCGCGCAGGAACCCACGCCCCGGCTCCTCGGCGATCCATTGCTCTCTCCGCTGACGCCAGCCGCAGGTCTCGGTCACGCCCCCGGCGGCCCGTTGGTTCGCGGGTACGGCGGGGTGCCCCCGCCCACACGCTATGCCTTAAGTTGGGCCAGGCTGAGGCGCTGCTGCTGGAGCGGCCGATCCGAGACGTGGCTCCCTGGGCGGAAGAACCATGTTGGACTTCGCGATCTTCGCCGTTACCTTCTTGCTGGCGTTGGTGGGAGCGGTGCTCTACCTCTATCCGGTGAGAGTCGTCTTGGCTTTCTGGGGTCCTGGGTGCCGCCCCAGCCTCTCTGTCGCCCGCATCCAGGCCGACCTGCCCGCTGCGGGCCGCAGGGGGCGGGCCTGAGGGGAGGGCTCGGGATCCCTCCGGGGCTTCGGCGCGGGGACCGCACCCGAAGTCACGTGATGCCCCACCGGGCCAGCGCTGAGAGCTACGTGGGCTGCGCCGCTACCCCTCAGGCTACTGGCCAGGCGGGCTCTAGCTGCTGAGGAAAAACCCGCGCCTCCGCGGGCCGGCCTCACCTTGCCAGGTACCCCGCGCCACTCTCCAAGGCGGCTCTCAAGTAGTTTGGGCGGCTTTTTGGCAATAATTCCGCCAAACCCAAATTTCTTTTCCCAGTGTGTCAGAGAGGAGACTCCTGGGCGCGCCACTCCTTTCTCCTTTCTTGAGGATTCTGCCAGCACTTGTGTCTTCCTCCTTTCCTTCTGTCCATCGATCTATCCGGACTGGAATCCGAAGTGCTCGAGGTCCAGGTCTTGCTCCTCTGAGGGGCTCCGGGGCAAATGCTTCTCTCCGGGAGAGTGCCGCGCTGCCGGTTCGGGTGCGAGCTTGGCTCGGCCCTGCCGTCTCTCCGAGCCTCCTGTCCTCCTCTCTCCACTAGCCTCCGTCCCCCAGAGAGGGAGGGTCTGAAAACAAAAGCGTTGATGGCTGAGGACCGTCTTTAAAACCTGTTCTATGCACTTTGGGAGGCTGAGGCGGGTGGATCACGAGGTCAGGATATCGAGACCATCCTGGCCAACATGGTTACACACCGTCTCTACTAAAAATACAAACATTCGCTGGGTGTGGTGGTGGCGGGCGCCTGTAATCCCAGCTACTCAGGAGGCTGAGGCAGGAGAATCCCTTGAACCTGGGAGGCTGAGATTGCAGTGAGCCGAGATTGCACCACAGTACTCCAGCCTGGTGACAGAGTGAGATTCTTTTTCAAAAACAACAACTTGTTCTACAAAGCCAGATGGTGGTTTTACAGTGAAAGTTGAAAAGTAGCTGAACTGCTGGAATTGACCATACACCTTCTTAAATGTTCTTTTCCGAGCAGGTAAATGGATTAGACTGGAATCTTGCAACTACACAATCAGGGACTTCCTGAAATCTTATTTTCTGAGAAACTAAACAATTTCAGTGGTTCTTGAATTTTTGGTGATTTTAAAATGATACTCTTCTTTGATCAGCTCATAGAAGCACACTGTTTATTCTTGGCACTAGATATGTGCCAGATACGGTTCCATGTGCTGGGAATCCAGCCGTGAACAAACCGGACAGAAAATTCCTGACTCTTGGAATTTACTTCCTAGAGAAGGGGAACAGACAATAAAAACAAATAATATAGGATTGTACGTAGAAATAAAGTTGGGGATAGGTAGATTGTTATTTTAAAGTAGGATAGCCGGGAGCTGAGGAGACATTTCAGCAGAGACTGGAAGAAGGTGAAGGTGCAAGCCATTCAGGTATCTGAGAAAGAGCATTCCGGGTCGAGGGAGCAGCAAATACAAACCCTCAGAGGGAGACCCGCCTGGTGTGTTCCTGGAAAGCAAGGGGACCAGTGTGGTTAGAATGTAGTAAATGAGGAAGAGACCAGAGGAGAGAGTGTCAGAAAGATGGGGGTGAAGGACAAATTTTAAATGACTTGTAAGGCTAAGCTTTTTTTTAATGGACTTTTGCTATGTGCCACTGGAGGATTTCAGCCATTTGAAATTGGATAGAATTAAAATTTAATTTTATTAGATAAATTTTAAAAGAATCATTCTGGTTGCCAAGTCATGAATAGACTTGGGTCTCCAGGTAAGGATGGAAGCAAGGCGAGTAATTAGGAGGATATTATCATTTCAGCTTGGATCATGTTAGTAGTGGCAGAGATAATGAGAACTAGTCAATTGTGAAGATAGTGCCAATGGGCTTTCCCAGTGGATTGGATGTGAAATGTGAAAGAGAGGCATCAAGGAAAACACCAGTTATTTTTAGCCTGGTATCTGGAAGGATGGATTAATTCCAGGGAAGATCAGCGGTTTTATTGTTGTTGGTTGTTCTTTAGTTTTGTTTTGGTGGGAGGTAGTGGGGATTTATAGAGATTAGGAGTTGGTTTTGGGTAGGCCAGGTTTGAGATGCCTGTTAGACATCCAAGTGGAGATGTTGAGGAGTAACTGAATATATGTCTTGAGTTTATGGGAAAAGTCCAGGCTGAAGATACACATTTGGGAGCTATCAATGTATAGACGGTATTTAAAGCAAGGAGAACTGGTTGCTATCTCCCAGACAATTTAGATACAGGAGAGAAGAGGTCACAGGGACCATACCCAGGATTCTCCAATGTTAATGGTTGAGGAGAGAAACAAGAGCCGGCAAAGGAGACTGAGAAGGAGCAGCCACATAAATAGAAGGAAGCCAGATGTTTTAAGCAGAAAAGCAGAAGAGGATAATCAGCTAAATCAAATGCTGCAAATATGTCAAGTAAGTTAAGGCCTAAGAATTTAGTAACATTGGTAATCGTTTTTTTGTTTTGTTTTGTTTCGTTTAAGAGACAGAGTCTCTCTCTTGCCCAGGCTGGAGTACAGTGGTACCATCATAGCTCATTGTAACCTCAAATTCCTGGCTCCAAGCGATCCTCCCACCTTAGCCTCTCAAGTTGCTGGGACTACATGCACATGCCACCACACCTGGCTAATTTTTAGATTTTGTATTTTTTGATACAAAGTCTTGCTCTGTCGCCCAGGCTGGAGTGCAGTGGCATGATCTCTGCTTACTGCAGCCTCTGCCTCCCAGGTTCAAGTGATTCTCCTGCCTCAGCCTCCCAAGTAGCTGGGACTGAAGGCACACACCACCACGCCCAGCTAATTTTTTTATTTTTAGTAGAGACAAGATTTTACTATGTTGGCCAGGCTGGTCTCGAACTCCTGACCTCAAGTGATCTGCCCACCTTGGCCTCCCAAAGCACTGGGATTACAGGCATGAGCCACCGCACCCAATCTGATTTTTAAATTTTTTATAGAAATGGGGTCCCACTATGTTGCCCAGGCTGGTCTTGAACTTCTCGGCTGAAGTGATCCTCCTGCCTCAGTCTTCCAAAGATCCAGGATTACAGGCATGAGCCACTGCAACATTTATAATCTTAAGAAGAGTGGTTTAATGTAATTGGGGTGATAAACCTAAATGGATGGATTCAGAGATATCAAGTATAGATAGCTTTTTAGAGTTCTGCAGTAAAGAGTGCTGGTAACTAGAGAGGGAAGTGAGGTGATGAAACTCTTAAGAGAAATTACATTATGCTGATGAGGGCTATCAAGTCATGAAGGAGAAGCTGATAATGTAAGAAGCTTATGGCCAGCATAGTGACTCAAGCCTATAATCCCAGCACTTCGGGAGGCTGAGGTGGGAGGATTGCTTGAACTCAGGAGTTTGAGACTAGACTGAGCATTATAGTAAGACCCTGTCTCTAAAAAAATAAATAAGTAAATAAATAAATTAGGCATGGTGGTGAGTATCTGTGGTCCCTGGTCCCAGCTACTTGGGAGGCTCGCTTGAGCCTGGGAGATCAAGGCTGCAGTGAGCCAAGATGGCGCCATTGCACTCCAGACTGGGTGACAGAGTGAGACCATGTCTCAAAAAAAAAAAAAGCTTAGGTTCCATGGTCTGTAACTATAATCACTCCTTTGCATATACCTTCAACTCCTTTGCCCTGTATCCTTTGTCATAATCATCTAGCAAACCCTAATTGTGATTAAATCCAATGCTCTGTCAATTCCTCCCCTGAACCCACACAGCTGGGGGGAAAAAAAAAAAGATGGAAAAGAACACAGCCATACTGCTAGTCTCATTTTAAATTCATGAACCTTAAGTGGGGTATCTGGAAATCACCTGGTGTATTCAGTCTCCAAATCTTCCAGATAACTTTTCATTCCTTCCCTGTCTTCAAATCTTCTGTCTTCACCAATAACTGATAATTTCTTTTTTGTTTTTTTGAGGTGGAGTCTTACTCTGTCACCCAGGCTGGAGTGCAATGGTGTGGTCTTGGCTCACTGCAGCCTCCACCTTCCGGGTTCAAGCGATTCTCCCACCTCATCCTCCTGAGTAGCTGGGACTACAGGCACATGCCACCACACCTGGCTAATATTTGTATTTTTAGTAGAGATGGGGTTTCACTATGTATTGGCCAGGCTGGTCTTGAACTCCTGACCTTGTGATCTGCTCTCGCCTCCCTCCCTCCTTCCCTCCTTCCCTCCCTTCCTTCCTTCCTTCCTTCCTTCCTTCCTTCCTTCCTTCCTTCCTTCCTTCTTTCCCTCCCTCTCCCACCTCCCTCCCTCCCTCCCTGCTTGCTTTCTTTCTGTCTCTCTCTCTCTCCCTCCCCCTCCCTCCTTCCCTCTCTCTTTCTTTCTCTCTCTCTCCCTTTCCTTTCCTGTCCTGTCCTTTCCTTTCCTTTCCTTTCCTTCTTTTTTTGACAGAGTCTCGCTCTGTCTCCCAGGCTGGAGTGCAGTGACATGATCTCGACTCACTGCAACCTCCGCCTCCTGGGCTCAAGAGATTCTCTGCCTCTGCCTCCTGAGTAGCTGGGATTACAGCGCCCACCACCATGCCCTGCTAATTTTTGTATTTTTAATAGAGATGGGGTTTCAACATGTGTGCCAGGCTGGTTTTGAACTTCTGACCTCAAGTGATCCACCCACCTCGGCCTCCCTAAGTGCTGGGATTACAGGCATGAGCCACTGCTCCTGGCCTCTTTTTTTGAGACAGGGTCTCACTCTGTCACCCAGGCTGGAGTGCAATGATGTGACCTTGGCTTACTGCATCCTCGACCTCCCAGGCTCAAGTGATCCTTCTGCCTCAGTCTCCTGAGTAGCTAGGACTACAGTGCTAACCACTGCACCTGGTGAATTTTTTGTACTTTTTAGACAGACAGGGTTTCGCCACGTTGCCCAAGCTGGTCTCAAACTCCTGGACTCAAATGATCATCCTGCCTTGGCCTCACAAAGTACTGGGATTACCGATGCAAACCACCACACCTGGCCTATTTCATTGAAAAAATAAAACCAATCTGGAGATAATTTCCACACCACCCTGCCTATCTGCCTAAATGTGTG
>NC_045444.1:89685803-89725037 GCF_002776525.5 Piliocolobus tephrosceles
TTTTTTTTTTTTTTTTGAGACAGAGTCTCACTCTGTCACCCAGGCTGAAATGCAGTGGTGCAATCACAGCTCACTGCAACCTCCACCTCCCAGGTTCAAGCGATTCTCATGCCTCAGCCTCCTGAGTAGCTGGGACTACAGGAGTGTGCCACCATGCCCAGCTAATTTTTGTATTTTTAGTTCAGACGGGGTTGCCATGTTTGTCAGGCTGGTCTTGAACTCCTGACCTCAAGTGATCATCCATCTCAGCCTCTGAAAGTGCTGGGATTACAGGCAGGAGGTGCTGCGCCCTGCCAAGCACAGCAATTTTCTTCTGTTTCTTGCATCATCATAATGAAACTCTTAGAATGGACCTTGATTTTTTTTTTTTTTTAAAGCCAAACCAGCTGGGACCATATATAAACTCAGAACAAAGAAAGAAAAATGTACTGGATATGTGTTACTTGATGTAGAGTGTGTATTAAATTCTTTAAACACCTTAGTTTAATTGACACAGAGGAAGAATAATACCCTGAATGAAATCATTCTTTTTTTTTTTTTTTTTTTTTTGAGACAGTTTTTTGCTCTGTCGCCCAGGCTGGAGTTCAGTGGCGTGATCTCAGCTCACTGTAAGCTCCACCTCCCGGGTTCACGCCATTCTCCTGCCTCAGCCTCCCAAGTAGCCGGGACTACAGGCGCCCACTACCATGCCTGGCTAATTTTTTGTATTTTTAGTAGAGATGGGGTTTCACCGTGTTAGCCAGGATGGTCTCGATCTCCTGACCTCGTGATCTGTCCACCTTGGCCTCCCAAAGTGCTGGGACTGCAGGCGTGAGCCACCGCGCCTGGCCTTTTTTTTTTTTTTTTTTTTTTGAGATGGAGTCTTGCTCTGTCACCCAGGCTGTAGTGCAGTGGCACGATCTCGGCTCACTGCAACCTCTGCCTCCTGGGTTCAAACAATTCTCCTGCCTCAGCCTCCCGAGTAGCTGGGACTACCGGTGTGTGCCACCACGCCCAGCCAGTTTTTTATATTCTTAGTAGAGAAGGGGTTTCACTGTTAGCCAGGATGGTCTTGATCTCCTGACTTCGTGATCTGCCCTCTTCAGCTTCCAAAGTGCTGAAATTACAGGCCTGAGCCACCGCGCCCAGCCGAAATCATTCTTAAAAAAAAAAAAAAATTCGTTTTAAGTTCAGGGGTACAAGGGCAGGTTTGTTACATAGGTAGACTTGTATCATAGGGGTTTGTTGTATAGATTATTTCATCACCCAGGTAATTATTAAGCCTGGTACCCATTAGCTGTTTTTCCTGATCCTCTCACCTTCTGAAAGGCCCCAGCATGTATTGTTCCCCTCTATGTGTCCATGTGTTCTCATCATTTAGCTCCCACTTGTAAGTGAGAACATGTAGTATTTGGTTTTCTGTACCTGTATTAGTTTGCTAAAGAAAATGGCCTCCATCTCCATCTATATCTCTGCAAAGGACATGGAAATCATTCTTTTCCATGCAAAGAATCCCTTTTTTTGTATTTTTATATGGAAATGATTTCTTAGATTCAACTTAATTGGAAAGCCATTATTTAAGGTCCTGCAGATGTCTTGGTGAAACACATCTTACTTATGGGTTATATGATAATTCATTATTATAAACTTTTTTTTTTTTTTTAAGGCTTTCAGACAAGCTTCAGGAATTCCGGGGATTACTCCAACTGAAGAAAAGTGAGTAATTATTTTCTTGGAATTCAGTAGAGTTAATTCTTCATTATTGATACCAAGACTAAACCATATTTTTAGCCAATCATGGTAGCTCTTGCCAGCTACTGAGGAGGTTGAGGCGGAAGATCGCTTGAGGCCAGGAGTTTAATGCTGCAGTGAGCTATGATTGTGCCACTGCACTCTAGCCTAGGTGACAGAGCCAGACTATGTTTCTAAAAAATAAATAAATAAATAAATAAACTAAGGTTATTTTGTGGTAGGACTAGGCAGACAGATGGAATAGAGTAGGTGGTTCAGAAGATAAACCAAAATGATAAACCATATTTTTAGATTACTCATCTTATTCAATTCAGTTCCTTTGATTGCCCTACATTTACCTTGGCATGTAACTTAAACTTTGTTAACAGAAAGGAGAGTCGTGTAAATCAAAACATTTCATTGCTTTCACTTCCCCTTGCCAGAGAAAGCTGAAAAGAAGATTAAGATAGAAGGAAAGAAGGAAAGGGTTGCCATAGCTGATCTGATGATTTTCACCAGCTGATGATGTCCGTTGTCATCTCAGAATTAGGTGCTGGGAAAGTGGGATAGTTTCCAGTATGTAAGTCAGATGTTCCTATGGAGCTTTCTTATTTGGTTTGAAGTGTTAAGAATTCTTAAAATATCAGACAAATCCATATCTAAATATAACTATAGAAATATAGCAAGAAGGCAAATATAATTGAGTTTTGGATTTTGGACTAATTTGAATTTCATGAACCTTTGTTCTCATTTATTGACACAGTTAATTCAGAGTCAACTGTTGTTTTTCTGATTTTTCCAAGTTAAATTGATGATTTTGTCAAATGTTGCTCTTTTGCCAGAGATGGTAATCTTCCAGATATTGTGAATAGTGGAAGTTTGCACGAGTTCCTGGTTAATTTGCATGAGAGATATGGGCCTGTGGTCTCCTTCTGGTTTGGCAGGCGCCTTGTGGTTAGTTTGGGCACTGTTGATGTACTGAAGCAGCATATCAATCCCAATAAGACATGTAAGTTTAATTTTCTTTCTAATTACCTGATCCTTACCTTTTAAGAATGAATGTTTAGCCCAGGCACAGTGGCTTATGCCTGTAATCCCAACACTTTGGGAGGCCAAGGCGGGTGGATCACTTGAGGCCAGGAGTTCGAGACCAGCCTGGCCAACATGGTGAAACCCCTTCTCTACTAAAAATACAAACACTAATCGGGTGTGGTGGCACACGCCTGTAATCCCAGCTACTTGGGAGGCTGAGGCATGAGAATCTCTTGAACCTGGGAGGCGGAGGCTGCAGTGAGCCAAGATTGTGCCACTACTCCAGCCTGGGTGACAGCGTGAGACTGTGTCTCAAAAAAAAATAAAAAAAGAATGAATGTTTATAAATAAAGAACTGTATATATACATTGTTCTTAGATAGGAATAGCCAACATTTATTGAATGCTTTGTACTATGTGCTAGGCACTGTGCTGAAGTCCTATTAACTCATTTAAGATAGTTTTTTAAGTAATTGTATTTTTCCTTAATTTATAAGCATATATGATAAAGTCTCAGTGTAAATTCCAACAGGATTTTTTTGGGACCCTGAAAAAATAGTTCCAAGGTGTATCTGGAAGAGTAAATGTACATAAGCAGCCAGGAAACAATCCTAAAAAGAGTGTTAATGGGATGGGCATGGTGGCTCATGCCTGTAGTCTCAGCACTTTGGGAGGCCGAGGCAGGTGGATCATGAGGTCAGGAGATTGAGACTATCCTGGCCAACATGGTAAAACCTTGTCTCTACTAAAAATACAAAATTAGTCAAGCATGGTGGTGTGTGCCTGTAGTCCCAGCTACTCGTGAGGCTAAGGCAAGATAATTGCTTGAACCTGGGAGGTGGAGGTTGCAGTGAGCTGAGATTGTGCCACTGCACTCCAGCCTGGGCAACAGAGTAAGACTCTATCTTCCAAAAAAAAGAATATTAATGAGGGAAATACTTGTACCATCAGTTAGTATAGAGTATTATAAAGCTAGATTAATTTGAAGAATCTTGTACTGGCCAGGCGCAGTGGCTCATACCTGTAATCCCAATGCTTTAGGAGGCCAAGGTGGGATGATCACTTGAGCCCAGGAGTTCAAGACTAGTCTGGGCAACATAGTGAGACCCCATCTCTACAAAAAATACAAAAATTAGCCAGATGTGATACATCTGTCTGTAGACCTGCTACTTGGAAGGCTGAGGTGGGAGGATTGCTTGAGTTCAAGAGATTGAGGCTTCATGAGCCAAGGTTGCGCCACTTTACTTCAGCCAGGCAGCCAGGGGACAGGGCAAGAACCTGTCTCTTAAAAAAAAAGAATCTCCTGGCCGGGCGTGATGGCTCCTGCCTGTAGTCCCAGCACTTTGGGAGGCCAAGGCAGACAGATCACCTGAGGTCAGGATTTCGAGACCAGCCTAGCCAACATGGTGAAACCCTGTCTCTACTAAAAATACAAAAATTAGACAGGCCTGGTAATGTGCGCCTGTAATCCCAGCTACTTGGGAGACTGAAGCAGGATAATCTCTTGAACCCGGGAGGCAGAGGTTGCAGTGAGCTGAGATCACACCACTGCACTCCAGCCTGGGTGACAGAGAGAGACTCCATCTCAAAAAAAAGACTCTCATGCTGTGGTCAGGCTAGGCAAACAGATGTAAAAGAGTGGAGAGTTCAGAAGACAAACCAAATATATATGATAAAGATAGTATTTTATGACAAAAGGGAAAAGTAATAAATGGTTTGGGGAATATGGGTTAGCTATTTGTAAAAAATAAATCTCAATCCCTGCCTTATTCTATTCCTCGCCCCCCGCCCTTTGCCTAGGCTAGAGCACAGCAGTGCTATCATAGCTCACTGTATAACCTACAACTCCTGGGCTCAAGCAATCCTCCCACCTCAGCCTCCTGAGTAGGTGGGACTAGAGGCATGCAACACCATGCCTGACTAATTTATTTACTTTTTAGTGGAGATGAGGTCTCGCTACATTGCCCAGGCTGGCCTCCAACTCCTAAACTCAAGTGATTCTCCCACCTCTGCCCTCCAAAATGCTGGGATTATAGGTGTGAGCCACTTCACCTGGCCTCTGCCTTATTTCTTATATCAAAATAAATTCTAGATGATTAAAATATCAGGTTATAAAGGTAATACAAGAAAACATGGTTAAATATTAAATTTTTTCTCTTTGGTTGGACATAATGTAGATAAACCTCTTCTTACAATGGTACAAGATCTAGGAGCTGTAAGACACAAGTTAGATAAATCTGTCCACATAAAAGTGAAAAATTTTTAGTACAATAACAAATACCTTGAATGGATGTGGTAGCACATACCTGTAGTCCCAGCTACTCAGGAAACTGAGGTGGGAAGATCGCTTGAACCCAAGAGTTGAAGACCAGTCTGGGAGACACATTGAGACTGTCTGTAACTTAAAAAACAAAGTCAAAATCACCTTGAGAAAGGAAGAAAGAGAGATAGTAAAATGTTGGCCACACATTGCTACACCTGATGTGTAGTAATTGATTACCATATTTTTGTTAAATAAAAAGGCACCATGACAGTTTAAAAGAGAAATGGAAAAGTAATTTACCACCAATATGTTAAATATATATAGTACTTGAAAACTAATAAGAAAAAATAGGCCAGGCGTGGTAGCTTACGCCTGTAATCCCAGCACTTTGGGAGACTAAGGTGGGCAGATCATCTGAGGTCAGGAGTTTGAGACCAGCCTGGCCAACATGGTGAAACCCCATCTCTACCAAAAATACAAAAATTAGCTGAGCATGGTGGCAGATACCTGTAATCCCAGCTACTCGAGAGGCTGAGGCAGGAAAATCGCTTGAACCTGTGAGGTGGAGGTTGCAGTGAGCCAAGATCATGCCATTGCTCTCCAACCTGGATGACAGATGGAGACTCCATCTCAAAACAGAAAATGCCCTTTTAGAAAAATGGGGAAAAACAAGGTTATTAAGAAAGGAGTAAACATATTTAAAGATTTCAGCCTCACTAATATTCAGTTGGGTACAAAAAATAAAAATGAGAAATTGGCCGGGCGCAGTGGCTCAAGCCTGTAATCCCAGCACTTTGGGAGGCCGAGGCGGGTGGATCATGAGGTCAGGAGATCGAGACAACGGTGAAACCCCGTCTCTACTGAAAATACAAAAAAATTAGCCGAGCGTGTTGGCGGGCACCTGTAGTCCCAGCTACTGGGGAGGCTGAGGCAGGAGAATGGCGTGAACCTGGGAGGTGGAGCTTGCAGCGAGTGGAGATCGCGCCACTGCGCTCCAGCCTGGGCGACAGAGCGAGACTCCGTCTCAAAAAAAAAAAAAAAAAAAAAGAGAGAAATTTTACTTATCTCCCTAGAAGAGATGAAGAATACTGGCAGAATGCATTGTCGATGAGGGAATGGGGAGTCACGTGGTGTACATGTGCTATACAGCTCTCTGAAGAAAAAGTTGACAGTAACCATTGACCTAACAATAATACCTTAAGAAGTTGATACATAAATTGATAATCACAGATATGAGAAAATATTTATATTGTTTATAAAAAAAATTTGAAGCAACCTAAATATCAATGGCTGAATAAATGAATACTTTCAGGCCTGAATATGATGATGTAGACTGGTTTTGTCAGATACTTATATAGCAATTATAATATCTCAGCACTATTCCAAGCCCTTTACAAATATTAACTCATTTAATTCTTCAGAACAACTTCATGAAGAAGATATTACGGTTATCCCTTTTTTGCAGAAGAGAAACCTGAGGCACAGAGAGGTTAAGTTACTTGCCTAAGGTCACAGCTAATTAGTGATGGAGCTAGGACTTGAAGTCAGGCAGTCTGGTTCAAGATTGTGCTTTTGTAGAACAAGGATCTCTGAGGAAGAAAAAAAAGATTGTGCTTTTAATTACTAGGCTTTATACAATAAGAAAAGATGGCTCTGTTGGGGAATATAATGAGGAAAACCAGAATGGTCTCTGCTCCTATGGAGTTTCTAGGCTAACGTTGGAGAGTGAGGGAAATATGTAAACATCCAAATTACCACACTAATGAACTGAGAGAAGTGCTCTGAAAGAGGGGAATGTAGTTCTTTGTGAAATCTGACAGATTTTTCTGTCTCTCTGTTAAGAAATGTTAACAGCTGTGAAAAATGTCTAAAATATTAACAGCATCTCTGATGCATTTTGCTGTCTTTTCTGTATTGTTTGAATTGTTTTTACAATGACAGTGTATCTTTGTATGCGTGTGAAAACAAGTCATTAAAGAAACAAGAATTGGAGAAAATAAATTTTTGAATTCAGCTAAATAATTTTACTGTAATACTTGATAACCACAAACCACAAACTTAGTAGCCATTTTGCTTTAAAATCAGGGGAATGTGCTTTTTTAAAAAAAATTTGAAGACATTATAATTATGTAGGTAGAAAATTTATGTCAGTATTAATGACTTAACAGTGGAATTCCCAGTCAGGATATTGTGTTCTTGCCAATTTTCACCGACTCTTAAATTGTTCGTATTTTAAAAACAGTCTGCCAGGCACAGCAGCTCATTCCTGTAATCCCAGCACTTTGGGAGGCTGAGGCAGGCGGATCACTTGAGGTCAGAAGTTCGAGACCAGCCTGACTAACGTGTTGAAACCCCATCTCTACTAAAAGTACAAAATTAGCCAGGAGTGTTGGCACACGCCTATAATCCTAGCTACTTGGGAGCCTGAGGCAGGAGAATTGCTTGAACCTGGGAGGCAGAGGTTGCAGTGAGCCGAGATCACGACATTGCACTCCAGCCTAGGCAAGAAGAGTGAAATTCTGTCTAAAAAAATAATAATAATAAAAAATAAAAATAAGGGAATTACGAAAAACAGTTGCCATGCTTTCAGCTATAATTCTTTACCTCCCTGATCTCTTGTTCTCTTACAGGGTATCTTTTTGAGCGATTATTTTGATTCAGAAATATTTAATTTGTCTGTTTCAGCGGACCCTTTTGAAACCATGCTGAAGTCATTATTAAGGTATCAATCTGGTGGTGGCAATGTGAGTGAAAACCACATGAGGAAAAAATTGTGTGAAAATGGTGTGACTAATTCTCTGAAGAGTAATTTTGCCTTCCTCCTAAAGGTAAGGTGATAAGTAATTTGGTCTAGTGTTCTACCACATAAATAATAGTATTTTTTTTTTGAGTATTGATATGTACTGTCTTTGCTACTCTTTTCTTTCCTGTCTCTCTAAGCTAATTTTATTCTCCTGAAATTAAAAACAACAATAACAAAACACACAACACACAAAACAAAAATCTTAACATCCAGACTCACTGTATAAGTTGGAAATGATGAGAGTAGAGAGCACCTGAAGTTTTCTGTATGTGTATATACGTATATATACACATGCGTATCCACGTATATATACACACGCATGTACACATACATATACACACGCACTTATACACGTATATATACACGCGCGCATATACACGTATATATACACACACGTGTATATGTATACACCCGTGTGTATACACAAAATATATACGTATATATACACACGTGTATATGTATGTATTTTGTTGTTGTTGAGATGGAGTCTCGCTCTGTCACCCAGGCTGGAGTGCAGTGGTGTGATCTTGGCTCACTGCAACCTCCGCCTCCCAGGTTCAAGCAATTCTCGTGCCTCAGCTTCCCTAGTAGCTGGGATTACAGGTGTACACCACCATGCCTGACTAATTTTTGTGTTTTTAGTAGAGGCAGGGTTTCACCATGTTGGCCAGGTTGGTCTTGAACTCCTGACCTCAAGTGATCTACCCACCTCTGCCTCCCAAAGTGCTCCATGATAGGAGTTTTCATGATAGGAGCTGCTTGGTGTAATGTAATGGGGAGCCAAGCAAGAAGACACGAGGCAGATGAGAACTGAGGTAGCCTTTATTGGGCTTGTGGGCAAGGTTCACCGGTCCACTAGGAGGAGGGCTGAGGAAGTCGCGCTCGGGGCGGGTATCTGGGGGGCCTTTTATAGGGAGAGGTAGGTGGGGTTTGTAGGTTTCGGTTTTCCTGAGTTAGGTTTTGATTTCTGAGGAATGACGTGTCCAGGAGCTTGCGCAGAGCAGGGGTTTTTTGGCGGGCGCAGGCTTTTTCGCGGGCTGAGAGTTTTGGCGGGAAGTCCTAACAAAGGGCTTGCCATGCCAGGTGATACCACCATGTTGGGTCTAGATTCCTGCCTAACACTTGGCTTTGGAGAGTTCCTTATTCCCACTACAACTCTGAGCTGTAGGGCAGCTCCTATTAGCCGTATGCAGATCACCACTAGTCTTAGTCGGCCCCACACTTTCTTGGTGCACACAGTCTACAGTAAGAGATCTGTGACTCCCCACTTGGCAGCTGATGAGCCTAATTAGGCCCCTCCATTCACACACTTTCACACACTTCCCCACTCCTAGTTCCTGTGTTCGTAGTTGGGGTGGTGAGAGTGGCCACCCAGTTTCCCAGTTGGGGTGGCGAGCCACTCTTTGTCACCTCCAGTTTCCTAGTTGGGGTGGCGAGCCACTCTCGCCACTTCCAGTTTCCTTTTCGTAAGTGACTTAGCGAGCCACTCTCGAGTCCTGTGTTGGTTCAGGTGTGAGCCACTTTTGTCGCCCCGAGCCCCTCTGGGTCAGACTATTCGGCACACCCCAGGAGGTGATCAGGCTCCTCTTTTGTCCCCATGGGTCCTGCCTTGGTCCCCAAAGCCTTACTGTGGTTCCTGAAGCGTGCTGTTTCTGAAATCGTCCTGTAGCCCCTCTTTAGGTTCTGCTGTGCTGCTGAGTAGGGGTGCCAGGTCAGGGGAGAGCTGATCTCCCCTATGGGCTGAAGTTCTCCCGGCAGCACCTGGGGTCACAGGTCTCCCCTGGCTCAGGGCTCCAGCCCCCAGAGGCAAAGGAGACAGTAAACCTGCCATCTCGAGTCCCTTCGTGGTCACCAAAAATGTTGCAGGGAACTGAGGACCAGAGAGACTGATATGGAGAACAGGAGGATTGTTTATTTTAAGGTACGCACCGGCTCAGTAGATTCGCATCCAAAAACTGAACATTGAACAAAGACAGAGCGAAGTTTTTATAAGCGGAGGTACAGAAGCAAAACAAAAGCAGTTAATCAAACAGTTGACAGGTCACGTAATCTATAGCATAACATAACTTGTGGCCTTGCATAGCTGGTGACCTTGTAGCTGCGTTGACAGAAAAACAAGAACTGGCTAAATACAGACATTTGTAATACATAATCATGCTTAAGAAGCCAGGGAAAGGAGTAACAGTAAAAAAAAATGGTCTCTTTCTCTTTTTTTTCTTCCTTTAACCTTCTCCTAATGGGGGTGGTGGTGTCTGGAGCCTTTTCTTTTGGCCTTGGCTTTCCAGACAGTGTTACCTCATAACTGTCCTTGAAGTGAGCTTGCTGGGCAGAGAAAAACTTGTGCTTTTCTTTTCTTTTCCTTTCTTTTCTTTTGCCTTTCCATTTCCCTTTCCCTTTCCTTTTCCTTTCCCTTCCCTTCTCTTCTCTTCCCTTCCCTTCCCGTCCCTTCCCGTCCACCCCTCCCCTCCCCTCCCTTCCTTTCCTTTTCCTTTTCTTTTTCCTGTTCTTTCTTTTCAGGCAGAGTCTCACTCTGATGCCCAGGCTGGAATGTAGTGGCGTGATCTCGGCTCACTGCAACCTCCGCCTCCTGGGTTCAAGCAGTTCTCTGCCTCAGCCTCCCGAGTAGCTGGGAATACAGGCACCCGCCTCCATGCCTAGCTCATTTTTTGTATTGTTAGCAGAGACGAGGTTTCATCATCTTGGCCAGGCTGGTCTTGAACTCCTGACCTTGTGATCCACCGCCTCAGCCTCCCAAAGTGCTGGGATTACAGGCATGAGCCACCGCACCTGGTGTTGTTCTTATCTTTTTAACCCTTGCCTTGCCTGTTACTTTTTTTAGAGTGAATGAATGCATATTTATTTTTAAATTTCTGCCTCAACTTGAGGTCAGGAGTTCGAGGCTGGCCTGGCCAGTATGGTGAAACCCTTTCTTTACTAAAAATACAAAAATTACCTTTGTGTGGTGGCACATGCCTGTAGTCCTAGCTACTCGGGAGGCTGAGGCAGGAGCATCACTTGAACCCAGGAGGCGGAGGTTGCAGTGAGCCAAGATCATGCCACTCACTGCACTCCAGTCTGGGTGACAGAGCTAGACTCGTCTCAAAACAAAACAAAACAAAAACTTCCTATCATTCCAGTGTTTTGTGTGCACAGTAGAATTTTAATGTAATCAGATTATATGCATGGATAATCTTTGTGTTTTTTATTTACTATTGTATTGTAAGCATTTTTATAACTATTCTTTGAAAATATCACATTTGATATGGGTGTAGTGGCTCACACCTGTAATCTTAGCACTTTGAGAGGCTGAGGCAGGTGGATTGTTTGAGGGCAGGAGTTCAAGACCAGCCTGGCCAACATGGTGAAAGCCCATCTCTACTAAAAATACAAAAAAATTAGCCAGGCATGGTGGCATGCATCTGTAGTCCCAGTTACTTAGGATGTTGAGGCATGAGAATCACTTGAACCTGGGAGGCAGAGATTGCAGTGAGCCAAGATTGCGCCACTGCACTCCAGGCTGGGTAACAGAGTGAGACTCCATCTCAAAAAAAAAAAAAAAAGAAAGAAAGAAAAGAAAATCACATTTGAAAAGAATCTCTAATGTCGATTTCACCTTCTAAATGCCTTTCAAATTGATCTGCTTCTCTCCCATCAGCATTGCCGTCACCCTGGTTTAGATTTACATAATCTTACCTGGATTGCTTATTTTTCTTTCCCCTTTCCTCCCCATCTGTTTTCCCATGCTTTGCAGTTGACAGGTACCTCTTGGCAGTCCGATGAAACCCTTGACTCCTTCTGAGAATAACATAGCTAAAGGAAACCAATATAGTTACAAAATATTAATACTTTTTATAAAAGCTTACGATATTATATTTGCCTCTTTGTTAATGTGTTAAATAGCAAGATTTATAGCAAGATCTAATAATCCTTCCAGAAACTTCCATGATTTTAAAGTAGTGATGCAAGGGCCAAAATTATTATTATGAGATTTTTCCAGCATTTATAATGGGAACATATTTTGAGATTTGTATTGGTTTAAAAAGTCAGAGCCTATACTCACAATTGAAGGAAATACTAAGTTTTATTCAGAGGTTAATTAAAAAGAAAGATTGTTTTTTCCCCTGATCCGAGTTCATAGACTGCACTGGATTCCATGAACAGACCCTTTGGTATCTGTGGACTCTAGTTTGAAAACCCCTTTGTTCTTGGGACAAACTCCAAATTTTTAATGTAGTCTCCAGGACTTTTAATGATTTAGCCTGGCTACTTTTCCAGCCTGGTTTCCCACATTCTCATTTGGCTTATAGTCTAGCCACACTTGTTTTCTTTTAAGTTTTCAGATGTACCCTGTTCCCTCCTATCTCAGGGCCTGTCTATGCTATTCACTTTGCCTGGAATGCACCTCCAGTCGTCCACACACCTAGCTAATGTGTATTCATTTTTCAACTCCTAGTTTAAATGTCACTTCCCCAGGGATGCTGTCTCTGATCATTCCACATTGCTAGATAGGTCTCCTTTTATTTATTTTGTTTTAATTTTTTGATTTTTTAAGACAGAGTCTTGCTATGTGGCCTAGACTGGAGTGCAATGACCTGATCATAGCTCACTGTAACCTCAAATTCCTGGGCCCATGGGATCCTCCCACCTCAGCCTCCTGAGTAGCTGGGACTACAGGCATGTGCCACCAGGACTGGCTAGTTGTTTTTAAAATTTTTTTGTAAAGATGTGTGTCTCATCATGTTTCCTAGGCTGGTCTTGAACTTGTGGCCTCAAGTGTTCCTCCCACCTTAGTCTCCCAAAGTGCTGGGTTTTCAAGCATGAGCTACTGTACCCGGCCAGGTTCCCCTTTTAGATGCTATCATAACACCCTGTGCCTTTCGTTTACAACACTTTTCCCAGTTTATAATTGTTTTATTTATTTATTTATTTTTATTTTCTTTTCGAGATAGAGTCTCACTCTTTCTGCCAGGCTGGAGTGCAGTGATGCAATCTTGGCAGACTGCAACCTCTGTCTCCTGGGTTCAAGAGATTTTCCTTCCTCAGCCTCCCGAGTAGCTGGGATTACAGGTGCATGCCACCACGTCCGGTAATTTTTGTGTTTTAATAGAGATAGGGTTTCACCATGTTAGCCAGTTTGATCTCAAACTCCTAGCCTCAGGTGATCTGCCCACCTTGGCCTCCCAAAGTGCTGGGATTACAGGCGTGAGCCACTGCACCCACCCGTAATTCTATTTTTTGTAATCCTTTGAGTGTCTGTCTCCCTCACTTAAGTGTGTGCTCCATGAAGGTAGGGACTGTTCTATTTTGATTACTGCTGTATAACTTGGCTCTTGTTATACAGCAGGCCCTCAGTTAATATTTATTACATCAGCGAATGAATACTGATAACTTAACATTCCTAAATTCTTTGACTCCTCTGTTACTTCCATAGGTCTGTTCTTTCTTTTTTCTCCTCTGAAACATTTTTCCCAGCCTTGCCTGGCTAACTTCTACTCCAGCCTCCAGTTTAGTTAAGTATGCTTCCCTCCATGTACCATCTCTAAACTTCCATAACAACTGGATATATTTACATAAAATTAAGATGATGTTTTTCTTTTTAAAATTTTTCACATAGAGATGGGGTCTCACCATGTCGCCCAGGCTGGTCTCAAACTCCTGGGCTCAAGCAGTCCACCCACCTCAGCCTCCCATGACCAGAGCCTGTCTCTACAAAATAAAAAAAAATTTGCTGGGCACGGTGGCGTATGCCTGTGGTCCCAGCTAATCAAGAGTCTGAGGCGGGAGGATTGCTTGAGCCCGGGAGGCAGAGGTTGCAGTGAGCCAAGATTGTACCACTGCACTCCAGTCTAGGGGACTGTGAGACCCTGTCTCAAAAAGAAAGGAAAAGAAAAATCCATTTGGTCAGTTTGGGTTTATTTTCCTTTCCCTCTTCTATAACTGTGTTCATTTTTCCTGAAAATGTTCTGACTACACATTGTAAGCTTTTTTGTATTTAAATACTTGGTAGTTCTCTTAAGAGTATGCCTTATTCACTTTAAAAGTATCTTTAATAAAAATTTTTTTTTGCCTGTCACGGTGGCTCATGCCTATAATCCCAGCGCTTTGGGAGGCCGACACCAGCGGATCATGAAGTCAGGAGTTCAAGACCAGTCTGACCAACATAGTGAAACTCAGTCTCTATTAAAACCCCGTCTCTACTAAAAATACAAAAAATTAGCCGGGAGTGGTGGCAGGCACCTGTAATCCCAGCTACTCAGGAGGCTGAGGCAGAAGAATTGCTTGAACCCAGGAGGCGGAGTTGCGGCGAGCTGAGATCGCTCCACTGCACACCAGCCCAGGCAATATAGTGCATGACTCCGTCTCTAAAAAAATACATATATATATGGTTACTTAGGGTTGCTTAGTAGGTGTATATATTTATGGGATACATGAGATATTTTGATACAGACATACAATGTGTAATAATCACATTAGGGTAAATCAGGTATCTTTTTTTATTTTTTTCAGTCAAGGTCTTGCACTGTTGCCTGGGCTCAAGTGCAGTGGCACAATTATAGCTTACTGGAGCATTGAATTCCTGAGCTGAAGGGATCCTCCTGCCTCAGCCTCCTGAGTAACTAGGACCACAGGCACGTGCCACCATGCCCAGCTAATTTTTGTATTTTTGTGTAGAGATCTATGTTTCGCACTGTGTTTCACACTATGAGTCGCACTATGTTTCCTATGCCACTGTTAAAATCCTGGTGTCAAGTGATCCTCCTGCCTCAGACTCCCGAAGCACTAGGATTATAGGTGTGAGCCACTGTGCCTCACAGGCCTTTATTACAGTATCCACTTTTAAAAATTACATTTGGAAGCTGGGCAGAGTGGCACATGCCTGTATTCCCAACTACTCAGGAGGAAGGATCGCATCAGCCTAGGAGTTCAAGGGTATTGTGAGTGATAATTGTGTCTGTAAATAGCCCACTGCACCCCTGCCTGGGCAACATAGCAGGACCCCGTGTTTAAAAAAAAATACAGTTAGTAAATGTTAAATGCCATTTTTCCCATATGGAAGTTCTAGCTGAAACTACACTTTTCATTTAAGATTTGAGACTGACTTTCTCAGTCCACTATAAGCATTAATTAATACATTGGTTCTGCTCTGCACACTTCTTCTAAAAACAAACTGAACAAAACCTTCCTTTATCTATGGTTGCTGCTGATTAGCTTCTATATTTTCCAGCTTTCATCTGTAACTGTGATAGCCAGTATTCTCAGGGCTATCAGGAGGCTCGTGCATCCAAATTCCCAATCTCTCATTGTTACCGTTCCCGTTTTGTATCTCAAGGTTCTGTATTGGTTGTGCACACATCATATTCTTGGAAGCTCTCAGGCTGCCTGCTTTTTGTTTGCCATAGCTGTTCCTGTTACTTCGCATTTTCCTCCCTGGAGGCAGTTATGTTGCCTCTATTTAAGCACTCACCAGTCAGAATCTTGCTGTTCTGCTTAAATACCCAACATTTGTCAGTAAGGAATACTTTCATATTTAATTGTGTATCTCCAGGAATTTTGCCCATTTCTCTTTGCCTTGCTTTCAATCATGATAGAAGCCCCTTTTTCTTTTCAGTAATATTATTGTTAAAAGCCTTAATTATTTTGTCTTCTCTGCCTCAAACTAAGTAATTCTGACTTCCTTAATCTTTTATCACAGGCTCTGTTCTCCAAACTTTCAATCTTTTCTGTTGTTCCATATTCCATTATTTTCTCCTCCTACTCATTCCGAGGCAAATTATGGTGGTTTTTTAAGTTTTGGTTCGTAGACTGTGTCCTTATGTGAGAAATTTACTTTAGGTTTATATTGTCAACCCCATAGCACAAGCCAGGTACTTTATTTAGGCATTAGTCAGTGATATAGTTTGTTTATTTGTCCCTATGCAAATCTCATATTGAATTGTAATCCCCAGTATTGGGGGTAGAGCTTGGTGAAAGGTGATTGGATCATGGGAGTGGAGTTCTCATGGCTTGGTGCTATCCTCACGATAGTGAATTCGTATGAGATCTTGTTTAAGAGTGTGTGGCACCTTCCCCCCTCTCTCTTGCTCCTGCTTTTGCCATGTGACCTGCTACCTTCCCTTTGCCTTCTGCAATGATTATAAGCTTCCTGAAGTCTCATCAGAAGCCAGGTAGGTAGCTGGCACCATGCTTTCTTTATAAATTACACAGTCGCGGTCAGGCGCAGTGGCTTATGCCTGTAATCCCAGCACTTTGGGAGGCCAAGGCGGGCAGATCACGAGGTCAGGAGTTTGAGACCAGCCTGGCCAATATGGTGAAACTGCATCTCTACAAAAAATACAAAAATTAGACAGGTGTGGTGGCACATGCCTGTAGTTCCAGCTACTTGGGAGGCTGAGGCAGAAGAATCTCTTGAACTTGGCTAATTTTTGTATTTTTAGTAGAGAGGTGGTTTCACCATGTTGGCCAAGCTGATCTCGAACTCCTGATCTCGTGATTCGCCTGCCTCAGCCTCCCAAAGTGCTGGGATTACAGGCATATCTTTTTATTTTTTTTTTGAGACAGAGTCTCACTTTGTCACCCAGACTGGAGTGCAGTGGCACTATCTCAGCTCACTGCAAATTCTACCTCCCAAGTTCAAGCGATTCTTCTGCCTCAGCCTCCTTAGTAGCTGGCATTACAGGCACCTGCTACAACGCCCAGCTAACTTTCATATTTTTAGTAGAGACAGGGTTTCACCATGTTGGTCAGGCTGGTCTTGAACTCTTGACCTCAGGTGATCCACCTTCCTCGGCCTCCCAAAATGGTGGGATTGCAGATGTGAGCCACTGCGCCCAGCCTGTTTATTTTTTGAGACAGTGTCACTCTGTCATCCAGGCTGTAGTGTAGTGACACAATTTCGGCTCATCACAACCTCCACCTCGTGGGTTTAAGAAGTTCTTGTGCCTCAGCCTCCCAAGTAGCTGGAACTACAGGTGTATGCCATGACGCCTGGCTAATTTTTATATATTTCCTAGAGACGAAGTTTCACCATGTTGGCCAGGCTGGTCTTGAACTCCTGACCTCAGGTGATCCACCTGCCTCGGCCTCCCAAAATGCTGGCATTACAGGCGTGAGCCACCGCATCTGGCCTGTTTTTAATTTTTAGAGACAGGGTCTTGCTTTGTCACCCTACTGGAGTGCAGTGGCATAGTCATAGCTTAATATACCTTAGTACACCTGGGCTCAAGTGATCCTTCAGCCTCAGCCTCCCAGGTAGCTAGGATTACAGGTGGGTGCCACCATGGCCAGCTAATTTTTAAAATTTATTTTTGCTAGAGAGAGGGTCTTGTTTTGTTGCCCTCCCTGGCCTTGAACTCCTGGCTTCAAGCCATCATCTGTCCCTGGCCTCCCAAAGCACTAGGATTACTAGCATGGGCTACCAAGCCCAGCTGGTATCTGAGATTAATTATAATTTATTCCCTTTTTTCTGACTTTAAGATTTTTAGTTTCTTTTCCTGCTTTATTGCCAAACATTCCATTATATATTTAATGTCTTTAAGATTCATGGTGCTTTCTGTCTCTCTCTTTTTTTTTTTTTTGAGACGGAGTCTCACTCTGTCGCCCAGGCTGGAGTGCAGTGGCACGATCTCGGCTCACTTGCAAGCTCCACCTCCTGGGTTCACGCCATTCTCCTGCCTCAGCCTCCCCAGTAGCTGGGGCTACAGGTGCCCGCCACCATGCCCAGCTAACTTTTTTGTATTTTTAGTAGAGACAGGGTTTCACCATGTTCGCCAGGATGGTCTCGATCTCCTGACCTTGTGATCCTCCCACCTCAGCCTCCCAAAGTGGTGGGATTACAGGCGTGAGCCACTGCACCTGGCCTTCTTATTCTTTTTTTCTCTTTTCTTGATTAGTGTTTCCAGAGGTCTTTATCAGTGTGGGTTCAATGGGAGAGAGAAGGCATATAACTATTTGAACAGAGAAAGTTTTATATAAAGAATTATAGGCTGAGCATGGTGGCTTACATCTGTAATCCCAGCACTGTGGGAGGCCAAGGTGGGAGGATTGCCTGAACCCAGGAGCTCAAGACCCACCTGGGCAACATAGTGAGACCCCACCTCTACAAAAATAAAAAATGTGAAGAGTTAATAGGGGCTACTCTAAGGAGAACTCTAAAGAATGTAAGAATACACCTGGGCACAGTGACTTATGCTTATAATCCTAGCACTTGGAGAGGCCAAGGTGGGAGGATAGGTTGAGTTCAGGAGTTTAAGACCATCCTGGGCAAAATGGCAAGACCCTGTCTCTACAAACAAAAATTAAAAAACATATATATTAGCTGGTGTGGTAGTGCGTGCGTATAGTTCCAGCTACTCAGGAGGCAAGGCAGGAGGATGGGAGGATCCCTTGAGCCCAGGACCTACAGGATGTAGTGTGCAGTGATCACTCCGGCCTGGACTGGAGTGCAGTGGCATGATCACTGCGCACTGCATCCTGTAGCTGCTGGGCTCCTTTGTCTCTTTATTTTTTTTTTTTTTATTATTTTATTTTATTTTATTTTATTTTTGAGACGGAGTCTCGCTCTGTCGCCCAGGCTGGAGCGCAGTGGCCAGATCTCAGCTCACTGCAAGCTCCGCCTCCTGGGTTCACGCCATTCTCCTGCCTCAGCCTCCCGAGTAGCTGGGACTATAGGCACCCGCCACCTCACCCGGCTAGATTTTTGTATTTTTTAGTAGAGACGGGGTTTCACCGTGTTAGCCAGGATGGTCTTGATCTCCTGACCTCGTGATCTGCCCGTCTCGGCCTCCCAAAGTGCTGGGATTACAGGCTTGAGCCACCGGCCATGTCTCTTTAAAAAAAAAAAAAAAAAAAAAGGAATAGCAGATATAAGGAACAGTCAAAAACCCCAGGGCCAAGACAGAGGGCACCAAGAAGATCCCTCTTCCTCAGGACTCAGATTCAGGCTTGTTGGAGGAGCCACAACTGCTGTGAATGGCAGAGGGGTTGCTATGGTGCCATATTAGCAAAACTTGATGGAAATCTGCCCTTTGGACCTGGTTGGACATTTATCCTCTAGTATGCTGTCCTTTAGTGTGGTGGGGAAAGCTGTTCATGGGGAGTTGTCTCACCTGAGGAACAACTTTTTTGGGGGAGTTGGCAAGGCAAGCTGCTGGCCACTCCATGCTGCAGGAGGTACTGCAGGGTTGGGGGACATCTCTTACAAAAGCTTCCAAGGGGAGGGCTGATGGGGGAAGCTGCTGACTGCTTTCCAGTGCACTGCAAGACCCTGACTCTGGAAAGCTTCAGACATCACAGTGGCCTGCTCTGTGACAAGCGTAGGAACCAAGAAGCAAAACTCTTCTTACAAATGTCTCTCTAGCACCTTAGGCTGAGAAAGCTTAACATCATGCCAGGTGGCAAAGGAAAAATATGTAAAGGACCCAAGTTGATTTTTATATTATTTTATTATTTATTTTTAAATTAGAGATGGTGGTCTCACTATGTTGCCAAGTCTGGTCTCAAACTCCTGGCCTCAAGTGATCCTCCTACCTCAGCCCCTCGAAGTGCTGGGATTACAGATGTACACGACCATACCAGACCTGCTAGTCTATTTTAACAGCGAGGCAAAAAGAATGAATTTATAGGTTGGGAGCAATACAGGAGCAATCAGTAACTGATACAATGTCTTTCAATTTTATTAAAATTTTTTACATGAACCAACTTTTTTCTCCGTATATTATGTTTGTTTTCTAATTTTGTTTATGCTCTTATGTTTATTTCCTTCCTTCTACTTTCATTGGTTTTAATTTGCTATTCTTTTTCTAGTTTCTTGAGATGGTTGCTTAGATCATTAATAAACAGCCGTTTCCCTCCCAATATATGAATTTAAGTCTATACATTTCCCTCTATATTTCTGTCATATACAAGTTTTTTTGTTTTGTTTTGTTTTTTGTTTTTTTTGAGACGGAGTCTTGCTCTGTCGTCCAGGCTGGAGTACAGTGGCATAGTTTCGGCTCACTGCAAACTCCGCCTCCTGGGTTCACGCTGTTCTCCTGCCTCAACCTCCTGAGTAGCTAGGACTACAGGCGCCCGCCACGCCCAGCTGATTTTTTGTATTTTTAGTAGAGGTGGGGTTTCACCGTGTTAGCCAGGATGGTCTTGATCTCCTAACCTTGTGATCTGCCCGCCTCAGCCTCCCAAAGTGCTGGGATTACAGGCGTGAGCCACTGCGCCTGGCCTCTTTCGTGCCTTCTTTAGAAATAATAAAATATTTTTGAGTATTCTGTTTTCTGTGTTAGCTTATTAGTTATGTGTTTTAACTATTTTAGTATTTGTTTAGAGTAGGGCTTTTCACTGTTGGCAGTATTCAAACTTAGGCCTGTGATTATTTATTGTAGAGGGCTATCCTGTGCATGGTAGGATATTTAGTAGCATCTATGGCTTTTACACCTAGATGCCAGTAGCACCTCACCCCAGTTGTGACAATCAAAAAATGTCTCCAGACATTTCTGAATGTCCTTTGGAGACAAAATCACCCTGGTTGAGAACCGCTGCCCTAGAAATTATAATAGGCATTCTTGGCTTATTATAATCTAATGTTAATGATAACTTTTACCAATTACTCAACAATGCCAGGGCCTTACTAACTCCATATTCTCTCTCCCACCTTTATACTTTGGTTTTGTACACTAATTATTCATTTGTTATGTACCCACATTTCATTATTCTTCATTTTCTATGTCTTTCTTTCAGAGCTCTTTACTTTCTGTGTGTATCTATGTCTTAAATTTTCCTTCCATCTTTATTTTATATAAAGATAAGGGATTTTGATTCTATCATAAATCCAGGATGATCTCATTAGAGATCCTTAATTACATCTACAAAATTTATTTATTTATTTATTTATTCTTGAGATGGAGTCTCGCTCTTTCGCCCAGGCTGGAGTGCAGTGGCGTGATCTTGGCTCATTGCAGCCCTGATCTCCCAGATTCAAGCTATTCTCCTGCTTCAGCCACCTGAGTAGCTGGGAGTACAGGTGTGTACCACCACACCCGGCTAATTTTTGTATTTTTAGTAGAGATAGGGTTTCGCCATGTTGGCCAGGCTGGTCTCAAACTCCTGACCTCAGGTGATCCACCCACCTTTGCCTCCCAAAGTGCTAGGATTATAGGTATGAATCACTGTGCCTGGCCTAAAGCTTGTTTATAATCTTTTCACTAGACTCTGTTTTTATTCCATAGGTATTTAATAAATATTTGGTGAAGGAAGGAATGACAAAGAGACTCTGAGAGGTTTCTGTCACTGAAGTATGTTTAGGACTTTTATATATATTCATATATTTATTGATTACTATGTCACAGGCATTCTGTGGCAGACTTTTATTATTTTTAATTAGGTACCAAGAGTATGGTCTTTTAATTTCCATTGGGTTTAAGGTTTTTCTGTCTTTGAGTTTTTAATTTATATTTTCTGTTTTTATTGTTGTGATAGTGGTTCTGTTTTGTTTTACATATCAGCCCTTTGCCAGAAGCTGAACCTGAACCACTGAGGATGCAGTTTTAGATGGAGCTAGTGTTAGTCTGACAGATTTGTACCTGAATGTTCATTTCGGTTACAGAGTTTAACTGTATTTGCTATTGAATGAATCTACTTAGGAACATTTTCTGAGATTTAGTATGCAGAAATAGTAATCATTGTGTTTTTCTGTTCTCTTTTAGCTTTCAGAAGAATTATTAGATAAATGGCTCTCCTACCCAGAGACCCAGCACGTGCCCCTCAGCCAGCATATGCTTGGTTTTGCTATGAAGTCTGTTACACAGATGGTAATGGGTAGTACATTTGAAAATGATCAGGAAGTCATTCGCTTCCAGAAGAATCATGGCACAGTAAGTCTGGGGCTAAATTTAAAATTATTCTTTCAGGCTGGGCGCCGTGGCTCACACCTGTAATCCCAGCACTTTGGGAGGCTGAAGTCAGGAGTTCAAGACCAGCCTGCCCAACATGGTGAAAACCTGTCCCTACTAAAAATACCTTTGGTTGTATCAATAATAATCTTGTAGATTCTCAGCCTCCTCCCCTCCAATTCCAGGACCCAATTCATGATCATTCAGTACTTTTAGATATCAGCCCTCTTTAATCTGGAACAGTTCCTCAGCTTTTCTTTGTTTCTAGACCTTTAGCCGAGTGTGGTGGTGTGCACCTGTAATCCCAGCTACTTGGGAGGCTAAGGCATGAGAATCGCTTGAACCTGGGAGGTAGAGAGGTCACAGTGAGCCAAGATTGTGCCACTGCACTCCAGCCTGGGTGACAGAGTAAGACTCTGTCTCAAATAAAAATAAATAAATAAATAAATAAATAGAATTATTATTTCATCATTAGCCAGGCATGGTGGCATGTGCCTGTTGTCCCAGCTACTGAGGCTGAGGCAGGAGGGATTACTTGAACCCAGGAGTTCAAGGCTAAAGAGAGCTATGATGGCAGCACTGCACTCCAGCTTGGGAGACAAGAGTGATACCTTGTCTCTAAAAAATGATAATAATAAATTAAACAATTATTTCATCATACTGGGTAGTTTAATAATGCAGACTGTTGCCTATCAAGAACAAGGCTTGGCTGGCTGGGTACAGTGGCTCACATCTGTAATCCCAGCACTTTGGGAGGCTGAGGCAGGCAGATCACTTGAGGTCAAGAGTTTGAGACCAGCCTGGCCAACGTGGCAAAACCCCATCTCTACTGAAAATAAATAAAAAAATAGCCAGGCATAGTGGCTTGCGCCTGTAATTCAAGCTACTTGGGAGGCTGAGGCACAAGAATTGCCTGAACCCAGGTGGCAGAGATTATAGTGAGCCAAGACCGCGCCACTGCACTTCAGCCCTGGGTGATGGAGTGAGACTCTTGTCTCAAAAAATAAAAAGAAAGATCTCGGCCAGGCGTGATGGCTCATGCCTGTAATCCCAGCACTTGGGAGGCCAAGGCAGGTGAATCACAAGGTCAGCAGTTCAAGACCAGCCTGGCCAAGATGGTGAAACCCCGTCTCTACTAAAAATTACAAAAATTTGCTGGGCATGGTGGCAGGAGCCTGTAATCCCAGCTACTTGGGAGGCTGAGGCGGAGAACCACCTGAACCCGGGAGGTGGAGGTTGCAGTGAGCTGAGATTGCACCACTGTACTCCAACCTGGGTGACAAAGCAAGAGTCCATCTCAAAAAAGGGGGGAAAAAAAAAAAGAGTGATCTCACCGCTGTTTCCAGGATTTTCTTCCAGTTGCTAGTATCTATCCTACATATTTTTATGCTGGTGTTTTTTTTCTTTCCTTTCTTTTCTTATAACCTCAAAATAGATATAATTTCAAACTTCCAGGAAAGTTACAGTTAATACAAGGAACTCCCTCCCTCCCATATATCCTTTACTCAGTTTCAGCAGTTGTTTACATTTTGCCCCACATGCTTTGGTCATTCATCTTCTATCTATATCTATCTATCCATCTGTCTATCCATTCCTCCCACTTTCCTGAAACCATTTGAGAGTAAATTGAACATTTTGCCTGTTTTCCTCTAAATATTGCAGTTGATGTTTACTGCGAGCAAGGATATTCTCTTATGTAGTGACAACATAGTTATCAAGTTTCTTTGGTTGTATCAATAATAATCTTGTAGATTCTCAGCCTCCTCCCCTCCAATTCCAGGACCCAATTCATGATCACTCAGTACTTTTAGATATCAGCCCTCTTTAATCTGGAACAGTTCCTCAGCTTTTCTTCGTTTCTAGACCTTTACATTTTTGGATAGTACAGGACAGTTATTTTGTAGACTATCCCTCAATTTGAGTTTGTCTGATATTTCATGAGTAGATTCAAAATATGTATTTTTGGCAAGAATTTGATGTTTTCTTAATATTAATAAAAGCTGTCAAAGGAAACTTTTCAGACTATAAACAGGACTTATTCTTCCTCAAATTATTTTTTTTCTTTTTTTTGAGGCGGAGTCTTGCTCTGTCGCCCGGACTGGAGTGCAGTGGCCAGATCTCAGCTCACTGCAAGCTCCGCCTCCCGGGTTTACGCCATTCTCCTGCCTCAGTCTCCCGAGTAGCTGGGACTACAGGCGCCTGCCACCTCGCCCAGCTAGTTTTTGTATTTTTAGTAGAGACGGGGTTTCACTGTGTTAGCCAGGATGGTCTGGATCTCCTGACCTCGTGATCCGCCCGTCTCGGCCTCCCAAAGTGCTGGGATTACAGGCTTGAGCCACCACACCCGGCCTCTTTTTTTTTTTCATATGTCCACAGCCTTGCCACCAGAGTGGGCTTTCAAAGATATTTTTTTATTTGTGTAAATTTATGGGTTTTATATATATAATTTTATTACATGCATAGATTGTGTAGTGTTAAAGTCAGGGCTTTTAGTGTATCCATCACCCAAATAATGCACATTGTACCCATTAAGTGATTTCTTATCCTCCTGCCCACCCCTGAAATGATCTTTTAGTGTCTGAAATACCAAGGGATTGCCATTGTCCAGTCATGCCACCAGGAATAATAACCAATTTATGAATTCAGAGCCAATGACGACTGCATCATGACTGCTACTTGGATGAAAACAATTGGGAGATGTCATCAGTTGTAAGATGCATACTGATTTCACAGGTGTTAAAATGTGAAAAAACATACATCTTTCCTTCAGTTGCATATTGTATGTCCTAACTATCCCCTGCAAATATTGTCCCAAGTATTTTTCCACCAATATTAGTGTGCTCTTACTCTGTACTTTTGACAACATTTAGAATTGTTGGTCCTTAAATATTTGCCTTTCTAGGCCAGGTACGGTGGCTTGTGCCTGTAGTCCCAGCACTTTGGGAAGCCAAAGCAAGAGGATTACTTGAGCCTAGAAGTTCAAGACCAGCCTGGGCAACACAGTGAGACCCCTGTCTCCAAATTTTTTTTTTTTTAATTAGCGGAGTGTGGTGGCATGCGCACCTGTAGTCCCAGCTACTCAGGAGACTGAGGTGGGAAGATCACTTGAGCCCGGGAGGATCACACCACTGCACTCCAGCCTGGATGATAGAGTGAGACCCTGTCTCAAAAAACAAAATTTTTGCCTATCCAATAAGCCAAAAATGACATTTTATGATTGAAATATATAGTTCTTTTTTTTTTTTGAGACAGAGTTTCGCTCTTATTGTCTAGGCTGGAATGCAATGGTGCAATCTTGGCTCACTGCAACTTCCACCTCCTGGGTTAAAGCGATTCTCCTGCTTCAGCCTCCCCAGTAGCTGGGATTACTGGTGCCCACCACCACGCCTGGCTAATTTTTGTACCTTTAATAGAGATGGGGTTTCACCATGTTGGCCAGCTAGTCTCGAACTCCTGACCTTAAGCGATCTACCTGCCTCGGCCTCCCAAAGTGCTGGGATTACAGGCGTGAGCCACCTCGCCCAGCCTGAAATGTATAATTCTTTTTTTTTTTTTTAAGATGAAGTCTTGCTCTTGTCACTCAGACTGGAGTGTAATGGCACAATCTCGGCTCACTGCAACCTCCAGCTCCTGGGTTCAAGTGATTCTCCTGCCTCAGCCTCCCAAGTAGCTGGGATACAGGTGCCTGTCACCACGCCCGGGTAATTTTTATATTTTTTAGTAGAGAACGGGGTTTCACCATCTTGGCCAGGCTGGTCTCGAACTCCTGACCTCAGGTGATCTGCCTGCCTCAGCCTCCCAAAGTGCTGGGATTACAGGCGTGAGCCTCCATGCCCGGCCTGTGTAATTATTTTATTACTCGTGAGGTTAAACATCTTTTTTTTTTTTTTGAGACAGAGTCTCGCTCTGTGGCCCAGACTAGAGCGCAATCTCGGCTCACTGCAAGCTCCGTCTCCCAAGTTCACACCATTCTCCTGCCTCAGCCTCCCGAGTAACTGGGACTATAGATGCCCGCCACCACACCTGGCTAATTTTTTTGTATTTTTAGTAGAGACGGGGTTTAACCATGTTAGCCAGGATGGTCTTGATCTCCTGACCTCATGATTCACCCACCTTGGCCTCCCAAAGTGCTAGGATTATAGCTGTGAGCCACCATGCCTGGCCAAGGTTAAACATCTTTTTGCCTGGGTGCAGTGGTTCACCCCTATAACCCTCACACTTTGGGAAACCAAAGCAGGAGGATTACTTGAGCCCAGGAGTTTGAGACCAGCCTGGGCAACATGATAAAACCCCATCTTTGCCAAAAAAAAAAACCACGCACATAAATTTGCTGGGTGTGGTAGTACATTCTTGTAGTCCCAACTACTTGTGAGACTGAGGCCAGAGGATTGCTTGAGCCCAGGAGGTGGAGGTTGCAGTGAGCCATGATTGTGCCTAGGCACTCCAGCCTTGGAGATAGAGCCAGACCCTGTCTTAAAAACAAAAAACCCAAAATCATATTTTTATACTTTTGTTAAACACTTGGGTTCCTTTTATGGGATTTTTTAAAATGTCCTCCACCTATATTTCTTCATTATTTTATTTACTTTTTTGTGACACAGTATCACCATGTTGCCCAGACTGGTCTCAAACTTTTGGGCTCAAGGGATCCTCTGACCTCAGCCTCCCAAATAGCTGGGATTTTAGGCCCACCTGGCTCTTTTGCCTAGATTTCTATTGATGTGTTTCATTTTGTTACTAATCTAGAACAGCTCTTTATTTTTAATCTCAGTTTTCATTTCCTTTTACATGTATTTATAGTAAATAAATAAAAGTTTTGTGATACTTTTTCAGTATCACAAATGCTAATGTTTTTATGTAGCTAAATCAATTTAACTCTTTCATTGTGGATTTCTGCCTTGTGTTCTGTCATGCTTAGAAACTGCTTTTGAGCTTTAAGCGTCTTGTATAAATATTTACGTTTTTATTCTTTTTTTTTTTTTTTTTTTTTTTTTAGGCTGCAGTGCCACAGTCTCGGCTCACTGCAGCCTCCACCTCCCAGACTCAAGGTATCCTTCCACCTCACCCTCCTGGGTAGCTGGGACCACAGATGCTCACCATCACACTGGCTAATTTTTTGTATTTTTCATAGAGACAGGGTTTCACCATGTTCTCGAACTCCTTAGCCCAAGAAATCTGCCTGCGTTGGCCTCTAAAGTGCTGGGATTATGGATGTGAGCCACTCCACTCGGCCTACTATTCATTTTTACAGTAGTTTTAAGTTTGATTTTTTTACTTTTAAGTAATCTGAAATGTTTTCATTTAAGGTAAGAATTGAGGGCTTTTAAAAATCTATTATTTTTCAAATAATAGTATTTAGCCGTTGATGAATAAGTGTTGTGTTGTTTCCCTAACTTCTTTTAGAACTTTTGAATTAAAATCAGGTTAAAGTTTTTTCAGGGGCTAATGACCCAATTGTGAATATTTGGAAGCCTATTCTACTGCTTATCATATCCAAATCTCAGACTAAATTTTAACCTTTTTCTTTACCTCAGCCAGTTTTTATCAATATTACAGGTGAAACAGAAATTTGTAATTACCTGTGAATTTTATTTTTACACTTATGCCAGTATAATACAAAAATGAGGGCCAGGCATAGTGGCTCACATATGTAATCCCAGCACTTTAGGAGGCTGAGGCGGGTGGTCACCTGAGGTCAGGAGTTCAAGACCAGTCTGGAAACCCTATCTCTACTAAAAAATACAAAAATTAGCTGGATGTGGTGGCAGGTGCCTGTAATCCCAGCTACTCAGGAGGCTGAGGCTGGGAGAATTGCTTGAACCAGGGAGGTGGAAGTTGCAGTGAGCCAAGATCACGCCACTACACTCCATCCTAGGCAACACAGCGAGACCCTGTCTTGTGGGGGAAAAAAAATGAGGATTGACTCAACTGCTGTGTCCTTTTTCTTCTCCCTACTCCTTTTAGAGAAAAGGAATTTTTCACTTTCCACTTCTTATTAGTTTGAAAGTGTCTTGACTAAAGTCATTAAAATATATTTGTACCCTCTCCTCTGAGACTGGAGTAAAGGATTGTGCGGCCATTTGAGAAGGAGAGCTTAATTATCAGATTTGTTGGTGAGAAGAGTTCCTGCTGGGTAGGTGGCTCACACCTGTAATCCCAACACTTTGAGATACTGAGACGAGAAGATCACTTGAGCTCGGGAGTTCAAGACCAGCCTGGGAAACATGGTGAAACCCGTCTCTACAAAAAATAGAAAAATTAGCTGGCATTGGTGGCACACACCTGTAGTCCCAGCTACTTGGGAGGCTGAGGTGGGAGGATGGCTTGAGCCTCAGAGGTGGAGGTTGCAGTGAGCTATGATCGTGCATTGCAATCCAGCACTCTAGCCTGGGTGACAGAGCCAGAACACTGACTCAAAAAAAAAAAAAGTTCCTAAGTTACTAGGTTACATTGCTCTATATTATAATTTTTACAATTCTACCTATTAGATAATAGATATGTATACTTACCTATTTTCAGGTTTGGTCTGAGATCGGAAAAGGCTTTCTAGATGGGTCACTTGATAAAAATACAACTCGGAAAAAACAATACGAAGATGGTAAGTTTGGTCACTCTTAATTTTGAGTGAGGACAAAAAATAAATGTGCCCCAGTTTTAATAAAGTTATCGCTGAATAGTGAGATTAAAGGTCATTTATATTTTCTTTCTTTCTTTCTTTTTTTTTTTTTTTTTTTTTTGGTGTCAGTGTCTCGCTCTGTTGCCAGGCTGGAGTGCAGTGGTGCTGTCTCAGCTCACAGCAACCTCCGACTCCCAGGTTCAAGCGATTCTCCTGCCTCAGCCTCTTGAGTAGCTGGGACTACAGGTGTGTGCCACCATGCCCAGCTAATTTTTGTATTTTTATTAGAGACAGGGTTTCACCCTGTTGGCCAGGATGGTCTCAATCTCTTGACCTCATGATCCACCTGCCGTGGCCTCCCAAAGTACTGGGATTACCAGCATGAGCCACTGTGCCCGGCCTATATTTTCTTTCTTTATGCTTTTTTCCTACATTTTCTACAATGAAAGTTTTCTTTAACAGAAGTGAGGAAAAATAAGTTAGTAAAAGAAACTCTAGCACTGACTGCAGAATGAGAGTGCTGTAGAGCTGGTATACTCTACGGGATTAATGGAAAGTATAAGGCTACAATCTTAAGAAAGCAGTTTAATAATGCATACTAAGAACCATAAATAATGGATGAAATTATATGAAAGAAGAGGCCGGGCACGGTGGCTCAAGCCTGTAATCCCAGCACTTTGGGAGGCCGAGACGGGCGGATCACGAGGTCAGGAGATCCAGACCATCCTGGCTAACACGGTGAAACCCCATCTCTACTAAAAATACAAAAACTAGCTGGGCGAGGTGGCGGGCGCCTGTAGTCTCAGCTACTCGGGAGGCTGAGGCAGGAGAATGGCGTAAACCCGGGAGGCGGAGCTTGCAGTGAGCTGAGATCCGGCCACTGCACTCCAGTCCGGGCGACAGAGCAAGACTCCGCCTCAAAAAAAAAAAAAAAAGAAAGAAGAGAATATTCATGAAGGTATTTTTGCAGTACTGTTTCTGCAAGTAGAAAACCAGGAACAAACTAAAGGTTCAACATTATAGGAATTAGTAGGGAAATGTCAACATGATTAAATATTACAGATACTTATTAAAAACGGCGGCCATGGTAGCACATGCCTGTGGTCCCAGCTACTTGGGAGGCTGAGATGTGAGGATCACTTCAGCTCAGGATATTGAGACCAGCCTGGGCAATGTAGTGAGAGACCCCATCTCAAAAAATTTTAAAAAATTAGCAACATAGGCCCCGTGCGGTAGCTCACACCTGCAGTCCCAGCACTTTGGGAGGCTGAGGTAGGCAAATCACTTGAGGCCAGGAGTTCGAGACCAATCTGGCCACATAGTGAAACCCTGCCTCTACTAAAAAAATATTAGCCGGGTGAAGCAGCACACACCTGTAATCCCAGCTACTCAAGAGGCTGAGGAATGAAAACCACTTAAACCCTGGAGGCAGAAGTTGCAGTGAGCTGAGATCATGCCACTGTACTCCCAACCTTGGTGAGAAAGTGAGACTCTATCTCAAAAAAAAAAAAAAAAAAAATTAGCAACCTAAAAAATTCTTGCTATTATAACATTGAATAAAAATATTTTCAGTGTTGTTTGGCAACAGAAAAATAGCAATTTTAATGTAATATAGTGCCCCCAAATTAATTATTCTCCCTTATTTTTTTTGTTCTGTATTCTGTCAGTGGTTGAATAATTATAAAGCTTTAATACTTTTTTTTAAAATTAATGTTGGTTTTTTGTTGTTGTTGTTTTGTTTTTTGAGATAGAGTCTCACTCTGTCACCCAGTCTGGAGTGCAGTGGTGCGAGACACAGGAGACAAAAATCCCTGTCCTCATTAGCTTACTGTTTTGGTGATTTTCTTGGTCCAACAGAAGTAAAAAAGAAAAAAAACGCCAGTTTAATTGACACATTTCCTGCTATCTGGTTTTTATGACCATTATGATTATCTTGATCAATGCATTTAGATTAATTCCCCTTGATAAAAAATGTATTTCAGAAATATTGGTTAAATTAACATGAAATGAAAATAATGTATATTCTTTGATTCTAAATAAAAGTAAACTATCTGGCATGATGTGTTCCTTGGGCTACAACATGGGCATAGATCAAATTTGAGCTTTTATTGGAAATGATTATGTTCTAATATTTATAAAAATGGGATCCCATGACTGGATCAGAGCTTCCTTTGTTTAATTCCCAACCTGCTTTGCACATTAAAATCAGTTGGAGAACTTAAAGCACGAAACCTTATCCTAGACCAGTTTATTCAGAATCTGAGATTGGGGTGCCGTGGGCATCAGGTGTTTTTGAAAAGACTCTCCAGATTATTCTAATGTACTTGTAGGGTTGAGAATGTACAGGTGGTTCCCAACTTTGCTACACATTAAATCTTTTTAAAAATATCGAAGCCTGACTTCTACCTATAAACATTCAGATTTAATTGATTTGAGGTGTGACTTGTGCTTTACTGTTGTTTGGAAAAACTTCTCAGGTGATTCTAATGTGTAGCAAAGTCTGGGAACAACTTCTTTATAGTGTTAATAATTTCTTATTTTAATTCTTTTTTTTTTTTTTTTTTTTTTTTTTTGAGACTGTCTGGCTCTATCGCCCAGGCTGGGTGAGATCAACCTCTATCTCCCAGGTTCAAGCAATTCTTGGGCCTCAACCTCCCAAGTAGCTGGGATTACAGGCACCTGCCACCATGCTCAGATAATTTTTGTATTTTTAATAGAGACAGGGTTTCACCATGTTTTTCAGGCTGGTCTCGAACTCCTGACCTCAAGTGATCCTCCCACCTAAGCTTCCCAAAGTGTTGGGATTACCGGCATGAGCCACTGTGCCTGGGAATAATTTCTCATTTTAATCACTAATGTGTATTATATTGATTCAATTCTATAAATATTTAATGTAGATTTATGATATCCTGGCATGTTTTAGGTGCTGAGGAACCTAAACAAAATTTCTTGTGGCCCTTGTGGCGCCACATTCTAGTGGGAAGAGACAGACAGTAATCTAAATAAGTAAACTGAATGGTACATTAAAAGGTGAAAAATGCTGTAGGGAAAAATAAAACCAGAAGGGGGTAGGGAGTGTGGGGGGTTGGGAGATTGCAATTTTAAGTAGTTATTAGGAAAGGCCTCAAGATGAGGTGGCTTTTGAGGTAACACTTGCAAGAGATGAAACCAGTCATGCAGAACATGTGGATATCCAGATGTTCAAAGGAAGACTATTCCATGTAGAGGAAAAGTAATTACAGAGTCCTTGAAATAGGACTCTTCCTGCTATATTTAAAGTACAACAGGAAGGCCAGTATGGCTGGAGTGAAGTGAGTGAGAAGAGGAGCAGAAGATGAGGTCAGAAAGACTGGAGACAGGAATGGGTTTTGTATGGCTTATAGATCATTGTGTGACTAGGTTGTTACTATGAGGTAGGAAGACACTGACAGGTTTTGAGCAGAGTTACAATCTGAGTTATGTTATAAAAGGATCACTTTGACTGGTATGATAGACTGTATGGGCCCAGATCAAAAGCAGGGAAACTAGTTAGAGGGCTATAGCAATAAACCAGGCTTGAGAGATAATGTGGCTTGGACCAAGTGGCAGGCAACAGAAAATAAAGAACAAGGAAAAAAAAAGGAGTAAGAAAATAATTTGGTACTTTGAGGGTAGACCTACCAACATTGGCTGACAGATTAAAATTAGGGTATAAGGGAGAGAGAGACGCCAACGTTTTTGGCCTAATTGCAAAAGGAGGTTGTCAGGAAATAAGATGAGGAAGACTGTGGGAAGATCCGGGATTTGGGGGAAAGCTCAAGAGTTCAGTGTTTGGTATGCTTCAGACATCCAAGTGCAGAGGTTGAGTTTGTTATTAGGATTTGAAATATGAATCTGGAGCTGAAGAGAAAGAAGTCCTGACTAGAAATACAGATTTGGAAGTGTGCGGTACATATATTGCATCGAAAACCTTGAGATTAGAGATCACCAGGTAGTGAATATAGATAGAAAAGGGAAAGAGGTCCCAAAACTGAGCTGTGTCCTTGAACATTTCATTGCTGAGAAGTTCAAGAGATTGAAAAGGAATCAAAAAAGGAGACAGAATGAGCAGGCCGTAAAGTGGGAGGAAGAGTGGAGTCTAGGGGAGTATAGAGTCCTGGGAACCACATGAAAAAGTGTTTCTTGGCTGGGCGCAGTGGCTCATGCCTGTAATCCCAGCACTTTGGGAGGCCAAGGCGGGCGGATCACGAGGTCAGGAGATGGAGACCACCCTGGCTAACACGGTGAAACCCCGTCTCTACTAAAAATACAAAAAATTAGCTGGGCGTGGTGGCACACGCCTGTAGTCCCAGTTACTTGGGAGGCTGAGGCAGGAGAATCATTTGAATCTGGGAGGCGGAGGTTGCAGTAAGCTGAGATTGTGCCCATGCACTCCGGCGAACACTCTGTCTCAAAAAAAAAAAAGAAAGAAAATGAAAAAGTGTTTCTTGGAGAGTATGTTATCAACATCATCAGTGATATGATAGGTCAAGTAAAGTGAAGACTGAAACATATTTGTGTATAATTTTATGGGCCATTGGATATCAGTTATTGATATCTTTTAGGTTTTTATTTTATATATTTATTTATTTAGAGATAAATAAAATATTTATTTATTCTCTTGCCCAGGCTGGAGTGAAGTGGCACGATCTTGGCTCACTGCAACCTCTGCTGCCCAGGTTCAAGCAATTCTTCTGCCTCAGCCTCCCAGGTAGCTGAGATTACAGGCGCCTGCCACTGAGCCCAGCTAATTTTTGTATTTTTAGTAGAGATGGGGTTTTGCCATCTTGGCCAGGCTGGTCTTGAACTCCTGACCTCGTGATTCACCTGCCTCAGCCTCCCAAAGTGCTGGGATTACAGGCATGAGCCACAGTGCCCAGCCTCTTTTAGATTTTTAGAAATTTACTTTTCTGATTCTTTCATCTGCTTCTAGCCATAAATAAGTGATTCCTGATTTGGGAGAAGGAATGGAGTTAAGACAGAATTTAGAAGGAAGGTGGATGATATCAGGGAAGAAAGGCCTATGTGTTTGGAGGCCTCTAAAGTGCTGGTATTAGGCCAGGTGCGGTGGCTCATGCCTGTAATTTCAGCACTTTCAGGCTGAGGCGGATAGATTGCTTGAGCCCAGGAGTTTGAGACCAGCCTGGCCAACATGGTGAAACCCCGTCTCTGACAAAAATACAAAAATTAGCTGGGCGTGGTTAACATGCTTGTAGTCCCAGCTACTTGGGAGGCTGAGATGGGAGAATCACCTGAGCCTGGGAAGTCAAGGCTGCAGTATGCCAAGACTACACCACTACACTGCAGCCTGGGCAACAGAGCAAGACTCTGTCTCAAAAATAAAAGAAAAAGTCAAGTGCTGGCATTGCTCTACTTCTTGACCTGGGTGGTTGGTGGTGATTTATAATTATTCCTTAAACTGTACTTACGTGCTTTATGTATGTTTTTGTATGTATGTTAAATTTGGCAAAAAGAAGGAGGAAAATAGATGAGTTTAAATATAAATTAGCTTTCTCTGTTGTTGGTTACTAACTTTGAAGGTTTTCTTCTTCATGTATTAACATTGTGCAGAATTATTTTTTTAAAGTTCAGTCTCCACTAATGCTTGTATTCTAAAATTATTTTGTTTTTTTCTCTAAGCCCTCATGCAACTGGAGTCTGTTTTAAGGAACATCATAAAAGAACGAAAAGGAAGGAACTTCAGTCAACATATTTTCATTGACTCCTTAGTAAAAGGAAACCTTAATGACCAACAGGTGATATAATTGTTAAATGTTTTTCAGGTAAAAAAAAAAAAAAAAAAGCCAGAGCCAGGCACAGTGTCTCATGACTGTAGTCCCAGCTACTCGAGAGGCTGAGGTGGGAGGATCACTCAAACCCAAGAGATCGAGGCCAACTTGGGCAATATAACAAGACGCCATCTATAAAAAATAATGATAATAATCACACATATATACAGTGTGCTTTTCATGCGCTTTAATCCAGATACCTTCCTAGAGTTCAGTGGCTTAAGAGAAGCATCATACATGTTTTTTGGGGGTTTTTGTTGTTGTTGTTGTTGTTGTTGTTGCTGTTTTGAGATGGACTCTCGCTATGTCGCCAGGCTGGAGTGCAGTGCAACTTCCACCTCCCGGGTTCAAGCGATTCTCCTGCCTCAGCTTCCCGAGTAGATGGGACTACAGACACACACCACCACGCCCAGATAATTTTTTTGTATTTTTAGTAGAGACGGGGTTTCACCTTGTTGGCCAGGATGGTCTCTATCTCTTTGACATCATGATCCGCCCACCTTGGCCTCCCAAAGTGCCGGGATTACAGGCATGAGCCACTGCGCCCAGCTGCATTGTACATCTTTTATTGTACATCATTGGTAGTACAAGTGCTTGGCCTCTATTATTTAGCTCTTTGAGGCAGCTGTATATTATTTAATATTATTAAATTGAGCCAAAATTCTTGAATTACAAAAGAGGAGAAGGACTTGTGTTAGGTGTATTAGACCAGATCACTTTGCCTGCTTGACCAGGTGTGGCAGTGTGGCTTGTTCACAATACTGCCAGCATACCACTGCATTTGTGGTATTATCAGGCCAATGAGGTTAGTTGTTATTGCCACACCTCTTCATTGTAGGAGTCTTCTGCCCCACTCTACACATGCAAGTCCTTGTAGCCAGAAGTAGTCTGGTATATGTTGGTGCAGAAATTGAATTCAGCTTCCAGGACAGTGATGAGATCTTCTGTGCTATTTCTGAGGCTTCATTGCTGTTTACTAGGCTAAGCCAGAAAAATAGGACTGAGTTTATTTACCACAGTATATCATGAACTAGTAAGATTCACAACAAATACCCTAATTTGATCATTAGATGTTGTATATGTGTACCGAAATATCACTTGTACTCTGAAAATACATACAACTGTAGTATATCAATTTTAAAAATATTTTAAAAAAGCAATGTGGTATTTAGGTTGGTATTCACATTATACAGATTTTGGTTTTTTGTTTTAATGAAAACATCATAATGAAATAATATACTTTTTTTTCATTGACATTAATTTTATGCTGTAGGCTTCCAGGACAGTGATGAGATCTTCTGTCCTATCTCTGAGGCTTCATTGCTGTTTACTAGGCTAAGCCAGAAAAATAGGACTGAGTTTATTTACCAAAGTATATCATGAACCAGTAATATTCACAACAAATACCCTGATTTGATCATTACATGTTGTATACATGTACTGAAATATCACTTGTACTCTGAAAATACATACAACTATAGTATATCAATTTTAAAAATATTTTTAAAAAGCAATGTATTTAGGTTGGTATTCACATTATACAGATTTTGGTTTTTTGTTTTAATGAAAACATCATAATGAAATAATGTACTTTTTTTTCATTGACACTAATTTTATGCTGTAGATTATTTTAGCAGGGCCTAATATAGGCTACCTTACATTTTTCACACTTTCTAAACTTAGCTTTGTTTCCTAGATCCTAGAAGACAGTATGATATTTTCTCTGGCCAGTTGCATAATAACTGCAAAATGTAAGTATAAATTGATTTCTTTTTCAGATGAATTACTAAATATACAGGCTGAGCACAGTGGCTCACACCTGTAATCCCAACACTTTGGGAGGCTGAGGTGAAAGATTGCTTGAGGCCAGGAGTTGGAGGCCAGCCCAGAAAACAGAGACCCTCTCTCTACAAAAAAAATAAGTTAACTAAGCATGATGGCCCATGCCTGCTACTCAAGAGGCTGAATCATGAGGATGGAGGCGACAGTGAACTGATTGTGCACTCCAGCCTGAACAACAGAGTGAGACCCTGTCTCAAAAAAAACAAACAAGGCCAGGCATGGCAACTCATACCTGTAATCCCAACACTTTGGGAGGCCAGGGTAGGAGGATCACTTCAGCCCAGGAGTTCGAGACCAGTCTGGGCAACATAGTGAGACCTCGTCTCTGCTAAAAATAACAGTTAGCTGGGTGTGGTGGCACATGCCTGTGGTTCCAGCCACTCGGGAAGCTGAGGCAGGATGATCACTTGAGCCCAAGAGGTTGAAGCTGCAGTGAGTGATGATCGCACTATTGCATTCCAGCCTGGGCAACAGAGCAAGACTGTCTCAAAACAAACAAAAATAAAACACTGTTTAGAGGACTTCTTTAAAATTTTTCCCTCTTTTTTAGTCTTGTTTTAAAGGGCTGACTCACATAGGTGCTTTTTTTCTTAACCCCAAGTGCTTAAAGTCACCTCTGAAAATTGCCGTATATTTCTTGACACATTTTATGGATTGTGAGTTCTAGTTAGTGCCTTTAAAATGAACTGCTGTTGACACCTTTCCAACCAGAACAGTGAGCTTTTCATTTCCTGCTGCTGCTTTCCACTTTGACTCCAAGCTAGTTTGCTATTATTAAGGTCTACCAACAAGAGTATATAGGCCACAGAAATCACGATTTAAAAGAACTCCTCTCATTGGAATTGAAGGTGATTTGTATGTAAAATTGTAAAATATTTGATATGTTTCTAAGTTTCCTCACTTCATTTTTAGATTGGTGGAGTACCATTTATTTATACAGTATTTATAAAAATACTTTTGTAGGCATAAAAATATACTAAGATAAAAATACTTAAAGTATTAGGGGGCCAGGCAAGGTGGCTCATAGCCATAATGCCAGCACTCTGGGAGGCCGAGGTGGATGAATCACTGGAGCCCAGAAATTTGGGACCAGCCTGGGCAACACAGCGGAACCCTATCTCTAAAAAATTCAAAAATTAGCCAGGCCTGGTGGCACACACCTATAATCCCAGTTATGTAAGGAAGGCTAAGGTGGGAGTATCACTTAAGCCCAGGAGGTTGAGGTTGCAGTGAGCCGTGATCGCACCACTGGACTGCAGCCTGGGTGACAGAGTGAGACCCTGTCAAAAAACAAAAGGAGTCCAGGCATGGTGACTCATGCCTGTAATCCCAGAACTTTGAGAGGCTGAGGGGGCGGATCACAAGATCAGGAGTTTGAGACCAGCCTGACCAACATGGTGAAACCCCATCTCTACTAAAAATACAAAAAGTAGCCGGGTATGGTGGCATGTGCCTGTAATCTCAGCTACTCAGGAGGCTGAGGCAAGAGAATCGCTTGAACCCTGGAGGCAGAGGTTGCAGTGAGCTGAGATCGCACTACTGCACTCCAACCTGGGTGACAGAGCTACACTCTGTCTCAAAAAAAAAAAAAAAAAAACCCAAAAAACAAAAGGAAGTATTAGGACATGAATTTAAATTTTAGAAAATTTATGTTCCCTTGAAGGATTTCATTTATATCCCTTAATGTTTAAGGAAACTTTCTTTAAAATGATACAAATGTAAACTTCCTATAAAGTTTTCTTCTTTGGCATGCAGAAATGTCCAGATACTATAGATGATTAAATTGAATTTAGGTAAGCATATGTCAAAAATAATGTATTCAACCTTTTTTTTTTTTTTTTTTGGAGACGGAGTTTCACTCTTGTCACCCAGGCTGGAGTGCAGTTGCGCTGTCTCAGGTCACTGCAACCTCCACCTCCTCGATTCAATAGATTCTCCTGCCTTAGTCCCCTGAGTAGGTGGGATTACAGGCGCCTGCAACTATGCTTGGCTAATTTTCATACTTTAGGTAGAGACCATGTTGGCCAAGCCAGTCTTGAACTGACCTCAGGTGCTCCGCCCGTCTCAGCCTCCCAGGGTGTTAGGATTACAGGCGTGAGCTACCACATCCTGCCTCATTCAACTTTTTTAAAAAAATGCCTACTTGTTTGGTCCAGTGGTGTACACTTGTCCCAGCTACGTTGGAGGCTGAGGTGGTAGGATTGTGTGAGCCCCAGGAGTTCGCCTACCTTGGACAATAAAACAAGACCCCAGCTTAAAAAAAATTAATGTAAAAATAGATTTAAAATCCTTGTTTTTAAAACGTATTACATTAAAAATAAATATGTCTTTGCTAAAGACCTTTAAAAATCTAAATCACTTGTGCTCTGGACACCAAGAAAAGTGACTATTTCCAAGGTTGAATTAATATGTTAATTTTATTTTCAGTGTTTAGGGAGATTTTAGGAGAATTGCTATGTATTTGGATGTAGGTTGGTGGTTTTTTAAGGCTTCTCTGAAGTTTTTGAGAGTAGATAAACAAGAAACCTTAATAAGTTCTTACTCCTTACTCTGCCCCTTATTAGCCTTGGGCAAGATACTTATCTCTCCATTTTCCTCCTTTTCTAAATACGAGTTTAGCTCCAGATGACCTCCAAGTTATCTCTGAACTATGAAATTGTGTCTGATTCAGTATTGCATTTAAAGCACATTAAGTGGCTTAAAATCACATTTTAAAGCTATTTTCAGCCATCGTTTTTAGAGTCCTACAAAGGAACTAGTGTGACAGGCTGGGCAACGTAGTGGGACTTGATTTCTACCAAAAAAAAAAATTGTAATTAGCTGTGCGTGGTGGCATGTTCCTGTAATCCCAGCTACTTGGAAAGCTTGAGGTGGGAGGATCACTTTAGCCAGGAGATCAAGGCCTCAAGTGAGCCGTGATCACTGCCACTGCACTCCAGCCTAGGTGTCAGAGTGTGACCCTATCTAAAAAAAAAACAAAAAAAAAACCCTTGGCCGGGCATGGTGGCTCAAGCCTGTAATCCCAGCACTTTGGGAGGCCGAGGCGGGCGGATCACGAGGTCAGGAGATCAAGACTATCCTGGCTAACATGGTGAAACCCCGTCTCTACTAAAAAATACAAAAAAACTAGCCGGGCGAGGTGGCGGGCGCCTGTAGTCCCAGCTACTCGGGAGGCTGAGGCAGGAGAATGGCGTGAACCCGGGAGGTGAAGCTTTCAGTGAGCTGAGATCCACTGCACTCCAGCCTGGGCGACAGAGCGAGACTCCGTCTCAAAAAAAAAAA
>NC_045444.1:89725137-89783158 GCF_002776525.5 Piliocolobus tephrosceles
GGGTTTCACCATGTTGGCCAGGATGATCTCGTTCTCTTGACCTCATGATCTGCCCGCCTCGGCCTCCCAAAATGCTGGGATTACAGGCATGAGCCACCGTGCCTGGCCTGTTATATTAATTTTAAGTGATAATATAGTCAAGCAGAGTACATGAATGACCACTGTATGCAAATCGTTGTGGTGAATCCTTCAGTTGTTTATTACTCTGTGTTGTAAAATTGTGTGACATACATATTGTATACTGCACAAGTTTTCACATCACTTGTAAAATAGAAATTCTATAGTTTACTCAGAAGCCGTAATGAAGAGGCATATGTAGGGAAAAGTTAAGGACAGGCAGTCACTCATGTTTTTTGTGAATTCTAGATATAAAAAAACTAATCAGAGTAATTGAGTACCAGGTAACTACTGATTTTAATGATAACAATATGGGTAATAAGGTGTATCAGGACAACTTTTTTTATAAATTAACTTTGAGATAAGTTTAAGTTAACCCTTAGCTCAGGAAAGAGATCATTGGTAAGTAAAGTACAAGTTACTAGAAGGATATTAAAAAGTATTTGACACAGGAACAATAGAGCTACAGATGGTGTCACTTCAAACATATTCTAGGGAAAGAGGTGGTATATATATATGTTCAGAAGGTTCCATTCTTTTAATAGTTATAATCCCAGTGTATTACTAAAGAAAATATAATTACTCTTTTTCCTCTGTTTTTTCCTCAACATGTAATTTCTTTACATTTTCATTTCTTCTGATCTTTTCTTAACATGTAATTTCTTTACATTTTCATTTGCTCAATGAATATAATCCATAAATCAGTTTAAGCTAAAGTAAGCCATGAGCCATTCTTCTTCCCATTTTGCTGTTAATTGAGATAAATGTGATATTCTATTTGTTAAAAGTACAGATGTTTGGACATTACCATAAACCTACTGAACCAGAATTTGTGAATGTGAGGTTATAGCATCAGCCATCTCTCAGGTGGTTTTTGAGAACCACTGTTTTTTGTTGTTGTTGTTTGTTTGTTTGTTTGAGACAGGGTCTCACTTGGTTTCCCAGGGTGGAGTGCAGTGGCATGATCACAGCTCACTGCAGCCTCAACCTCCTGGGCTCCAGCGATCATCCCATCTCAGCCTCCCAAGTAGCTGCAACTACAGGCACACACCACCACACCCAGCTGATTTTTGAGTTTTTTGTAGAGATGGGGTTTTGCCATGTTGTCCAGACTAGTCTTGAACTCCTGAGCCCAAGCAATCCCCCAGCTTCAGATCCCCTCCCAAAGTGTTCCCCTCTGCGCAATCCCTCCCAAAGTGTTGGGGTTACAGGTGTGAGCCACCACGTCTGGTTGAGAACTATTCTAAGCAATAACCAGTCACAAATTTTGAGCCAGTGTATTTACCATCACAGGTAAATATGTTAGAATATTGATTTATTGATAAATCTGCTAGCTTGATTTGTCTGAATCATTTCATTAGTGCTCCTAAGTGAACTGATAAATCAACCTAATAAGGTTGAGTGCATCCAGTAATCCATTGCAATAACCAACATTGAGCACTCCTACAGATATGAAATTTATTTATTATCATAACTATTTCACCTAAGGTAAAATTAATTGGCTCCGGTTACTTACCAGTTTTAAGAAAGAAGGCATCCAGATTGCACTATGTCTGTTGGAGGGCAATCCGTAAATATTGATGTTCCATTCAGTGAAATACAAACTCTGTGAAGAAATTTACTTTTTGGTACCACTTATGTTATCTTCTGTACTGTAGGAGAAAAAAAGCAAATACAAAAAACCCCACTCTAAATAATTAGTTTTTTTCTTATTCCATACCCAATCCACGAGTTAGCTATTTTCATTGTTATTCATATAATGTTTCACCTAGTGTGTACCTGGGCAATCTGTTTTTTAACCACCTCTGAAGAAGTTCAAAAAAAATTATATGAAGAGATAAACCAAGTTTTTGGAAATGGTCCTATTACTCCAGAGAAAATTGAGCAGCTCAGGTAAGAACACAATAAAAAGAGGAGATTATTGAAAGGTAAATTTGAACTGGTTTATCTAATTTAAAGCTATTGTTGCTATTTAGGAAAGCTATATATTTTTATAGGACTTCAAGTATTTATATGTAGATTTTATTAGGTAAATGAATCTGCTTTTTAAAATCATAAGGTTGTGTGGGAAATGTTTAACTTAGTCTGTTAAATAGTACTAGTGAAGTCAAGCAAGTATGACACCATACTTTGTTGATGGTAATAAAAAACAGTACAGCAACATTAGATAATAATTTAGTAGGCTTGACCAGATGTGGTGGCTTACACCTGTAATTCCAGCACTTTGGGAGGCCAAGGCAGGCGGATCACTTAAGCCCAGTAGTTCAAGACCAGCTTGGGCAACACGGCAAAAACCCATCTCTACTAAAAATACAAAATATCAGCCAGATGTGCTTGTGCTGGGACGCGCCTGTAGTCCAAGCTACTCAGGAGGCTTAGGTGGAAGGATTGCCTGAGCTCAGGAGGTCGAGGCTACAGTGATTGCATCACTGCACTCCAGCCTGGGTTACAGAGCGAGACCCTGTCTCAAAAGAAAAGAAAACAATATAGTAGGCTCTTAAAAAGTTCAACATACACTTATATGACCCAGCAATTCCACTCTTTGGAATTTCATTCCAAGATAAATGAAAACATGACTACATAAAGACCTGTTTGCATATATTCGTAGCAGTATTATTCAAAATAGCCCAAAATTGGAAGTAGTTCAAATGTTCAACCGGTAAATAGATAAACAAATTGTGGTATTACCATACCACAGAATACTACCAAGTAATAAAAAGGAACACCATATTAATACACACAACAACACAGATAAATCTTAGTGATTTAAGTGAAAGGGTGAAACATAAAATACGGCTACTGTATGATTTCATTTGTGTGAAATTCTAGAAAAGGCAAATTATGGTAATAAAAAGCATACTGTTGGGGGTTAGGAATGGGGACAGGATCAACTACAAAGGGGCATGAAGAAAATGAAACTGTCGGCCGGGCGCAGTGGCTCACGCCTATAATCCCAGCACTTTGGGAGGCCGAGGCGGGTAGATCACAAGTCAGGAAATCGAGACCATCCTAGCTAATATGGTGGAACCCCGTCTCTACTAAAAATACAAAAAATTAGCCGGGCACCGTGGCGGGCGCCTGTAGTCCCAGCTACTCGGGAGGCTGAGGCAGAAGAATGGCGTGAACCCAGGAGGCAGAGCTTGCAGTGAGCCGAGATCGCGCCTCTGCACTGCAGCCTGGGCGAAAGAGCGAGACGACTAAAAAAAAAAAAAAAAAAAAGAAATTGTCTTATATATTACTTGTGGTTGTAGTTACACAATTGTATACAATTACTAAAAATCAAACTGTACAGGTAAAATGGGTTAATTTTATTGCATATAACTATAGCTTAATTAATTTTTTTTTTAATTGAACTGTGACTGCTTTGGGGTTAGAAGTCTGAGACTGAGTAGCAAGCAACCCTACCTTGGAGCATAAAATCAACTATAGAGAAGATAGAGTGGCTGGACACAGTGGCCTACACCTGTAATCCCACCAATTTGGGAGGTGAAGGTGAGAGGCTCACCAGAGCCCGAGAGTGCAAGACCAGCCAGAGCAACCTGGCAAAACCTCATCTCAAAAAAAAAAAGATACAAAAAATTAGCTAGGGATGGTGGTGCATGCCTATAGTCCCAGCTACTCAGGAGGCTGATATAGGAGAATCACCTGAACCCAGGAAGTCCAGGCTGCAGTGAGCCGTGATCACACTACTACACTCCATCCTGGTAACAGTGAGACCCTCTCTCAAAAAAAGAAAAGAAAACAAGATAACCACTGGAAAGAACTGGGAGGCTTTTAAATGTTGGAAGTTTTATTTATTACATTGAATGTAACTACTTTTTTAAAAGTAATACTAGTTGCCTTTTGAAGTTTTTGTCATATAGAAGTGTGTGAAGTCGAAGGTGAAGTTCCTTTGTAAATGTGTGCCCTTAAGCCGGTAACAATTGGGCTGGGTGCAATGACTCATGCTTTTAATTCCAGCAATTTGGGAGGCTGAGGCTGGAGGATTGCTTGAGCCCCAGAGTTTGAGACCATTCAGGGCAACATAGAGGGAGCCTGTCTCTACAAAATATTTAAAAATTAGACAGACATAAAGGCATGTGCTTGTGGTTACAACTACTAGGGAGGCTGAGGTGGGAGGATCGCTTGAGCCTCGGAGGTTGAGGCTGCAGCATGATAGAGTGTCACTGCACTCCAGTCTGGGCAACAGAGCAAGAATCTGTCTCTTAAAAATAAATGAGGAAATAAACAATTTTTTAAAGTTTAAACTCTCTACTATAGCTCACGAAGCATTTCAAAAGCTGGGACTTGTGTACACCTTATCCTCACTTGTGCCTCTTCATAGCTTTCAGTTTAGCTCTGCTCAAAGTCTTTTGTTTCTTACCTCCTGTCCTGGCTTTTGCACAAACTGTTCCTCTGTATAGATTCTCTTTTTGTCTCTCCTTTAGTTAAGTCCGGGTTTTGGTTTTTGGTTTTGGGGTGGAGTTTTTTTTTTATTGTGGGTGGTTTGAGTTTTTTTTTTTTTCTTTTTTATGTTGTTTTGCAGATTTCAGCCTGTGTTTATTTTTCTCTTTCTCTCTCTCTCTTTCTCTCTCCTGTTTTTGTTTTTGTTTTTTTTTTTTTTCTGAGATGCAGTCTCTCTCTGTCACCCAGGCAGGTTTGCAGTGGCACAATTTTAGCTCACTGCACCCTCCACCTCCTGGGTTGAAACGATTCTCATGCTGCAGCCTTCCAAGTAGTTGGAATTACAGGCTTGCACTACCACACGTAGCTAAGTTTTGTATTTTTAGTAGACACGGGGTTTTACCATGTTGGCCAGGCTAGTCTCGAACTCCTGGCCGCAAGTGATCCACCCGCCTCTGGCTCCCAAAATGCTGGGATTACAGATGTGAGCCGCTGCTCCCGGCCCAGCCTGTGTTTATTTCTCTACAAAACCCTTTCCCTAGAGTAGCTGTTCCTGCCTTATATTCCAGTAATACCCCGAACTTCCTTTATCGTAACATGTGCTATGCTTGCTTAATTGTTCATCCTTCATGTCCTATCCACTCTGCCTCCCCACTGCCAACTAGAATCTGAACCCCTTTGATGGTGTATCTCTTGTTTATTGTTGTAGCTCAGTATCTAGCACAGTGCTTCACAGGCAGCAGGTATGCAATAAATATTTGTACAGAGGAAAGGAAGGAAGAATGTTTCCCATTTTGATTTTGTTGTTTTTGATGTTACAAACAATTAACACTTCTGTGCTTACATCTTTGCTAATATTTTCAAATATTTCTGTATAATAAGGTCCTAGAAGTGAGCTTCTAGTTGAAGGATGTATGCAGTAGGTCAGTGGTTAAGATTTGAATCCTGTCAACACAACTTACCTGCTATGTGATCTTAAATAACTGCCTCTGATTTTAATCTGTAAAATTAGAATAATAATAGCACCCACGGGTTTCTTGTAAGGATTCGATAAGATCCTGTATATAAAGTATTTAAGTGAACTAACTCATAGCAAAATTGCAATACATTTTAGTTTTTATTCTTCTCATTGTGATGTACACTTGAGGTGTACCACTTTATACTTCCACCAATTGGATATGAGAATATCTTTTTCTCCATCTTTTTCTAGTAATATCTGCTGTCATTCTTTTTCATCTTTGTCAATCTAGCAAGTAAAAAAAAAACGCTATGATTGGCAGTCTTTTTTTTGAGACGGAGTCTCGCTCTGTCGCCCAGGCTGGAGTGCAGTGGCGGGATCTCGGCTCACTGCAAGCTCCGCCTCCTGGGTTCACGCCATTCTCCTGCCTCAGCCTCCCGAGTAGCTGGGACTACAGGCGCCCGCCACCTCGCCCGGCTAGTTTTTTGTATTTTTTAGTAGAGACGGGGTTTCACCGTGTTCGCCAGGATGGTCTCGATCTCCTGACCTCGTGATCTGCCCGTCTCAGCCTCCCAAAGTGCTGGGATTACAGGCTTGAGCCACCACGCCCGGCCGATTGGCAGTCTTTAAGTTGTTAATTAAGTTGAGTATCATTTCATGTCTTCAGGCCATTAGTATGTTTTTGTGAATTGCTTTTTGTATTCTCTGTCCCTGTTTCTATGGGGTTGTTGGATTATTTTAATTACTTTTAAAGAGGTTTTATACATTAAGGATACCTTTACTGAAAATATTTTTCCTAGTTATCTTTAGAAATATGTAAACAAAATGTTTCTCTAGTTAGGTTATTTATATTTTTCTTTATAATTTTCTGTCGGCTTCATGCTAAAAATAAACTTTAAAAAAATTATAGAAACATTTTGAGTTTTCTTCTGGTACTTTTAAAAGTGTTTTTATTTGTTGAAATCTTTATCTACCTAGAGTTATATGCAGATTAATAACAAATCTTATAAAATGTATTTATTTTAAAATTTATAAAATTTTTAATAAGTTTTTATATACTTCTAATATATAATATATCTTTAAGCAGATAAGAATTATGATGGGACTATTTCAAGTTAGGAATGTTTGAGCAGTTGTTGAAGAACGTTTTTTAAATGTATGTACATTTCTAACTGCCTCCCAATATAAACATCTTCAAAAAACTTTTTTTTAAAACAGATATTGTCAGCATGTGCTTTGTGAAACTGTTCGAACTGCCAAACTGACTCCAGTTTCTGCCCAGCTTCAAGATATTGAAGGAAAAATTGACCAATTTATTATTCCTAGAGAGGTAGAAAATATTTAATATGTTTAATTCATTCAACTATTCTCAACTCTTTTGGTGTGTGTGTGTGTATATATATATACATTTTAGATGGAGTTTCGCTCTTGTCACCCAGGCTGGAGTGCAATGGTGCAATCTCAGCTCACTGCAACCTCCACCTCCCAGGTTCAAGGGATTCTCCTGTCTCAGCCTTCTGAGTAGTGGGGATTACAGGTGCCTGCCACCATGCCCAGCTAATTTTTGTATTTTTAGTAGAGATGGGGTTTGCCATGTTGGCCAAGCTGGTCTTGAACTCCTGACCTCAGGTGATCTGCCAACCTTGGCCTCCCACAGTGCTAGGATTACATGCATGAGCCACTGCACCCTGCCTGGTGTGTATTTTAAATTTGTTTAAAGTGGCAAATAAACGCTACCCATTATTAAATAAAAGATGCAATTATTTTAGTTACAAAATAATATGTGCTTGTTTTAAAGTTCAAGCAGGCCGGGCGCGGTGGCTCAAGCCTGTAATCCCAGCACTTTGGGAGGCCGAGACGGGCGGATCACGAGGTCAGGAGATCGAGACCATCCTGGCTAACCTGGTGAAACCCCGTCTCTACTAAAAAATACAAAAAACTAGCCGGGCGAGGTGGCGGGCGCCTGTAGTCCCAGCTACTCAGGAGGCTGAGGCAGGAGAATGGTGTAAACCCGGGAGGCGGAGCTTGCAGTGAGCTGAGATCCGGCCACTGCACTCCAGCCAGGGCGACAGAGCGAGACTCCATCTCAAAAAAAAAAAATAAATAAAGTTCAAACAACATAAAAGTCTTTCTTCCCAAAAGGTACTACTGTTAGCAGTTTAGTATGTATTTCTATAGACCTATTTCTGTGTATATGTTTATAGAAACACACTTTTACGTATGTATTAAATAGAATTTATATGTGAAAAATTACTCTTCCTATATTCTTTAATTTTCTTCTGTTATTGAGTGTATCATGGCTATTAGTACACCTAGCACTTGATACAGATTCGACTCATTATTAATGGCTGCATAATATTCCATTGTGTGACTGTACCATAATTTATGTTTTAATTTGATTTTTTGAGACAGAATATCACTGTATCACCCAGCCTGGAGTGCAGTGGTGCAATCTTGGCTCACTGCAACCTCCACCTCCCGAGTTCAAGTGATTCTCCTGCCTCAGCCTCCTGCGTAGCTGGGATTACAGGCTTGCACTACAAGGCCTGGCTCATTTTTGTATTTTTAGTAGAGATGGGGTTTCACCATGTTGGCCAGGCTGGTCTCAAACTCCTGGCCTCAAGTGATCCACCCACCTCCACCTCTTAACGTGCTGGGATAACAGGCATGAGCCACCATGCCCGACCAGCATGATTTATTTAAGCAGCCCCCGCTAATGGAAATTATGATTGACATTTTTTTTTATTATATACTGGTACAGGTGTTGAGTAGAGTTTTGACATGGAGTTTTTGTGTCAAAGTCCATGTGTATGTTCAGTTATTATTATTTTTAGACAGGGTCTTGCTCTTTTACCTAGGCTGGAGTACAGTGGTGCGATTGCAGCCTCAACCTCCCAGGCTTAAGTGATCCTCCCATCTCAGCTTCCCAAGTAGCTGGACTAAATTTTTTTTGTTTTTTATAAAGATGGAGTCTCACTATGTTGCCCAGGCTGATATCGAACTCCTAGGCTCAAGTGATCCTCCTGCCTCAGCCTCCCAAAGTGGTGAGATTATAGGCATTATCCGCTACACTGGGCCATGTGTATGTTAAATTTAAAATGTTCTCTGAAAGCCATTTTATACTTTTAGCAACAATGTATGAGAATGTTTTTTCTTTCCAAATCCTCACCACCTGTGAATTTGAGTCTTATGTATATTTTATGAATCTTGCTTTTCTCTGATCATTGGAGAAATTGAACAAATTTTCATACATATATTAACAGTTTGTATTTTTCTTTTGTGAATTCTGGTCTTTATAACTCACTGATTTTTCTAGTGAGCTTATATATATTTTTGTATACTATACAAACTGTCAGTTATATAGCAAATAACTTACTGTTGCTTACATTCTTTTTTTATTGTTTTTTAACTGGATGCAGATTTTAAATTTTCATATAGTTAAGTCTGTTATTCCTTTATGGTTTCTAGATTTTGTGACATGCTTAGGGAGGCCTTCCTCATTGTAAGATTACCAAAATAATCACTTGTGGTTTCTTCCATTATTATTTTTTAAAATTTTATTTATTTATTTATTTATTTTTTGAGACGGAGTCTCACTCTGTCGCCCAGGCTGGAGTGCAGTGGCGCAATCTGGGCTCACTGCAAGCTCCGCCTCCTGGGTTCACACCATTCTCCTGCCTCAGCCTCCCGAGTAGTAGCTGGGACTGCAGGTGCCCACCACCACGCCTGGCTACTTTTTTGTATTTTTAGTAGAGACGGGGTTTCACCATGTGAGCCAGGATGGCTTGATCTCCTAACCTCATGATCCGCCCGCCTCAGCCTCCCAAAGTGCTGGGATTACAGGCGTGAGCCACCACACCTGGCCAATTTCTTCCATTATTTTAAATTGTTACTTCGTATTCACTATCTATATTAAAAGAAGTTTGGAATAAGTTGACTTTCTAGGAGTCATTTTATCTCTGTTAGTCGTTGACTAATTGGATTTTTTTTTCACAGACCCTCGTCCTTTATGCCCTTGGTGTGGTACTTCAGGATCCTAATACTTGGCCATCTCCACACAAGTATGAAATATTTGTCATTGTCTTTGTGACTGTCAGTTTTGGGGTTTGCACGTTTTGCATTCCTTTCCTAAGTTTTGAGGAGAAAATTCAGTATGTAGCAATGATACAACAAAAGAAAACCAGTGAATCCCCTTTTCTTCTCTTTCTTTTGAGACAGGCTGTCACTCTGTCACCCAGGCTGTCACTCTGTCACTGTGTCACCCAGGTTTGAATGTAGTAGTGCAATCACTTCTCACTGCAGCTTTGACCTCTCTGACTCAAGCCATCCTTCTGCGTCAGCCACCTAAGTAGCTAGGACCACAGGCATGCGCCGCCACACCTGGTTAATTTTCTTAGTTTTTGTAGAGATGGGTTTCACCATGTTGCCCAGGCTGGTCTTGAATTCCTGAGCTCAAGCCATCCTCCCTCCTCTGCCTCCCAAAGTGGCAGGATTACAGGCATGAACCACCAAGCCTGACCTGCATCACCATTATATCTTCTGTTCACTGCTTTTTCTCTTATGTGAATCTGCTATTTGCTATTCTTTGTCTCTTTTATTACCACTTTTATAATAAGTGAAAAGTAATTAGCATCTGTTTTAAGAAAATGAAAGCAGGCCAGGCACCGTGGCTCATGCCTGTAATCCCAGCACTTTGGGAGGCGGAGGCAGGCAGATCACAAGGTCATGAGTTCAAGACCAGCCTGGCTAACATGGCGAAACCCCGTCTCTACTAAAAATACAAAAATTAGCCGGGCGTGGTGGCGCATGCCTGTAATGTAATGCCAGCTACTCAGGAGGCTGAGGCAGGAGAATCACTTGAACCTGGAAGGCAGAGGTTGCAGTGAGCTAAGATTGTGCCATTGCATTCCAGCCTGGGCAACAAGAGCAAGACGCAAGACTCCATCTCAAAAAAAAAAAGCAAAATTTCTTTTTTTTTTTTGAGATGGAATCTCACTCTGTCACCCAGGCTGGATTGCAGTGGTGCAATCTAGTGTCACTGTAAGCTCCACCTCCTAGGTTCAAACAATTCTCCTGCCTCAGCCTCCCAAGTAGCTGGGACTACAGGCGCCTGCCACCATGCCCGGCTAATATTTTTGTAGTTTTAGTAGAGACGGGGTTTCATCATGTTAGCCAGGATGGCCTCGATCTCCTGACCTCGTGATCTGCCCACTTCAGCCTCCCAAAGTGCTAGCATTACAGGTTGCGTTTTTCTATTCTTTATTTTTATTGCTTCTCTTTTTGCTTTTTTTTTAAATTTATTTTTTATTTCAATAGGCTTTTGGGGAACAGGTCGTATTTGGTTACATGAATAAGTTCTTTGGTGGTGATTTCTGAGATTTTGGTGCACCCGTCACCCAAGCAGTATACACTGTACCCAATGTGTAGTCTTTTATCCCTCATAACCCCACCCTTTCCCCCAAGTCCCTAAAGTCCATTATATCATTCTTATGCCTTTGCGTCCTCATACCTTAGCACCCAAGAATTTCCCTTTTTTTAAAATTCAGACTTTAAGTTATTTAATAATATTTGTTTTTGTGAGGAATTTTTTTGTTCTGTGGTACGTGGGTTATTTGTTTTTTGTTTTGTTTTTAATATATGCATTTCTTCAATGACTTTACAGAGTAAAATTCTATACAACAAAAAATGTTTCTTAGGCCCTTAATTTCCCTTACTTTATTTTTTCTTGTGAGGCAGGATCTTGCTCTGTCGCCCAGGCTGGAGTGCAGTGGTGTAAACACGGGCTCACTGCAGCCTCAACCTCCTGGGCTCAAGCAATTCTCCTACCTCACCCTCCAGAGTAACTGGAACTATAGGTATATGCTATCCCGCCTGGCTAAATTTTTTTTTAATTTATTTTTTATTTTTATTTTTTTCGAGACAGAGTCTTGCTCTGTTGCCAGACTGGTCTTGCAATAAGCAAGACGCCATCTATGAAAAATAATGGGCTGGGCGCGGTAGCCTGTAATCCCAGCACTTGGGGAGGCCGAGGCGGGCGGATCACCTGAGGTCTGGAGTTCCAGACCAGCCTGACCAACATGGAGAAACCCCATCTCTACTAAAAATACAAAATTAGCCAGGCATGTTGGCTCATGCCTGTAATCCCAGCTACTCGGGAGGCTGAGGCAGGAGAGGTGGAGGTAGCGGTGAGCCGAGATCATGCCATTTCTCCCCAGCCTGGGCAGCAAGAATGAACCTCCATCTCAAAAAAATAAAAAATAAAAAATAATGATAATAATCACACATATATAGACTATGCTTTTCATTTGCTTTAATCCAGATACCCTCCTAGAATTCAGTGGCTTAAGAGAAGCGTTGTACATCTTTATTTATTTATTTATTTATTTTTAGTCGGAATCTCAATCTGTCGCCAGGCTGGAATGCAGTGGCACGATCTCAGCTCACTGCAACCTCTGCCTCCCAGGTTCAAGTGATTCTCCCGCCTCAGCCTCCCAAGTAGCAGAGTCTACAGACATGCGCCACCACACCCAGCTAATTTTTGTATTTTTAGTAGAGACTTGAGCCACTGTGCCCAGCCTTTTAAAAATTTTTAATAGAAATGAGGTCTCGCTATGTTGCCCCGGCCTATCTCAAACTCCTGGGCTCAAGTGATCCTCCCACCTTGGAGTCCCAAATTGCTAGGATTATAGGCGTGAACCACTATGTCCAGCCTCTCTCACCTATTAATCTAGATGTAATATAATTGATAAATACAATTTTAAGGCTGGAGCCTCCAATTTTAAGACATAAATTTCAGTTGAAGAGGCAATATAAAATTTCTTGCATATTGATAAGGTGGTCTCATGTAACAGGTCTTAAATTTATTTAAATATTCATTATATGATGTTCTATGATTTATCCTTACATTTCACAAAATAATTTATCTTATACCTTGGTATTCTTGAGAAATATATTTTGCATCTATTATTTAGAAATAATAAAGTAGGCTGGGCGCCATGACTCGTGCCTATAATCCCAGCACTTAGGGAGGCCGAGGCAGGTGGATCACGAGGTCAAGAGATCGAAACCATCCTGGCAACATGGTGAAACCCCGTCTCTACTAAAAATACAAAAATTAGCTGTGCGTGATGGTGTGTGCCTGTAGTCCTAGCTACTTGGAAGTCTGAGACAGGAGAATCGCTTGAACCTGGGATGTGGTGGTTGCAGTGAGCCGAGATTGTGCCACTGCATTCCAGCCTGGCGACAGAATGAGACTCCATCTCTAAAAAAGAAAAAAAAGAGAGAAATAATAAAGTGCCAGTCGCAGTGGCTCACACACCTATAATCCCAGCACTTTGAGAGATTGAAGCAGGAGGATCACTTGAGCCTAGGAGTTCAAGACCAGCCTGGGCAACATAGGGAGACTGTACAAAAAACTGTTAAAAGTAGCTGGGCCTGGTGGCATGTGCTTATAGTCACAGCTGCTCAGGAAGCTGAGGTAGAAGAATAGTTTAAGTCCAAGAGGTTGAGGCTGCAGTGAGCCTTGATTGCAGCATTGCACTTCAGCCTCGGTAACAGAGCGAGACCCTGTCTCAAAAACTAAAATATAGTAAGAAACAGTGGTAGACTAAATATATGTTAAATAATTTGGGAACATAAAAATAAGTGACATTTAAATATGATGTAAGAGCACTTTCTATTTTCAGTCGATTTTTAACTTTATTACATACTTGTGTTCTTTTAGTGTCAACATGTAAAATGCCAGTGGAGCTATATTGTGATTAACCTCAAATTTTCTTTTTAGGTTTGATCCAGATCGGTTTGATGATGAATTAGTAATGAAAACTTTTTCCTCGCTTGGATTCTCAGGCACACAGGAGTGTCCAGAGTTGAGGTGAATAATAGAATGCCAGACTCTCTTCTTAGAATTTTGATGATCACTGTTAATGAGAATGGGCAATCTATATGATTAAAGTATAATTTTATTATTATTATTGTACTTTAAGTTCTGGGGTTCATGTGCAGAGCATGCAGGTTTAAAGTATACTTTTTAATCTTTAGTAACTAGTTGACTTTCTTCCTGACTAGGTTTGCATATATGGTGACCACAGTACTTCTTAGTGTATTGGTGAAGAGACTGCACCTACTTTCTGTGGAGGGACAAGTTATTGAAACAAAGTATGAACTGGTAACATCGTCAAGGGAAGAAGCTTGGATCACTGTCTCAAAGAGATATTAAAATTTTATGCATTTAAAATCATTGTTAAATTGATTGAGGAAAACAACCATTTAAAAAATCTGAGTTGAATCCTTTTATAAACCAGTAACACTTTGTAATATAAACACTTATTTGTACTTAATTTTGTAAATTTGGATTTTTATATAGCATATTTTCTTCATTATACACATTTGACTTACTGCACAGTATATTGATCATTTTAGTGGGAAACTTTAGATTTCTGCTTTTTATTTTTGTTTTTTCACTTTCTTTGCCATTATTTTTATATTCTTTTTCTTACTGTGGGCTCTAAATTCAGTGTTCTTGAAGAAAGAAATTATTTTGCAGAAGTTGGGGAATCATGTTTGTTGAATATGCATAAAATAGAAACATAGGCTGGATGCAGTGGCTCACACCTGTAATCCCTGCACTTTGGGAGGCCGAGGCAGGTGGATCACCTGAGGTCCGGAGTTTGAGACCAGCCTGGCCAACATGATGAAACCCCGTCTCTACTAAAAATACAAAAAATTGCCTAGGAGTGGTGGCCCATGCCTGTAATCCCAGCACTTGGGGAGGCTGAGGTGGGTGGATCACCTGAGGTCAGGAGTTCGAGATCAACCTGGCTAACATGATGAAACCCATCTCTACTAAAAATACAAAAAATTGGCCAAGCGTGGTAGCTCACACCTGTAATCCCAGCACGCTGGGAGGCCGAGGTGGGTGGATCACCTGAGGTCCAGAATTCAAGACCAGCCTGGCCAATATGATGAAACCCTGTCTCTACCAGAAATAGAAAAAATTGGCCGGGCGCAGTGGCTCACACCTATAATCCCAGTACTTTGGGAGGCTGAGGCAGGCAGATCACTTGAGGTCAGGAGTTCGAGATCAGCCTGGCCAACATGGTGAAACCCCAGCTGTACTAAAAACACACACAAAAATTAGCTGGGCATGGTGGTGTGCACCTGTAATCCTAATTACTCAGAAGGCTGAGGCAGGAGAATCGCTTGAACTTGGGAGGCAGAGCTTGCAGTGAGCCGAGATCGCACCCCTGCACTCCAGCCTGGGCCACAGAGCGAGACTTTGTCTCAAGAAAAAAAAAAAGATAAATGGACAAAAGACATGAACAAACAGCTTTTATAGGATAGCATGGCTAACCAACTTTTAGAAAAGTGCTTAGTCTCACTAGTAAGTAACCAAATATTCGGGCAGAGCACAGTGGCTCATGCCTATAATCCCAGAACTTTGGAAGGCCAAAGCTGATGGATTGCTTGAGCCCAGGAATTTGAGACCAGCCCGGGCAACATGGGGAGACCCTGTCTCTACAAATATAAAAAAAAATTACTGGGCATGGTGGCACACACCTGTAGTCCCAGCTATTCTGGAGGCTGAGGTGGGAGGATCACTTGAGACCAGGAGAGGTTAAGGCTGCAGTGATCTGTGATCACACCACTGCACTCCAACCTGGACAACAGTGCAAAATGCTGTCTAATAAACAAAAAAGGCCGGGCTCAGTGGCTCATGCCTGTAATACCAGCACTTTGGAAGGCCGAGGCAGGTGGATCAATTGAGGTCAGGAGTTTGAGACCAGCCAGGCCAACGTGGTGAAACCCCGTCTCTACCAAAAAGACAAAAAAAAATTAGCCAGGTGTGGTGGTGTATATTTGTAATCCCAGCTATACAGGAGGCTGAGGCAGGATAATCACTTGAACTCAGGAGGTGGAGGTTGCAGTGAGCCGAGATCATGCCACTGCACTCCAGCCTGGGTGTCAAGAGTAAAACTCATTCTAAAAAAAAAAAAAAAGTTGGGGGAGCTATTTCAAGAATATATTAAGTAGGCCGGGCACAGTGGCTCATGCCTGTTATCCTAACACTTTGGGAAGCCAAGGTGGGCAGATCACGAGGTCAAGAGATTGAGACCATCCTGGTCAACATGGTGAAACCCCATCTCTACTAAAACTACAAAAAATTAGCTGGGCATGGTGGTGTGCGCCTGTAGTACCAGCTACTTGGGAGGCTGAGGCAGGAGAATTGCTTGCACCTGGGAGTCAGAGATTACAGTGAGCTGAGATCCTGCCAGTGCACTCCAGCCTGGGCGACAGGGCCGAGACTCTGTCTCAAAAACATACATATATATATTTTAAGTATTTTTCAAAATTACACTTTAGCACTTATAAATTTTATATATAATACTTTATTGATGGCATTGTATATTAGTCCAGCTTTTTTTGGCTACACTATTTATGAAGGATTCTTTTTTTCTTTAAGACAGCCACCATAGGAAATATGCCAAGTACAGAGAGTGAGGAAAGAAAGGAAGAAAAATGATAATTGTCTGCAAGTGGGCTTATTTTTAACACTGCTGAATTTCATTTGTAATTTTACTTTCAAGAATGTACTCTGGTAGACTGAGGTGGGTGCATTGCTTGAGCCCAGGAGTTGGAGGCTTCAGTGAGCTGTGATCACAACACTCCACTAAGCCAAACCTGAGTGATAAAGTGAGACCCTATCTCTTTAAAAAAAAAAAAAAAAAAAAAAAAAAAAACCCTTTGTTATTGAGTTATTTTATGTAATTTATTGGTAAATACCTAACATTTTAGACCTAGTCATTACCAGTTAACAGAATTTAATTGGATGCAGTTTTTATTCTTGAAAAACAAATTAATTTTTGGAATAACTTAAATTCTAAAACTTTGGCCGGTTGCGGTGGCTCATGCCTGTAATCCCAGCACTTTGGGAGGCCGAGACGGGCAGATCACCTGAGGTCAGGCATTCAAGACCAGCCTGGCCAACATGGAGAAACCCCATCTCTACTAAAATTACAAAATTAGGCGTGATGGTGCATGCCTGTAATCCCAGCTACTTAGGAGGCTGAGGCAGGAGAATTGCTTGAACCCGGGAGGTGGAGGTTGCAGTGAACCGAGATCGTGCCATTGTACTTCAGCCTGGGCAACAAGAGTGAAACTCCATCTCAAAAAAAAAAAAAAAAAATTCTAAAACTTTAAGTGAAATTTATTATCCCTTCCCACTTATTTTCTGTGGTTTTGTGTGTATAGAGCATCCTCCTTTGTTACCCAAGTACCTTGAATGGGTTGGAAACAGGCGGTAGAAGATTAGAGTAGCCAATTGATATGTAAACCGAGTGTCAGATCAGATGAGATGAAAGAGGTGGAGTTTACAGCAAGTGAGATATGATAAACTGATGAAAGCAAAAATAGGGCAGTTGAACCAGAGTCAGCCAGTAGGCATAATTGTCAATAAATGAGACAGTGTAGAATAACTAATAATGATTGGAATCAAGGAAAAGAGAGCATGAAGGAATCAGCTCAATTAGTATGTTTTATCCATAGTTACATGACTAACAAAGGATTAAAAAGAAATTATTCACTAGATAATTTTTTAAATAAAAATACTGTTAATATATAAACTAAGTTACTCATTCGCTGCCATTCACATGACAAAAATATGTGTTCTTTGTACTTATCAAATGACTCAAATTTTGGCCACTTCAGTGTCACTGATGGCTTATAGAATGATTCTAGCAGGACCCAAGTTATTGAACTATCAAATGGGTTTTTAATTGATATTGAAGTAAGTAATTTAAGTTTTGTAGCTTTTGGGATTTTTAAAAACTACTTCACTGATTTTGATTCTTTTTGATAGTTCAGAAGTGTATTGTTAAAAAACATAAGCATGGCCGGGCACAGTGGCTCACTCCTGTAATCCCAGCACTTTGGGAGGCCACGGCAGGCAGATCACTGGAGGTCGGGAGTTCAAGACTAGCCTGACCAACATGGAGAAACCCCCATCTCTACCAAAAATACAAAATTAGCCGGGCATGGTGGAGCATGCCTGTAATCCTAGCTACTTGGGAGGCTGAGGCAGGAGAATCGCTTGAACCCGGGAGGCAGAGGTTGCAGTGAGCTGAGATCATGCCATTGCACTCCAGCCTGGGCAATAACAGCAAAACTCCATCTCAAAAAAAAAAAACAAAAAAAACCCCACAAAAACAAAAAAAACAACAGCCGGTCGCGGTGGCTCACACCTATAATCCCAACACTTTGGGAGGCCGAGGCGGGTAGATCACCTGAGGTCAGGAGTTCAAGACCGGCCTGACCAACATGGAGAAACCCCATCTCTACTAAAAATATAAAATTAGCCAGGCGTGGTGGCACATAGCTGTAATCCCAGCTACTTGGGAGGCTGAAGCAGGAGAATTGCTTGAACCCAGTAGGTGGAGGTTGCAGTGAGCCAAGATCGCGCCATTGCATTCCAGCCTGGGCAACAAGAGTGAAACTCTGTCCCCCAGAAAGAAAAAGAAATAAGCACATAACTTTTTCTTTCTTTTTTTTTTTTTTTTTTTTGAGGCAGAGTCTTGCTTTGTTGCCCAGGCTGGAGTGCAGTAGCATGATCACATCTTACTATAGCCTCCACCTCCTGGGATCCAGCGATCTTCTCACCTCAGCCTCTAGAGTAGCTGGGACTACATGTGCAAGCCACCATGCCCAGCTGTTTGTTTGTTTTTGTTTTTTTGAGACAGTGTCTCCCGGCGTCACCCAGGCTTGTCTCAAACTCCTAGGCTCAAGTGATCCTCCCACCTGGGCCTCCCAAAGTGTTGAGATTGCAGGTGTGAGCCACCGCACCTGGTCCAAAAAACATTTTTTTTATGAACCAAAGAGCTCTTTCAAACTTGTGCTAACAAAATTTAAGGCAATATTAATTGTGTGCATGTGTATGGGAAAAATCAAAAAACTTACATGATACTTATGTGTCTCACAAAAGTATAGTTCCATTTTTTTATATAAATAGATTCTATCTTACTTATAACTCCTATGTCAAAATTTGTTTCTTTTATCTTAAAATAGTTTGTATAAAAATCTTTACTGCTTTATTATGAAATAATAATGTTTATTATAGAAAAATCTAGGAAAACACAAAAATGTCAAACTCAGTTAATAGTCTCACTATTTGAAGTTAACCACTGTTAAGATTCTGGTTTTTTTTGTTTGTTTGTTTTTTTGAGACTGAGTCTCGCTCTCTGTCGCCCATGCTGGAGAGCAGTGGCACCATCTCGGCTCACTGCAACCTCTGCTTCCCAGGTTCAAGTGATCCTTCTGCCTCAGTCTCCTCCCAAGTAGCTGAGATTACAAGCATGTGCCACCACGCCTGGCTAATTTTTGTGTTTTTAGTACAGATGCGGTTTCAGCATGTTGGCCAGGCTGACCTCGAACTCCTAACCTCAAGTAGTCTGCCCACCTCGGCTTCCCAAAGTGCTGGGATTACAGGCGTGGGGCACCATGCCCAGCCCCACTGTTAAGATTCTAATGTAGGCCAGGCACGGTGACTCATGCCCGTAACTCCAGCACTTTGGGATGCCGAGGAGGCCAGATTTCTTGAGCTTTTAGAAGTTTGAGACCAGCCTGGGCAACGTGATGAAACCTTGTCTCTGTAAAAATATATAAAAACTTAGCCAGCCTTGGTGACACCACCTGTAGTCCCAAACTATTCAGGAGACTGAGGCGGGAGGATGGCTTGAGCTCAGGAGGTCAAGGCTACAGTGAGCCATGGTAGTGCCACTGCCCTCCAGCCTGGTTGACAGAGCAAGACCCTGTCTCAAAAAAAAAAAAAAAAATTCTAATATAGATATTCTTTTTATGCATATATGGTTTATATATTATACAAAATATTTGCATTTAACATATTTGAACTAATAGTATTTTCTACAACCAGAACATTAGTATTCTTGTCATTCTGAATGTAGGCATAGATTTTTGTCATTCTTTCTTTATCTTTTTTTTGTGTGTGTGACGGAGTCTCACTCTGTCACCAAGCTGGAGTGCAGTGGCGTGATCTCGGCTCACTACAACCTATGCCACCTTGGTTCAAGCGATTTTCTTGCCTCAGCCTCTGAGTAACTGGGGTTACAGGCGCACGCCACCACACCCAGCTAATTATTTTATTTTTAATAGAGACAGGATTTTACCATGTTGGTCAGGCTGGTCTCGAACTCTTGACCTCGTGGTCTGCCCAACTCAGCCTCCCAAAGTGCTGGGATTACAAGCACGCACCACAGCGCTCAGCCCCTTTCTATTTTATGTTTTTATTTATTTATTTTTTTCAAGACGGAGTCTCGCTGTATCACCCAGGCTGGAGTGTGGTGGCACGATCTTGGCTCACTGCAACCCCCGCCTCCCAGGTTCAAGCAATTCTCCTGCCTCAGCCTCCTGAGTAGCTGGGATTACAGGTATGTGCCACTATACTTGGCTAATTTTTTAATTTTTTAAGTAGAGACAGGGTTTCACCATGTTGGCCAGGCTGATCTTGAACTCCTAACCTCAGGTGATTCACACTCCTTGACCTCCCAAAGTGCTGGGATTACAGGCATAAGCCACCGTGCCTGGCCATTTTTTTGTATTTTTAGTGGAGACAGGTTTTCACTATGATGGCCAGTGGTATATTTAGTTATTTAAGGAGGGATCAAGCAGTAGGTTTAAATGATGTACTATTCATAATTATTGAAAAAATAGGCCGGGCCTATAATTCCAGCACTTTGGGAGGCCAAGGCAGGTGAATCACTTGAGGCCAGGAGTTTGAGACCAGCCTGGCCAACATGGTGAAACCCCATCTCTACTAAAAATACAAAAAGTAGCCGGGCATAGTGGCAGGTGCCTCTAATCCCAGCTACCCGGGAGGCTGAGGCAGGAGAATCGCTTGAACCCAAGAGTCGGAGGTTGCAGTGAGCCAAGATCGCGCCATTGCACTCCAGTGTAGGTGACAGAGCAGAAGTCCATCTCAACAAAAAAAAGAAAAAAAGAAAAAATTTAGCTGGCCTTTGGGGCACATGCCTGTAATCCCAGCTTCTTGGGAGGCTGAGGCATGAGGAAAAATAAAAAAAAACCTGGGAGGTGGAGGTTGCAGTGAGTTGAGATTGTGCCACTGTACTCCAGCCTAGGCAATAAAACAAGATTGTCTCAAAAAAAAGTATTGAGAGAATAATATACCACTAATATTAAAAGAAAGTTTTGGCTGGTACCGTGGCTCACACCTGTAATCCCAGCAGTTTGGGAGTCCGAGGTGGGCGTACAACTTGAGGTCAGGAGTTCAACAACAGCCTGGCTAACATGGGGAAACCCCATCTCTACTAAAAATACAAAAATTAGTGGGCGTGGAGGTGGGCAAATGTAATCCCAGGGCAGGAGAATGTCTGGGAGGTGGAGGTTGCAGTGTGCCGAGATCATGCCACTGTACTCAAACTCCATCTCTACAAAAAATACAAAAATTAGCCAGGTGTGCTGGTGCACACCTGTAGTCCCAACTACTCAGGAGGCTGAGGTGAGAGGATCGCTTGAGTCCAGGAGGTAGAGGTTGCAGGGAGCCATGATCATGCCACTGTACTCCAGCCTAGGTGACAAAGCACAACCCTCAAATAAATAAATAAATAAAAGTTAAACATATTCCTTTATTCATTTTTGTAAGGGCTTCAGGGAATAGGCTTTTTTAAACAGAATAGACTTATAAATCAATTTTAATATTTGACTTATAGAATTTTATGACACTTAATGGATAATTTTAAAGTTTGAGTTGGGATCCATTTTGTAAGACATTCAGGCTATAAACAAGGTAATAAATCACACTCTTCCAGTTCTACCAATTTAATTGGTTTACAGTTCGGTGGCTGTCTTTTTTTTTTTTTGAGACCAAGTCTCACTTTGTCACCAGGCTGGAGTGCAGTGGCGCCATCTCAGCTCACTGCAGCCTCCCCCTCCCAGGTTCAAGCGATTCTCCTGCCTCGGCCTGCCGAGTAGCTCAGACTACAGTCTCGCCAACCACGCCCAGCTAATTTTTTATTTTTAGTAGAGACGGGATTTCACCATGTTGGCCAGGATGGTCTCGATCTCTTGTGCTTGTAATCTGCCTGCCTCGGCCTCCCAAAGTGCTCAGATTACAGGCGTGAGCCTCTGCGCCCGGCCCATTGACTGACTTTCTAGAGACTGGGAATAGATATTGTTATAGTATGTGATAAATAGAACTTGTTATAGTATGTGATAAAATGCCATGAGCAAATAATTACACATATCCTGTTTGGTAATTTTTTAAAAAACGTTTATTGACATCTAAGATACTTATTTTAACTTTAAACACATGATGGTATGAAATGAAATTTTGTTACTTTACCATTGTAACTGTCATAAAGTCATAAAGTATCTGTCCCCAAAAAGGCAACCAATAAATATTTTTGAGTAAATGAATGAAATCTTTATTGTCGGTGTTCTGTGCATACAGAATAAAGGAAATGATTGATGTTACTTAATAGTTAAAAAAAATTAAGAAGCCGAACTATCCATAAAGCTATTTTGTGATGTGCTGAATACTCCATTAATAGAAGTGTTTAAGAGGATGTTGTATGCCTGCCTTCCACTCATGCCTGTATTAGATGTGAACATAGATTTATAATATAGTACTATACAAAACACAACTAAAATAGTTGGTAACTAAGTAGTCATTTTTTCCTTCTGTATCTTTTTTTTTTTTTTGAGACGGAGTTTTGCTCTTGCCGCCCAGGCTGGAGTGCAATGGTGCGATCTCAACTCACTGCAACCTCCGCCTCCTGGGTTCAAGCAATTCTTCCGCCTTAGCCTCCTGAGTAACTGGCATTACAGGCACACACCACCATGCCTGGCTAAATTTTTTTTTATTTTTAATAGAGACAGAGTTTCACCATGTTGGCCAGGCTGGTCTCCAACTCCTGACCTCAGGTGATCCACCTACCTCGGCCTCCCAAAGTGTTGGGATTACAGGCATGAGCCACCATGCCCATCGTATTCCTTTTTTTTTTTTGAGATGGAGTTTTGCTTTTGTTGCCCAGGCTGGACTGCAATGGTATAATCTCGGCTCACTGCAACCTCCGCCTCCCGGATTCAAGCGATTCTCCTACCTCAGTCTCCCGAGTAGCTGCAACTACAGGTGAGTGTCTCCATGCCTAGCTAATTTTTTGTATTTTTAGTAGAGACGGGTTTCTCCATGTTGGCCAGGCTGGTCTCAAACTCCCAACCTCAGGTGATCTGCCCTCCTCAGCCTCCCAAAGTGCTGGGATTACAAGCGTGAGCCACCGCACCCAGCCCCATCTTGTTCCTTCTATGTCTTATCATTAGATGATCATTGAACCAAGAAATGTTTAAAGATAAGGGTTTTTTACGAGGTTAGTGAGAGCATTATTTCCCACAATGTCTCATGAAACACCATCCTGTGAGATACTCTGAGAAGTTTCCTTGGTATTCATTCTCAGATTCTCCATACTATATTCTTTCTCAGATATTTATAATATACATTAATATTGGAAGAGCCGAAAAGTCCTACTGTAAAGAAACCTACTTTAGGCCAGGCGCGGTGGCTCACGCCTGTAATCCCAGTACTTTGTGAGGCCGAGGCGGGTGGATCATGAGGTCAAGAGATCGAGATCTTCCTGGCTAACATGGGGAAACCCCATCTCTACTAAAAATAAAAAAAATTAGCCGGGCATGGTGGCGGGCACCTATAGTCACAGCTACTCAGGAGGCTGAGGCAGGAGAATGGCTTGAACCCAGGAGGTGGAGCTTGCAGTGAGCTGAGATCACGCCACTGTACTCCAGCCTGGGTGACAATGCAAGACTCACTCTCAAAAAAAAAAGAAACCTACTTTAATTTGGTTAAACTCTGAATGTTCCAAATGTATTTGATGAAGGTACTCTTTTTTCCAATAACATCTCTGAAACCAGTTCCTGTAAAATCCAGATTTCATAGAAGTAGTCTCTTATAGAACAGAACCCATTTTGCTCAACATTATCTAGAGACAAATTCCTTAAACTATATATGGTCCAGAGATTCTCTAGTCCAAGAATGACCATAGCCTTAAAACCGAACCACCTGAATACCATATTCTCTCCCTTACCTCCACCTCTCTTCTGCCAGAGCCCAGTATGTCCTCTAGCTTCACTGACTCCTATCCCTGTCCTGATTTTTCCATTCCCACCCAAAGAAATGGGACCCATTTGTCAGACAATAGTTGCTTATTGAGCATGTGTGCCAGATCTTATGCTACACACTGGGGGTATAGCAGTAAATAAAACAAGGCATTATTACTGTGTTCTCTGTCTTTTCCTGTGTTTCTCCCCAGGAGGGAGAACCCCACAGTCTCATGTCCCAGAGCTTTACCACCTTGAATCTTCTAGCACCCAGAGCTCTCTGGGTACTGGGTTGGGAAGCAGCTTGATATGGTTTGGCTCTGTCACCCACCAAATCTCATCTTGTAGCTCCCATAATTCCCACGTGTTGTGGAAGGGACCTGGTGGGAGATGACTGAATCATGGGGGTGAGTCTTTCCTGTGCTGTTCTTGTGATAGTGAATGGGTCTCATGAGATCTGATGGTTTTAAAACGGGGAGTTTCCATGCACAAGCTGTCTCTTAGCCTGCTTCCATCCACATGAGATGTAACTTAAACTCCTCCTTGCCTTCTGCCGTGATTGTAAGGCCTCCCCAGCAGTATAGAACTATAAGTCCAATGAACCTCTTTATTTTGTAAATTGCCCAGTCTCAGGCATGTCTTTATCAGCAGTGTGAAAACAAACTAATACAGTAAATTGGTACCAGTAGAATGGGGCACTGCTGAAAAGATACCCAAAAATGTGGAAGCAACTTTGGAACTGGGTAACAGGCAGAGGTTGGAATAGTTTGGAAGGCTCAGAAGAAGGAAATGTGGGAAAGTTTGGAACTCCCTAGATACTTGTTTTTTTTTTTTTTTTTTTTTTTTTTTTTGAGACGGAGTCTCGCTCTGTCACCCAGGCTGGAGTGCAGTGGCCGGACCTCAGCTCACTGCAAGCTCTGCCTCCCCGGTTTACGCCATTCTCCTGCCTCAGCCTCCCGAGTGGCTGGGACTACAGGCGCCTGCCACCTCGCCCGGCTAGTTTTTTGTATTTTTTTAGTAGAGACGGGGTTTCACCGTGTTAGCCAGGATAGTCTTGATCTCCTGACCTCGTGATCCGCCCATCTCAGCCTCCCAAAGTGCTGGGATTACAGGCTTGAGCCACTGCGCCCGGCTAGATACTTGTTAAATGACCAAAATGCTGATGATGATATGGACAATGAAATCCAGGCTAAGGTGTTCTCAGATGGAAATGACGAACTTGTTGGGAACTGGAGCAAAGGTGACTCTTGCTATTTCTTAGTAAAGAGACTGTTGGCATTCGCCCCTGCCCTAGAGATTTGTGGAACTTTGAACTTGAGAGAGATGATTTAGGGTATCTGGTAAAGTTTCTAAGCAGCAAAACATTTAAGAGTTGACTTGGGTGATGTTAAGCATTCAGTTTTATAAGGGAGGCAGAGCTTTGGAAAATTTGCCCCTGACAATGCGATAGAAAAGTAAATCCCATTTTCTGAGGAGAAATTCAAGCTGGCTGCAGAAATTTGCATAGGTAATGAGGAGCCAAATGTTAATCCCCAAGACAGTGGGGAAAATGTCTCCAAGGCATGTCAGAGGTCTTCACAGCAGCCCCTCCCATCACAAGCCCAGAGGCCTAGGAGGAAAAAGTGGTTTTGTGGGCTGGGCCCAAGATCCCTGTACTGTGTATAGCCCAGGGACTTGGTGTCCTGTGTCCCAGCCACTCCAGCCATGGGTGAAAGGGGCCAACACAGAGCTCAGACCATGGCTTCAGAGGGTCCAAGCCCCAAGTCTTGGCAGCTTCCACATGGTGTTGAACCTGCAAGTACACATAAGTCAAAAATTGGAGTTTGATAACCTCTGCTTAGATTTCAGAGGATGTATGGAAACACCTGGATGTCCAGGAAGAAGTTTGCTACAGGGGCAGGGCGCTCATGGAGAACCTCTGCTAGGACAGTGTCGAAGGGAAATGTGGGGTCAGAGCCCCCACATAGAGTCCTCATTGGGGCACTGCCTAGTGGAGCTATGAAAAGAGGGCCATCATACTCCAGATCCCAACATGGTAGATCCACCAACAGCTTGCACTGTGCAGCTGGAAAAGCCACAGACACTCAATGCCAGCCCATGAAAGCCACCGGGAAGGAGGCTGTACCCTACAAAGCCACAGGGGCAGAGTTGCCCAAGGCCATGGGAACCCACTTTCTGCATCAGCATGACTTGGATGTGAGACATGGAGTCAAAGGAGATAATTTTGGAGCTTTAAGATTTTACTACCCCACTGGATTTTGGACTTGCATCTGGCCTGTAGCCCCTTTGTTTTGGCCAATTTCTCCCATTTGGAATGGCTATATTTACTCAATGCCTGTACCCCCATTGTATCTAGGAAGTAACTAACTTGCTTTTGATTTTACAGGCTCATAAGCAGAAGGGACTTGCCTTGTCTCAGTTGAGACTTTGGACTGTGGACTTTTGAGTTAATGCTGAAATGAGTTAAGACTTTGGGAGGACTGTTGGGAAGGCATAATTGGTTTTGAAATATGAGGACATGAGATTTGGGAGGGGCAAGGGTGGAATGATATGGTTTGGCTGTTTCCCCACCCAAATCTCATCTTGAATTCCCACGTGTTGTGGGAGGGACTGGGTGGTGGGAGTTAATTGAATCATGGGAGTGGATCTTTCCCATGCTGTTCTTGTGACAGTGAATAAATCTCAAGAGATCTGATGGGTTTAAAAAAATAGTAGTTTCCCTTCACAAGCTCTCTTCTCTTGTCTGCCACCATGTGAGATGTGTCTTTCACCTTCTGCCATGATTGTGAGGCCTCCCCAGCCACATGGAACTGTAAGTCCATTAAACCTCTTTCTTTAGTAAATTGCCCAGTCTCGGGTATGTCTTTATCAGCAGTGTGAAAACAAACTAATACATAGCTCAAGGACATTTTAGGTTAGTGGCTGAGAGGAACATAGGAAGGAACTTGGAGATAACTACATGACAAAGGTGACAGGAGGCTTCTGTCATAAGCTATAATTGGGGAAGAAGCACACGGAACTGCTGGGAGTGAAACCATCACTGTATTTTCTTTCTCCTTTTTTTTTTTCCAGTCTTTATTTTCCCTCCCTCCCTCCCTCCATTCCTTCCTTCTCTTCTTTCTGTGACAGGGTCTCACTCTGTTGCCCAGGTTGGAGTGCAGTGGTGCCATCTCAGCTCACTGCACCCTCTCCCTCCCAGGCTCAAGCAATCCTCCTACCTCAGCTTCCTGTGTAGTTCAGACTACAGGCATGCACCTCCACACTTGGCTAACTTTTTAATTTTTTTGTAGAAACGGGGTCTCACTCTGTTGCCAGGGCTGGTCTCAAACTCCTGGACTCAAGTGATCCTCACACCTTGGCCTCCCAAAGTGCTGGGATTACAGGCATGGACCCAACACTTTCTTTTCTTTTCTTTTCTTTTTTTTTTTTTTGAGACAGAGTCTCACTCTGTTGCCAGGCTGGAGTACAGTGGCATGATCTTGGTTCACTGCAAGCTCCATCTTCTGGGTTCAAGCAATTCTCCTGCCTCAGCCTCCCTAGCAGCTGGGACTACAGGTGAGTGCCACTACCCCCAGCTAATTTTTGTATTTTTGTAGAGATGGGGTTTCACCATGTTGGCCAGGATGGTCTCCATCTCTTGACCTTGTGATCCGCCCACCTTGGCCTCCTAAAGTGGGATTACAGGTGTGAGCCACCGTGGCTGGCCTCATCACTTTATTTTCAATGTATGAGCAAGATGATTAAACTAGTTATCTCATCAAGGAATACTTTCAACAATGATGCTGACTAGGAATACTGGAGAACTTTCAAAGTAAGAAGAAACAAAGCTAAGAATTGGTTTGGTTAAGTTACAGGGTGATATTTATTGTAGTGGTCTGTATTAATTGTTGCTTAATTATACTGCAGCACTAGGTATGTTCAGTTTTCATAATTTGTTGCATATATTGCAAGGTCATCAACTAATAGCTAATTGATTTTTAGAGCATTAAAGGACCTTGTAGAGATTATATGGGCATAGCCTGCTCACAATTTAACATTTTAAAGGGAGAAGCCTAGGGATTCTAGGGGTAGAAAAGTAACGTTTTCACCCTTTCACTTTGGATTTTTCTCATATAGGGCCTTCTGAAAATATGTGCTTGAGTCTATGCTGCTATTATATTCATAGGAATTTTTAAGCTTTCAAGGAAGTGTAGATTCAGAAGAAATTTGAAAACAATTTTTAAAAATATTCTTGATACAGAACCTTTGAGGGAGATGCAAATGTTCTGAATGCCAAATTTACTTAGATTTAAAAATACACATCTTCAAGCAAAGTTGCCATGACAACCTTTCTTAATGTGTGTATAAATTTTATCTCTGTCTCTGAGGTTTTTGTATTTTCCAATACAGGGTCTAATTACAAGAATTGAGCTCTGTGGTATATTTCTATCTGGATGGTGCCCTGTAGAAATTATATAATATTAGAAAATGCAAATCAAGCAATAGGGAAGTTCTATAGCACAGTGATGTCCCATAGGTAAATGTCATCTTGTTCTCTCTGTGATCAGAGATGTTTCTGGCTTCAAACCCAAGATGAAATTTGGGATTGAAGTAGAACTGTGAATCTGTTCTGTTTCTCTTTTTTCATATCTAGAAGATTTACAGGGTGATCTTAGGAAGTTTGGTACATTCTGGACCAACTCTCTTGGTTAGCCCTAACGCTGATCCAGCCTCCTTGGGTTCTTCTCAATCTAATCAGTAGCTGATATCATAGGATGTCTCAGAACCACAAGACCCTTCTCTGTGATGGCATGCATGTGCACAGAGATAACCCAGAAGCAGCTTCCAACCTGAGCCCCAATCCAGCAACGGTCCGGGGATACCTCTTCACTTCCTTTTACCCCATTTCCATGCCCAGCCTTCAAATAAAACACTTGAAAGATGTCCCACAGTCCATGTTATGATGTTTATAAAGGTTTTTGAGTTCATTTTTATTGTAAGAGGCACAATCACTACTGGCTATATAATTTATGAGACCTAGTGGAGGAGGAAATCTCCTCTTCTTATGGCCCTGCCTTTTCAACCTTTGGTGTATGCGATCCCAAGGAACTGAAATCTCCTGCACTGGGACACCTTACTGACTAGGGTGGTGTAGAGAGCCCTATTCAACACCTGTTGAACATGCTGTGGTGCTGCCAGCCCAAAGTAGATGTTTCCTTGCCTTTCCTGAAAATACTCCAAAACAGACTGCTTGTGGGGCCCCTCCAACCTGCTCCCAGATCCCCACTGGAGGCTGAGGGCAACCACAGGGAAAAGTGAGCCTCCTCTCCACTCTCCTGCCAATGTAATCCAATTACTGCTCAGGGCAGAAGGCAATAGTGGCTGTTGTAGTGAGCAGAGTTGGAGAGAGGAAGGCTGGGTGGGGATCAGGGTACCAAGGGGCAGGCAGCTAGTCACTGAGAACCTGTAGGGGGAGGCACGGAGGTGGGCTCCAAGCATGCTCCATGGTCCCATTGGACTTCACTTACAAAACACAAATTCAAAAATGAAATTATTAAGAATTTAAAGCCGGCTGGGCACGGTGGCTCACACCTGTAATCCCAGCACTTTGGGAGGCCGAGGCGAGCGGATCATGAGGTCAGGAGTTTGAGACCAGCCTGGCCAACATGGTGAAAACCCATCTCTACTAAAAATACAAAAATTAACCGGGCGTGGTGATGCATGCCTGTAATCCCAGCTACTCGGGAGGCTGAGGCAGGAGAATCGCTTGAACCTGGGAGGCAGAGCTTGCAGTGAGCTGAGATCAGCCACTGCACACCAGCCTGGGCAACAGAGTGAGACTCTGTCCAAAAAAAAAAGAATTTAAAGACAGTGCCCCCAAAGGATTAAACCCCAAGCACAGTGTCCCTCTGAGCAGTGAAATTCTGAGCAACTATATTGGTTGGAGTATAGCTGGCCCCCGGACATGTCTGACCTTAGAGGGCACGGTACTTGTGACTTGGTGGTTTTTGAGGGCTCTCCTTCTTGGTTGTATGCTAGTAGTTCTTGCAAATATACATAAATGTCTCATTCACGATTTTTCTTTTAAGTGGTTTAAATCTCTAGAATGTCTTACAATTCTTTACAAAATAGGCAATGAATAGATGCCAATCTTTTTGTGAAAAAAGAAAAAAACAATTTCATATACACATTTATTAAAGTTGCAAAAGTATATATATATATAGAAACATGGTCTCTCACTCTGTCGCCTAGGCTGGAGTATAGTGGCATGATCATTGCTCACTGCAGCCTCAACCTCCAGGGCTCAAGTGATCCTCCCACCTCAGCCTCCTGAGTAGCTGGAACTACAGGCTAGAGCCACCATGCCTGGCTAGTTTTTGTATTTTTTGTAAAGATGGTGTTTCACCATGTTGTCCAGGCTGGTCTGGAACTCCTGGACTCAAGTTATCCCCCCGCCTTGGCCTCCCAAAGTGCTGGGATTACAGGTGTGAGCCACCATACCCTGCCAAAAGAATTCTAAAAATCTCTTTTCTTAAACCATTTCACTCATGAAACTCTTACTTTCCTGTATATTAAGAATAATTGTCAGAAAATTTTCTGCTGGAAGTTAAAATGATGTTTTTCCCTGAAATATCATTATAAAACCCTATGAAATATTTCAGTGATATGAATCATTCACTTAGTCATATGGGTAGACATTTAGATAATAGAAGTAGTTAACAGAAATCTGTGAGAAATATATATTGTTAATTCCTGTGGAGGAGGGAGGAAGAAATCCTACTGAAATATTTTAAGTGTAGTTAAATTCAGTGTTCCCTGCCATTTTAAAATATCAAGATTATTCTGTTCTACTCCTTTCTTTCCAAGAGGATACATGAAATAACTTTGATAAAATCACGAGTCAGTTTTTGTTTGCTGTTAACCTCTTCTACATTCTATTTCATGAAAATAGCAATCAGTGGCCAAGAATACCCTTATTCTTATCAACTTTGTACTACATAAATGAGACATTATTACCAAGCATCATAGAATTCAGTTAGCAATTTTGTCAAAGTATAATCTCTTTGTTTGTAATATTATTGCAACAGACAAGAAACAAGTTGTTTTTTAAAAAATTAGCAAGGTTTGAAAATTATACATTTGATAGGTCAGTTAATATTTAGCATACAGGTTCTAATGGTATTAATGAATAATCAGAAAAACTTACATTTCAAACTCTGTAATTCATATTATTAAATGAAGGTTAGTATACTTTTCAGTAATAAAAACTCAGTTAATATATTTTGAAGCTTGAAGTTTAAGAAAATCTTCAACATAATTTATTTTTTTATTTTTATTTTTATTTTTGAGACGGAGTCTCGCTTTGTCCCCCAGGCTGGAGTGCAGTGGCCGGATCTCAGCTCACTGCAAGCTCCGCCTCCCGGGTTCACGCCATTCTCGTACCTCAGCCTCCTGGAGTAGCTGGGACTACAGGCGCCGGCCACCTCGCCCGGCTAGTTTTTGTATTTTTTTAGTAGAGACGGGGTTTCACCGTGTTAGCCAGGATGGTCTCGATCTCCTGACCTTGTGATCCGCCCGTCTCGGCCTCCCAAAGTGCTGGGATTACAGGCTTGAGCCACCGCCGCACCCGGCCCAACATAATTTAAAACAAAAATATGAATGAACTAGACACAGTGGCTCCTGCCTGTAGACCCAGCTACTTGGGAGGCTAGGGCAGGAGAATGAGGTGGGCAGATCACCCAGGAGCTTGAGCCTGCAGTGAGCTATAATGGCACCACTACACTCCAGCCTGGGAGACAGAGCAAGACCCTGTCTCTAAAAAAATAAATAAATAAATACAAATTTAAATATAAAGTATTTTTGAGAGATACATTTTCTACTTTATTCTTTTTTCTTTTCTTTCTTTTTTTCACTTTAACAAATCTACTTTAATTCCAAAGAAATTAATCTAAGACGGTCAGTAATATACAACTGACTTGTATATTACTTGTATTTTATAAATAAAATACAATATTACTGTATTGTATACAATAATACAAAAATTGTAATAAAATACAATATTATTGTATTTTATTAATAAAATACAATATTATTGTATTTTATAGGCATCTATCTAATACAAGCTTATTTGTATATGTGCAATGTATAATAACTATCTTAGATATGAGTCCTAACAGGATAAAAATATTTTCTTGCAACTACTACTTTATGCCTATGAAGGGTGTGAACTTGATGTCCTCCTGTCTTAAACCCAAGTTAATGACAGTATCCTCTCAAAATTTTTCATAAATTAGTAATGGCCTAATTTCATTTAAAAAATGGTTTCAGCAGGCCAGGCACAATGGCTCATGCCTGTAATCCCAGCACTTTGGGAGGCTGAGGCAGGCAGATCACGAGGTCAGGAGAGTGAGACCATCCTGGCTAACATAGTGAAACCCCGTCTCTACTAAAAATACAAAAATAAAATTAGCTGCGTGTGGTGGTTGGCGCCTGTAGTCCCAGCTACTCGGGAGGCTGAGGCAGGAGAATGGCGTAAACCTGGGGGGCGGAGCTTGCAGTGATCTGAGATCCGGCCACTGCACTCCAGCCTGGGCAACAGAGTGAGACTCTGTCTCAAAAAAAAAAAAAAAAAAAAAAAATGGTTTCAGCAAATATGAAAATAGAAAGTCCTGTTATTTGTCCATTCATAATATGAGAAATAAAGAGATGACACATTCCTCTATAGAAAAAGTAGGTTTAGAGACCACTTCTGGTAGTATTTCACATGGTGAAGTATTGAAAGGTCTAATAAGCAGCCCCCTTGCTCAGGGGAAAAAATGATTTCAATGTGTTTCTCTTCCAAATTGCTTAGTAACTCCAAATGATTTTCAAATTAGGGGGTGGATTACTGGCACTGAGTTAATCAAATTTAGATCTATCTTGAATAGGGACATTATAGAAAATCAAGAACATCTCTAACCCTGCACATCTGGTGGAGTCTGGAGTTAGGGACTACATGACCCAAGTCATCAGCTAAATGTGCCAAGAGATTGAACTGTAGACGACCATCTTCCAGTGAGATGTCTTGCCAGTTACTAGGAAGAGATGAACCAAAAACTTTTTAACGTAAGATTCTAAATGACTCTGGAGATCTTCAGGTGGCGTGTGTACTTGGCTTCATGAGGGTAGACACACTGGGGACAGGTTCCTTTTTCACCTCTTCTACTGTCTCAGCAACCACTGGCTCTTTCTCTTTTCTGGATCGAGACCAAAATTCTCTACGTGGTGCCCTGAGACTGTCCACATGAAGACTTTTCTGGTGGTGCCGGACACAGATCGCGCTGCCATCTTCCAGGAGATCCACAGGCCTCTCTCTTTTTTTTTCCTTTTTTTGAGATGGGGTCTTGTTCTGCCGCCCAGAAGTGGGATCATGGCTCACTGCAGTGCCTCAACTCCCTGAGTACAAGTGATCCTCCTACTTCAGCCTCCCCAGTAACAGAGAGAACAGGCAAATGCCACCAAGCCTGGCTATTTTTTTTTATTTTTTCATAGAGACTGGGGTCTTACTCTATTACCCAGGCTGGTCTCAAACTCCTAGACTCAAGTGATCCTCCCCACTCCGTCTCCCAAAGTGTTAGGGTTACAGGCTTGAGCTACAGCACCCAGCTAGCTGCCCCATTTTTTTTTTTTTTTTTTTTTTTTGAGATGGAGTCTTCCTCTGTCACCCAGATTGGAGTGTGGTGGTGCAATCTTTGCTCACTGCAACCTCCACTTCCCAGGTTCAAGCGATTCTCCTGCCTCAGCCTCCTGAGTAGCTGGGATTACAAGCGTGAGCCACCACGTCCAGCTAATTTTCTTTCTTTTTTTTTTGTATTTTCAATGGAGACAAGGTTTCACCATGTTGGTTAGGCTGGTCTCGAATCCTGACCTGAAGTGATCCACTCTCCTCCACCTCCCAAAGTGCTGGGATTACAAGCGTGAGCCACAGCACCCAGCCTTACCCCATTGCTATACATAGAACTACATTATGGTGCATAATTTCAAATTTATACTGTCCACTCTCTTATGGTTTAATGTTTAAAAATTTTTAATCCCTTTATCGTTTACAAAGAAGGGAGCTCTTTAGTTTGGCATTGCTGATAAGGAAACCACTATAGATTACAAAAATATAATCCCTTCAGGTTGTGTTCCAGGTGTACAGTGTGTTCTCTCTCTCTCTCTCTCGAGACAGAGTCTTGCTCTGTCGCCCAGGCTGGAGAGCAGTGGCGTGATCTCAGCTCACTGCAAGCTCCGCCTCACGGGTTACACCATTCTCCTGCCTCAGCCTCCCAAGTAGCTGAGACTACAGGTGCACGCCACTGCGCCCAGCTAATGTTTTTGTATTTTTAGTAGAGATGGGGTTTCACCATGTTTGTCAGGCTGTTCTCAAATCCTGACCTCATGATCTGCCCACTTCGGCCTCCCAAAGTTCTGGGATTACTGGTGTGAGCCACTGTAAATTTGCCTGTTTATGTCATTTTCTCTGCTGGGTATTTGTCTTGTTGATTTCTAAGAGCTTCTTATGTATTCTTTATATAGTAAGAACATTAACTGTTTGTCATAAACATCAGACATTTTCCTGATAGTCTTTTTTAAATTATTTGTGCTATTTTAAATTATATGAAAGTGTAACATTTTTATTTTCCTATTTTTAAAAATATAATTTAGAAAGGGCCTCTCCATTCCAATGTCCTATATTTACCTTTATTTTCTTTTAGTTTTTGGAGACAGAATCTTGCTCTGGTGCCCATACTGGAATGTAGTGGTGAAATCTCAGCTTACTGCAACCTCTACCTCCTGGGTTCAAGAAATTATCATGCCTCAGTCACCTGAGTAACTGGGTTTACAGGAAGGTGCCACCATGCCTGGCTAGTTTTTGTATTTGTATTTGTATTTGTATTCATTTTTTAAGATAGGGTTTCATTCTGTCACCTATCCTGGAGTATAGTGGCATGATCTCGGCTCACTGCAGCCTCTACCTCCCAGGTTCAAGTGATTCTCCCACCTCAGCCTCCTGAGTATCTGGGACTACAGATGCACACCACCATGCCTGGCTAATTTTTGTATTTTTTGGTAGAGACGGGGTTTTACCATGTTGGCCAGGCTGGTCTTGAACTCCTGACTGCAAGTGATCCGCCTGCCTCAGCCTCCCAAAGTGCTTAGATTACAGGTGTGAGCCACTGTGCTCAGCCTCTATTAGTGTTTTTAAAACTTTAAATCTTGAATTTATGTTGCATTTATTTATTATTATTTTGAGACAGAGTCTTGCTCTGTCGCCCAGGCTGGAGTGCAGTGGTGCAGATCATGGCTCACTGCAGCCTCAACTTCCTGGGCTCAAGAGATCCTCCCACCTCAGCCCCCCGAGTAGCTGGGACTACAGGCGTGTATCACCATGCTCGGCTAATTTATTTTTCTTTTCTCTCTCTCTTTTTTTTTTTTTTTGTAGAGACAGGGGTCTTACTTTGTTGTCCAGGCTGGTTTTGGACTCTTGGGCTCTAATGATTCTCCTGCTTCAGCCTCCCAAAGTGTTGGGATTACAGGTGTGAGCCACTTCTCTCAGTCAGAATTTATTTATTATTATTTTTTGAGACAGGGTCTGGCTCTATTGCCTAGGCTGGAGTGCAGTGGCACAGTCTCGGCTCACTACAACCTCTGCCTCCCAGGCTTAAGCTATCCTCCCATCTCAGCCTCCTGAGTAGCTGTGACTACAGATGTGTGCCACCATGCCCAGCTAATTTTTCTGTTTTTTTGTACAGATCGGATCTCATTCTGTTGCCCAGGCTGATCTGAAACTCTTGAGCTCAAGTGATCCACCTGCCTTGGGCTCCCAAATTGCTGGGATTACAGGTGTGAGCCACTGTGCCTGGCCCAGTATTTATTTTTATATCATGAGCTAACATTTTTTTCCTGTTATCTAGTTATTCTAGTACTCTTTATTTCCCTTTGATTTGAAATGTCACATTGATCACGTATTTAATTCTTATATTTACTAGGATTGAGTTTTTAGGGTTTTTTGTTTTTTTTTTGAGACAGAGTCTCCCTCTGTCGCCCAGTCTGGAGTGCAGTGGCGCGATCTTGGCTCACTGCAAGCTCTGCCTCCCAGGTTCACACCGTTCTCTTGCCTCAGCCTCCTGAGTAGCTGGGACTACAGGCGCCTGCCACCACGGGGTTTCACCCTGTTAGTCAGGATGGTCTCGATTTCCTGGTCTCATGATCCACCCGCCTCGGCCTCCCAAAGTGCTGGGATTACAGGTGTGAGCCACCATGCCCTGCCAAGTTTTTAGTTTTTATTCTACTCTAGTGATATTTTCATTTATTCTACTTTATTTTTTATTTTATTTTTTATTTTTTGAGACAAAGTCTCACTGTGTTACCCAGACTGGAGTGCAGTGTGCAATCTTGGCTTGCTGCAACCTCCGCCTCCTGGGTTCAAGCGATTCTTCTGCCTCAGCCTCCCGAGTAGCGGGGATTACAAGTGCCCACCACCATGCCTGGCTAATTTTTGTATTTTTAGTAGAGACAGGGTTTTGCCATGTTGGCCAGTCTCATCTGGAACTCCTGACCTCAGGTGATCTGCCCGCCTCAGCCTCCCAAAGTGCTGGGATTACAGGTTACTTTATGTGTTTTTATTAATGAGAACCACATGTTTTCTTCCTGATTATCCTTTTTCAGAAATGTCCTGGCTACTCTTGTGTTTTTATTTTTATACATGAACTTTAGAATTATGTTGTTAAGTTCCAAAAAAACTGTATTGGAATTGTTGTCTGGTATCATTTTTGCTTCAAATATGGAATACTGAGTTCCATTTGGGGTTCACATTTTAAAGATTTTGACAAGATAGTGAGGACCCCAGAAGGAGGCAGCAATGTAAGGATAAGAACGGAATTTACATAAAAATATCATGAGGCCGGGCGTGGTGGCTCAAGCCTGTAATCCCAGCACTTTGGGAGGCCGAGACGGGCGGATCACGAGGTCAGGAGATCGAGACCATCCTGGCTAACACTGTGAAACCCCGTCTCTACTAAAAAATACAAAAAACTAGCCGGGTGCGGTGGCGGGCGCCTGTAGTCCCAGCTACTCGGGAGGCTGAGGCAGGAGAATGGCATAAACCCGGGAGGCGGAGCTTGCAGTGAGCTGAGATCGGCCACAGCACTCCAGCCTGGGCGACAGAGCGAGACTCCGTCTCAAAAAAAAAAAATCATGAAACAGCTCAAAAATAATATTTGTATCTAAAATGTATTTTGTTCCTTTCTCCCGATTTTGAGTTTAGGTCTTCACACTTACTAGGTATCCTTGGGCAATCAATATTTCTTAGTTTCAGTTCCCAAATCGATAAAAGATTGGGGTAAGTCCTAGGTAATCTCTAAGATGCTCTCCAACTTGTACATTCCATAATTCTGTAAAATATTTGATGAAGAATACAAGAATTGGTTGTGTTTATCCTTGAGAAGATAAAAAAAAACCCTATGCTTAGTGAATGCCTTTAAGTATCAAAGAGTTGCTTTATTGAAAGGAATTAACTTTTTTTTTTTGAGACAGAGTTTCGCTCTTGTTGCCCAGGCTGGAGTGCAATGGCGCAATCTCAGCTCACTGCAACTTCCACTTCCCAGGTGCAAGTGATTCTCCTGCCTTAGCCTCCCTAGCTGGGATTACAGGCATGTGCCACCATGCCTGGCTAATTTTGTATTTTTAGTAGAGACAGGGTTTTTCCATGTTGGTCAGACTGTTCTTGAACTTCCAAACTCAGGTGATCTTCCCGCCTCGGCCTCCCAAAGTGCTGAGATTACATGCATAAGCCACTGTGCCTGGCCAGAATTAACTTTTTTTTTTTTTTTATTAAAAGAGGTTATGTAATGAATGTTCAATAGACATTATTAATGTTTATGTGCATTATTGAAGTACTGCATTTACAGAGTTAAAGTAGAAGTGTGATTTAGCATGGTATAATGGAAAAGAAAAACATTAAAAAAATCAAAACCAGGTGTAATTGCTAACTCCCTGATTTCCAAGTATGTTTGGTTAGTTTGTTTCTCTAAACCTTGGTTTTTGAATCTGGAGATGAGGATCATAAAACCTACTTTGCATTTAGTTGTGAAGATTAATTTACGTGAAATGCAGAATGAATGCCTGGCACATTGTAGGCACTGAACACATGTTAATTACTCTAATTTTGCCCCCTCTCCCTCCACAGCTGTTAAAGACTTTTGATAGGGTAAAACATGCTATACTACTGAAGGCTTTTGTTTAATTAAATAACTTACCTAGAGAAGCATTATATCAACACAGAGCCCAATACAGTGTCCTGTATGCCAGTGTTATTGATAACAATGATCCAAACATATAGAAAATAAATGTAAATTGGAAGTTTTCCAGGCATGTGAAAGATTATGTAATTTATATGTAAATTGCACCACCAATTACCCAAGTGCCCAAGCCAGCAATCTGACCACCAACATTGACTCCTCTCTTTCATTAACTTCTATATTCAATCATTCACCAACCCCTATTGATTTTACCTACTAAATATTTATTACTCCATCCATTTCTTTGCATCTCCTCTCCCTGGAGATCACCATCATTTCTTAGCTGGATTGATTTAATAATCCTCAAACTAGTGTCTGCCTTTAGCATTGTTTCCCTGGTCTTTTCTCCATAGTGCATCCATCCTGAATTTATCTGATGAATACGTGAATATTTTGAATTTTCCAAGATATGAGGGAGGTCAGTCAGTATATAACGATTATATATTGTAATTTGATTTTTGTTTGACCCATTTTTAGACTGAAATGAGCAGCTGAATGTGGTGGCTCATACCTGTAATCTCAGCACTTTGGGAGGCTGAGGTGGGCGGATTACCTGAGGTCAGGAGTTCAAGATCAGCCTGGTCAACATGGTGGAATCCCATCTCTACTAAAAATACAAAAATTAGCCTGGCGTGGTGGCGGGTGCCTGTAGTCCTAGTTACTAGGGAGGCTGAGGCAAGAGAATTGCTTGAACCTGGGAAGCAGAGATTACAGTGAGCCAAGATTGCACCACTGCACTCCAGCCTTGGCGACAGAGTGAGACGTTCATCTCAACAACAACAACAAAAGAGATGGCTATTAAATCACATACAAAAGTAATTGTTTTTATTCATTAAAAAAATTTTTTTTTTTTTTCCAGAGACAAAGGTCTATGTTGCCCCAGTCTGGTCTCAAACTCCAGGGCTGAAGTGATCCTCCTGAGTCTCCTGAGTAGGTAGGACTCCAGGTATGAGCCACCCTGTCCTGCTAGAAGTTACAGTTTTTAAAGGTAAGATGTGCTTATATTACATGGGACTTAGAAGGGGCTAATAATTTTTAAAACACTGGAATAAATTTAAGAAAGATTGTTTTAAGATGGGTTATAACTTCACAACCTCATACATGAGTATATTAGATTTGTATAATTTTGAAAATCTTGTACTAAAACTCTTAAATATGGCTTCTTAGAGCAACGAGTTTGCTTATTTATGTTTATAAGAAGTTCATGTGAAGTGTGTACTATTATAATTGTAACTCTCTAAGGGCTTGAAAATGCACTTTTATCATACCAGTTCATCTGAAAAATTGTAAAAATGAACAGATTTCAATTACCTTCATCAGCTTAAACAATTACGGAGAAGTAGTGGAAGATTTTCATGAGGTACACAATCTCATCCTTAAACCTAATAACTATATACTCTTTTTTTTTTTTTTTTTTTTTTTGGGACGGAGTCTTGCTCTGTCGCCTCCAGTGGCGCGATCTCGGCTCACTGCAAGCTCCGCTTCCCAGGTTCACGCCATTCTCCCGCCTCAGCCTCTGGAGTAGCTGGGACTACAGGCGAGCGCCACCACGCCTGGCTAATTTCTCTTTTTTGTATTTTTAGTAGAGACGGGGTTTCACCGTGTTAGCCAGGATGTTCTCGATCTCCTGACTTCGTGATCCGCCCGCCTCGGCCTCCCAAAGTGCTGGGATTACAGGCTTGAACCACCGCGCCCGGCCAACTATGTACTCTTTTACAGATTTTGTAGTTACCCTTTTTTGCTTAATCAATCTTGGTGGCAGCAAAGTGTTTATGTCCTTGCATCTTAGATTCTGCTGTGTACAAAGCGTCTCTCTAGATGGAGTTTCCCAGCTGCCAGAAATTGTAATCATAGACTTTTTGAGCCAGAAGGGCCGTTTCATAGGCATCACCTGGGAACTTGTTAAACATACATTAATTGGGCCGGACCAACTGAATAAAGAACTCTGGAGGTGGGGTCCAGCAAATTGTTTTAGTAAGCTCTCCAGGTGATTCCAATCCACACTCAAGTGTCAGATTTCCTGACCTGTGTTTCACCCTTTGATTTCTCCTCTTTCTTTTTCCAGACAGTCTCCCTCTGTCGCCCAGGTTGGAGTGCAGTGGCACAATCTTGGCTCACTGCAACCTATGCCACCCCGGTTCAAGTGATTCTTCAGTCTCAGCCTTCTGAGTAGCTGGGATTATAGGCAACCGCTGTCACACTCAGCTAATTTTTGTATTTTTAGTAGAGATGGGGTTTCACCATGTTGGCCCGGCTCATCTCGAACTCCTGACCTCAACTGATCCACCTGCGTTGGCCTCCCAAAGTGCTGGAATTACAGGTGAGAGCCATCATGCCCGGCCTCGCCCTTTGATTTCTTGATAAGGAAACTAGGTCCAAAGAGATTGTCACTAATTAGAAAAAAATACTAGAATCTTTTCTAGGTAATTTCTAGAATGATGAAACATCCCAGAGGGAAATTTGTTTATTGGGCTAATTGCTAAGTAGTAGTTGAAAAAATGCTAGGTGGGAATAAGTAACGATGGGGGAAGAGTCTGTTTACCATTTAACTCACTTGATGGGCTTCTTCAAGTTCAACATTTTGAACTTGTTTTTTGATCTATTTTTTGTTATCAAACTTATTTTTTGATCTATTTAAGTTTAGTCGGAAAGAAAAGTTTGTTTTCATCTAACATTTGTTTTATTCACTTGGGTATTCATGTCTTATTCCTTGAAGCAAGCTGGTGTGTCATTTAAGTAACTACTCCTTTCCGTCACTCATGCTCTCAAACTAATGAATCTTAGTGTGTGTGACCCTGCAGCTTTTTTTAAACAAGTTCCTCACACTGAAGTTTGAGAACCACTACTACAGAAGATAGTTAAAGTGCCTAAGAATAAAACTAGTTGGACTAGACCAACATTTTCAATATCCTTTAATTTAGGTTCCACAGTGAAAACTCATACATTCTGCTAATGTATATATCATGAAGCCAATATAACATTAGAATTTGCTCCAGAAATTTGTAATGATATGGTATTAAAGTGATTTTTTTTTGAGACGGAGTCTTGCTGTCGCCCAGGCTGGAGTGCAGTGGAGGATCTCGGCTCACTGCAAGCTCTGCCTCCCGGATTCACGCCATTCTCCTGCCTCAGCCTCCCAAGTAGCTGGGACTACAGGCGCCTGCCACCACGCCCAGCTAATTTTTTCTTTTTGTATTTTTAGTAGAGACGGGGGTTTTCTCTCGTGTTAGCCAGGATGGTCTTGATCTCCTGACCTCATGATCCGCCTGCCTCGGCCTCCCAAAGTGCTGGGATTACAGGAGTGAGCCACCATGCCCGGGCTAAAGTGACTTTTTTTGGAAAGTATAAGTTTCCTCATTATCTGAGTGAAAAAAAAATTCACTGTAGGAGGGCCAAGAGATCACCGGATTAAGAACAGTGTTGAAACAATGGATCTTGTTCTAACTACACAAGTCTAAGATGGTACAGACTGATGGTACAGAGTCAACTTTGATTTTCCACAGCACAAATAAAGGTCATGGCTTCATATCTCAGCAATTGTCAGGAGTTTTAGTTTTTCCAGATTACACCGTGTGGGGTAGTCGGATTTGGGAAAACAAGACACAGTATCTGGAGAATAAAAACAGAATTATAACTCTGCAAGAACAAAATTCAAGAATCTGCCTTGAATTTTTGTAGCACTTAATGTTTCTTCAAGGTGTTTTCACATAAACGTTGATTTTATCTACATAACAGCCCTGTGAAAAAGGCAATTACTACTAGCAAAATCGTTTTCAAAATTTTAAATACCGAATCCATGAATAGGAAAAAGGACAGCGAAGTTGATGGCATTAGGGAAATGACAGAAGAGGTCGTGAGGAAGCGAATCATAGAAATGGCAAACATAAAAAGCTGAGGCCCAGGGGTCCGCAAACCACAAGAGAAAGGGGCTAACCTGGCAGGGGAGAACGGCGTTAGTGGGGAAGTGCAAAGAGGCAGGAGTGCAGGAAAGCTGGGGTTCGGAAACTGCAATTCACTGCGATAAAGAGGATGAGGTCAAATTTAAGAAAAATGAAGTCAGGTGGCATTGAAAGCTGCGTCGAAGTTTGTGAGTTTTATTCCTGCCCTGATGAGGTGTGATCTTTCACAGAGGAGGGTCCCAAGAGTGGAGGCTGTGCCCTCCTTCGGCCTCCAGTCAGCGGCAGAGGGAGAAAAGACTCAAGAAGTTCCCCAGGCCGATAACCTCCGTGGGGACAGAGCCGAGATGAGTCCCGGAGGGAGCCGGCGGGAAGCCAGCAGAGCAGGGTGGTTCGTTCCCGCCGGACTAACAAAGGACGCCGGGAGGTGGGGGCTTCTCGAAGCGCTCCAGCGGTGGGCGGGTGGCGGAAGGGTTAACTGCGCCACCATCTCCCGCGCGCATCCCAGCTCCTACCCCCGCCGTCGCTAGGAGACGCCGGAAGTGGGGGAGGGGCCGGCGGCGCTGGCGAGGGTGGGAATCTTTTTCGGGCTCCCGGGGGCGGAGGGAGGGGAGCGCGCGTGCGCGCCCCCGGCCGGCCGTCGCCGCGGTGACCGTCCTAGCAGTCCGTCGGCTCGCGCCCCGCCCCCGTCGCCCCCTCCCCTGTCGCGCGCTGGGGCTGTTTCTCGCTCCTCCCAAGTTACCGCCGCCGTCGCCACCGCTCCTCCTCTCCCGGTCCTGGGTTTCTCTGGCGCTGCGGCCGCCGCTCCCTCTGCGAGCTGTGTGAGGAGGAGGAGGAGGAGGAGGAGGATGTGAAGATGGCGGAGTTGCAGATGCTGCTGGAAGAGGAAATCCCGGGGGGCCGCCGGGCCCTCTTCGACAGCTACACGAATCTGGAACGGGTGGCGGATTACTGCGAGAACAACTACATCCAGGTGCGAAAGCATCCCTCGCTGGGGCGCGTCGGGCCTCAGGGGACGGTGAGGGACGCGTAGGGGACCACCCCATGGAGGGCCGCGCGCCTCGGGGTGTGGGGCCGAGGCCGCCGGGGGGACACGGCTCGGCGGAGTCCCCGATGGGGGTGGGGAGCTGGGTGAGGGCTGGGGCTGGTGAATGGGTGGGAATCCTCCGGCTGGAGAAAATGCATTTTTAAAACCTCTTTAAAAGCCGTGAAGCAGTCCTCGGCGCGGTGCGTGTGTCGCGTCCCGCCTCCTCGCCGCTGCTGCCCTCGGCCGCCCCCGCACTCCGCGCCGGTCAGCGTTCCGGATCGCAGAGGGGGCGGAGAGTGGCATTTTCTGTTTGACGGAATCCTGCTCCCCCTTGGGGTAGGGGTGTCGCGGGTATTGACGGGTTACCTCCATCCCCCACATTCTGGACGATTTTTAAGGGGCTATCTTGCTGCAGAGGGAAGTGCTTCAGGCTTCAGTTTTCTGTTCCTGTGAATGCTTCAGAAACCCTTTCTTAATATTTTATGTTCTAAAGGGGATACGGTAGAAGAGCAGCAGTCCCTTGTTGGAAGTTAATGCCATTTTTCTCTCTGTGGAGAAGGGTAGTGAGCTGACTCCCCCCTCCCTCCTAGTCCCGTTAGAATAGGCAATTTTCCTGGGGTTGGGAAGAGGACGGACTATGACTGTTTCTGAGAATTGGGAAGATGAACCTCCTGTTTTTTTGTTTTTTTAAAAATAATTATTGTTTACCGTGATGGATCGTTTGGCACAGGGGCTTGTAGTGGTAGCGGCGTGTGCGTGGAGGCGGGGGTTACTGGATGATATGAGATCCAGCTGCTCCTGGATGAGGCAAAATATTCTGTGGATTAAAGAAAAATCCTTCTTTAAACATTACTTGAAAGGATAGCAGGTTAAAATGCAGTTTGCAAAATCCAGCATCTTTTGCTTTTTTGTTAATGGTTATTTTGAATTATGGGTCTGCCTCCATTTTTTTTCTTTCCCATTTAAATTCTCATGGGATAAAGGTGGAAATGGAAGCAATATGTTAAACTGTTTCATCACAGTCCTTTTTTTTTTTTCCTGCTCCCACCTCCATCTCTCCAGGGATCTTTCTTTTTTCTTTTCTTTTTGAGAGACAACCTCGATCTGTAGCTCAGGTTGGAGTGCGGTGGCGCGATTTCGACTCACTGAAACCTCGACCTCCTAGGTTTGAGCAAATTCTCGTGCTTCAGCTTCCCGAGTAGCTGGGACTACAGGCGCCCGCCACCAGAGCCTGCCAGTTTTTGTATTTTTAGTAAATACGGGGTTTCACCATGTTGGCCAGACTGGTCTCGAACTCCTGACCTCAAGTGATCCACCCACCTCGGCCTCCCAAAGTGCTGGGATTATAGGCGTGAGGCACCTTTCTTAACGTTAGCTGTATAGGAAAGCATTTTCATGTTTTAGTGTAAATTTTAAGAAACTGGTGTTACAATTTTATAGGTTCATAAGTTTTGTAATGGCCACATTGTTGATCACGGAAGTGAGATTTTGTTTGATTAGACATACTATTATCTTGTAGACAACATTTGTATTTGAAAATGAACCACAGTATAAACCTGTTCCCTCGAAAGAGGCAGTTGAGTATGGCTACTAGGAAAGGAATGTAGGCAAGATTAATACAAAAACATATAAATGTCCACTTGTAAGGTACTTTACTGATATGAGGGGGTAGAAAAGATTCAGAGGTTCAGGCCTGGGCGACAAGAGTAAAACTATGTCTCAAAAAAAAAAAAAAAAAAAAAAAGGTTCAGTTGCTCAGTGTTTCTCTAAAATTGAAAGTCTTTTATGGCCTAAAACTGTGTGAGGGGTGGATGGTACATACCTAGTGTCTACAGAGTTTGATAGTCTAGTTAGTAAGAGAGGCTGATCTTGGAGGAAATTAATACCATGTAGTTAATTTATGCTCTGTAGTGCACTCCTGGTACCAAGGAGGACTGGAGGAAGCAATGCTGTTCTGAGGGAATTCACAAGCTCTAGTAGAGGCAAAACCTAAAGGACTGAAGTGGTAATTCCATTGCCTTGTGCAGCATGTTATGGGGAAAGAGTTGCAGGTCAGAAGAGAAATTGAGGGTGGAAAAGTGGATTGCAGTTGTTACCAGTAAGAAATAAAAAATAAACAGATTTGTCTTTTTAAATATTATATACATTTCCTCCAGTTGAAAAGAGAAAAATGTCACTACTATCAGTATCTATTTTAGCAATGGGACTCAAATTTAGTGTGGTGACATTTTAAAATTTAAAACATAAATATTGATTAATATTAATTTAATAGAAATGAACTTAGATTTTAAAATAGTTTATTTCTTCAGTTTAGCATCTGAAGTAGATTTTACACTTTTTAGATTATCATTTATTTTAGGATGCCTTAGGTATATAATTGGTACACTCTGTCAGGATGATAGCTCTTACATGATTTGTTGGGAAAGTTGATAAATAGAATGTGGTGATAGTGGATTTGTGCTGATCCAGCTGTACATTTGGCTGATGCGCCTTGTGACTAAAGAACTGACTAGCAGGGGTTTTGATGCTGCCTGTGACCCTGCAATAGATGAAAGTTAAATCACAGGATCAGTGATCAAATGGTCAATGTAGCCTCTTTTTTTTTTTTGAGACAGAGTTTCGCTCTGTCACCCAGGCTGTAGTGTAGTGGTGTGATCTTGATGTCAGCTCACTGCAACCTCCGCCTCCTGGGTTCAAGCGATTCTTCTGCCTCAGCTTCCCGAGTAGCTGGAGCTACAGGCACGCACCACCATGCCTAGCTAATTTTTGTATTTTTAGTAGAGACGGGTTTTCCCCATGTTAGCCAAGCTGGTCTGGAACTCCTGGCCTCAGATGATCAACCCGCCTCGGCCTCCCAAAGTGTTGGGATTACAGGCGTGAGCCACCGTGCCTGGCTAATTTAGCCTTATTATAGCATCATGTCTTAGCCACTAGCTCGAGTTAACTAACCCAACGCTCATTTTATTGTGTGGAAATGTAATTTTTGCCTATAAAGTAGAAAAAAATCTGTTTATCATATGTAGTAAGTGTTTTTGTTCAGTGTTTTGGTTTTTTTTTTCTTTTTTTTGAGACAGAGTCTCACTCTGTCACCCAGGCTGGAGTGCAGTGGTGTAATCTCGGCTCACTGCAACCTCCGCCTCTTGGGTTCAAGTGATTCTTCTGCCTCAGCCTCCTGAGTAGCTGGGAATATAGGCGCGCACCACCACACCCAGCTAATTTTTGTATTTTTGGTAGAGACAGGGTTTCACCGTGTTGGCCAGGCTGGTCTTGAATTCCTGACCTCAGGTGATCTGCCTGCCTTGGCCTCCCAAAATGCTGGGATTACAGGGATGAGCCACCATGCCTGGGCTCAGTGTTCTTAAGTCACTGGTTTTATGCCTAGGAACATCAAAACATTTAAGGTAAATAACATTCTAAATGTGGATTATATGAAAATTGAGCCAAGGAAGGGAAATAATTGTGTTGTCCTGAAAATAATTGTACTCTATTTAAATTGTTTGTGTCTTAGAAAATACCCTTCTGAAATACCGTCAGCATTAGGAGTGATCAGATAGTTCCTGTATTGAAACACACACACACACAAAATCTACAAATAGAGCAGGGTTGTTAAGAAGCTGTTTTCTAGGTTACTAATTCAGTTAACATTAGAAATTAAGGCCAGGAGCAGTGGCTCATGCCTGTAATCCCAGCACGTTAGGAGGCCAAGGCCAGTGGATGGCTTAAGCCCAGGAGTTCAAGACCAGCCAGGGAAACATGGCGAAACCCTTTCTCTGCAAACCAAAACAAAACAAAACAAAAAACAAAAAAAAACTAGCCGGGCCTGGTAGCATGCTTGTAGTCTCACATACTCAGGAGGCTGAGATGGGAGGATCACCTGAGCCTGGAAGGTGGAGGCTGCAGTGAGCCATGATCCTACCATTGCACTCCAGCCTGGATGACAGAGTGAGACTCTGTCTCCAAAAAGATGTTTAAAAATCTGTTTTTTTCCTTTTTTTTTTTTTTTTTTGAGATGGAGTTTTGCTCTTGTTGCCCAGGCTGGAGTGCAGTGGCATGATCTCAGCTCACTGCAGCCCCTGTCCCCCGGGTTCAACTGATTATCCTGCCTCAGCCTCCCAAGTAGCTGGGATTACAGGCGCGTGCCAACACGCCCAGCTAATTTTTGTGTTTTTAGTAGAAATGGAGTTTCGCCGTGTTGGCCAGGCTGGTCTCAAACTCCTGACTTCAGATGACCCACCCGCCTCGGCCTCCCAACGTGCTAGGATTAGAGGTGTGAGCCACCGCGCCTGGCCCCCTAAAAGTCATTTTTAATAAAAATTTAGACAGTTTCATTATTCTAACCTCTAGAAAATGGGATAGTCACATTTTTTTTTCTAAAATATGATAAGTATAAATACAATTTGCTGATATTTATGAGATCGATTTTATTTCTTGCCTATACAAAGGATTTAGTAGTTTGTAGAGACTTTTTTTTGAGATACGTGTAAGACTCGTGTTTCTTTTCTTTATTTATTAATATACATATCTAGGCCAGGCACGGTGGCCCACACCTGTAATCTCAGTACTTTGGGAGGCCAAGGCAGACAGATCACGAGATCAGGAGATCGAGACCATCCTGGCCAACATGGTGAAACTGCGTCTCCACTAAAAATGCAAAAATTAGCTGGGTGTGGTAGCGTGTGCCTGTAGTCCCAGCTACTTGGGAGGCTGAGGTGGGAGGGTCGCTTGAACCTGGGAGGCAGAGGTTGCAGTGAGCCAAGATCGTGCCATTGCACTCCAGCCTGGTGACAGAGCAAGACTCTGTCTCAAAAGAAGAAAAAAAAAATTACAGGTATAATGCCTAATATGTTTGAAGGTGTCCAGGAATTAAAAATGTTTTGGTTAACTTGGAATCTGCGTTTTTGCAAATAGAAGAATTTTATTATAATATAGTTGTTTTGGTAGATGAAATAACTCCCTATTTGTTACTTTCCTGGAATCTGAAAAGCTAACTTGTTGATATGTACATTTTTGTTAGATAAAAGTTACTGATTTTTGTGAGTGACAGTTCACATAGATACATAGTAAAATCTTATTGTTTGGATTAAGAGTAGAATCATCCCATAATATGGATTTACTCAAAAGAGAAGAAATTAAGAATTTACATTAAATTTTTACCTGGAATATATTTGAACAATAGGAGACATAGTAGTAGCTTTCCTTTTCTTCTCTTAATCAGCATGAATACTCCCAGAGTTCACTAAAAACTTCATGAGAGGTTTACAAGGGGATATTATCAGTCAGTTTCATAAAAAGTAATTACTAAAATGCTATCAAGATTTAAAATTTTTATTTAATAAAAATGAATACATGCTTATTGTTGAAAAATTATTAGAGAATACAAGTAGATATTATGAAAGAAATGGAAAATTGCCCAATCATCTTGAATGTATATCTGGTACTCATATTTTTAAATCTTTTTTGTATGCACAACTATATATCAATATTTTTGTAGAAATGGGTTTATGTTCTATATTCTGTACCTTTAAAAGAAACTTTTAAGGTTGCTGGGCTTGACTTTCTTTTTAAATGGGTGTCATATGGTATATTGGGAGGAGATTGGTTATATTTATAAGTCGAGTTCTGTATGTTCTTGCAAATGGGAGAATCTGAAAATACCTAGAATGAAGGAGAAAGAGGTCAGTTGAGAGTAAGGAGACTGAGTAGAATTTGGAAGACTGAATTCCCCATAGATTAAGATGACTCAACTCATTTGAAATTGATCAAGGTTTACCATTCCTCAAGAAATTAGTCCCTAACTCTCAGCAGAGACTTTTGGTGAATAGATTTTCAGTGACAAATCAGTCATCCTCAAGACCTTTGACAAGATTGCAAAAACAGGCTAATTTATATTTGAGCCCCTTGCTCTTTTAAACATTTTGTCATTTGTACACTTCCTACACTTTCTTGTCCAACGAACTTAAGTGACCTCATAATTCCCGTTATTGATCCAAGGAATCCAGTCTCACCTCATTTCGCCCTTCCTTGAAGAACTTCCTGGTTCAAAATTGCTCTTTACCAAAATAATTAATTAATAAACTGTTCGTTTACTTTTTCTTTTTTGTTTTTGTTTTTTTTTTGAGATGGAGTCTCACTCCTTCGCCCAGGTTAGAGTGCAGTGGTGTGATTTGGCTCACTGCAACCTCCGGCTCCTGGGTTCAAGCAATTCTCCTGCCTCAGCCTCCTGAGTAGTTGGGATTATAGGCATCCACCACCACACCCAGCTAATTTTTGTATTTTTAGTAGAGACAGGGTTTCTCCATGTTGGCCAGGCTGGTCTCGAATTCCTGACCTCAAGTGATCAATCTGCCTCGGCCTTCCACAGTGCTGGGATTACAGGTGTGAACCATTGTGCCCAGCCTCATTTACTTTTTCTTCTTACCTTGGTATGGGTAATGTGTGAATGTATGATAGGTTTACTTTATTTAGAGTCACCTTTTCTCACCCAGAGAATAGTATATAAACCAAATTGATTTACTTATGTGTAAAATATGTAGTAGACATATATTTGAGCATGAGGTGCTTTTGGTGTTACTTTTTCTTTTAAAATGCAGGAAATTTAATAGTATGCAGTTTCAGTGTGTGTAAGGTAATCTTTTGGTGGAAGAAGTGTATTTGGTGGATGAATATGCTGTGATTTGCTTAAACCCACCCCAAATCTATTTTGTAGCACCCTACTCACTGTCCAGAGATTCTGGGAAAAAAACAATAGAGGAGACAAAGCCAATCTAGATACCATTTGACTCTACCTTGTGAATATTCTGAAAGTTACATTAGGCTAGTTTTAGATTTTTTTTTTTTTTTGAGACAGAGTCTCTGTCACCCAGGCTGGAGTGCAGTGGCACGATCTTGGCTTACTGCAACCTCTACCTCCTGGGTTCAAGCAATTCTTCTGTCTCAGCCTCCTGAGTAGCTGGGATTACAGGTGCACGCCACCACGCCTGGCTAATTTTTATATTTTTAGTAGAGACGGGGTTTCACCATATTGGCCAGGCTGGTCTCGAACTCCTGACCTTAGGTGATCCGCCCACCTCAGCCTCCCAAAGTGCTGGGATTACTGTGTAAGCCACTGTGCCTGGCCTAGTTGTAGATTTTTGATAGCTTATGGTTGAATTTTGTTTTTTTTGTTTTTTTTGTTTTTGTTTTTGAGACGGAGTCTCGCTCTGTCACCCAGGCTGGAGTGCTGTGGCCAGATCTCAGCTCACTGCAAGCTCCGCCTCCCAGGTTCACGCCATTCTCCTGCCTCAGCCTCCCGGGTAGCTGGGACTACAGGCGCTGCCACGTCGCCCGGCTAGTTTTTTGTAGTTTTTAGTAGAGACGGGGTTTCACCGTGTTAGCCAGGATGGTCTCGATCTCCTGACCTCGTGATCCGCCCGTCTCAGCCTCCCAAAGTGCTGGGATTACAGGCTTGAGCCACCGCGCCCGGCATGGTTGAATTTTTATGGGATTGGTTAATAGATTGGATTCATGAAGGAGCACGTAGGGCGACACCATTCTATTTTGGATTTTTCATTTACTTTGTGTTTCCTTCCAGATACAAAGGTCCTAGAAGATGGAGTCATTTCTTAAATATTTCTGTATTTTCCCATTAGCCGTAGGGTGTTCTACATGTAGTAGCCACTCATTAAATAGTTGCTGAATGTAAGAAATACAGACTTGAATATGCAAGAGCCTATGCACTGAATTATTTTTATTGCTTTAGTTTTATTTTTTTTGAAACAGGGTCTCACTCTGTCGCTCAGGCTGGAGTGTAGTAGCACGATTATGGGTCACTGCAGCTTGCACTCCCAAGCTCAAACAATCCTCCCACTTCAGCTCCCAAAGTAGCTGGGACTACAAGCTTATGCCACTATGCCCAGCTAATTTTTTTTTCTTTTTTTTTGTTAGAAGTGGGATCTCACTATGTTGCTCAGGCTGGTCTTGCAACACTTGGGCTCAAGCAGTTCTCCTGCGTTGGCTTCCCAAAGTGCTGGGATTACAGCTGTCCGCTGCCATGCCTGGCCTTGAATTATTTTATAAGTAGGATATAATTACCTGTTAATTTACCTTGCAAGTTTTTTTCCTATTTGATTTTTTGAGTGACATTTATGTTCTGTAAAGTTTTGCAATACTTTTCATATTTGCAGAGTTCATGCAAAGAGCATAGTTTTGCTTTTTTCTTAAACAAGTAATATACTTTGTAGAAAATTTGAATGATGTAACAGCTTTGTTTTGAATCATTTACAACATGAATTTTTTCTCATTTGATTTTTAAAGTTAGGTTTATTGAGGTTTACTACATATATGGAACAAATCACCCTTTTTAGGTGTAAAGATTTATGAATTATGATAAACTTACATAGTCATGTAACCACCACAATGTAAAATTTTCTTTGTATCCTCTGTAGTCAGTCCTGTCCCTCCACTACTAGCCTTTGGTAAACACTGATATGTTTTCTGTCCCTCTAGTTTTTGCCTTTTCCAGAATGCCATATAAAGGGCATTATATAGTATAGAGCCTTTTGTGTTTGACTTCTTGGTACTAGAAGTCCTAATACGTTTGAAAATCATCAGTGTTACTGTGTTTTGTCAGTAATTTGTTCCTTCTTACTACTGATTAATACTCTGTGGTATGAAAGAATCATAATTTGTTCATCTGTTCACCAACTGATGGATTTCTCGATTGTTTCTAGTTTTAGGCAGTGGTGAATACAGCTATAAACATTTGTATATAGGTGTTGGTGCAACATAAGTCTTCACTCTTTGGGGTAAATTTAAGTGAACAGATCCACTGTTGTACCCTGGTGACAGTGGATATATCCGCATAGGCTGCATAGGCAGCGTTTGAACTGCATCTGATCTGACTCTTGGCAGAGCACCTTGTGATCCTCTTGGAATATGAGATTATGGGAAGTTTGTGAGGTCCTTATGTGAAGTCCTTTCTCAATCTCTTCATCTGCCAAGGAAGCTGTACATGATAACAGTGCCTCATCACCTCCTGGTTCTGATGAGATGAGGCTCTCTGTTGTACCCTTTTAGGTAGTAGCTGCAGGCTGTAAGACTTTTAGTTGCAGCATGGCATTGGCTCATCTGCAACAGGGTGTCATATCTATGTTGTAGTCACCTGGCTCCTTTTGTTTTGGTATTGCTCTGCACAAGGTCTGTACCTTTTACTACTATTCCTTCTGCTCTCCATGTAAATGGTAGGCTTTCTGAACCTAACAAGCACTTGGGCAGGTCTGTCAAACTGCCTTCTCTTTGCCTTGACAATAAATACCTAATAGTGGGATTATTACCATATGGTAAATGTATGTTTAGCTTTATACAAATTGCCAAACTTTTTTCCAAAAACGATGGTACCATTTGCGTTCCCACCAGCAAAGATCCAGTTGTTCTTCGTCTTTGTCAGCATTTGGTTTTGTCAGGTTTTAAAATTGTAGCTATTCTGTTGTTAGTGATGTCTCAAAGGCTATATATGACAAGCCCACAGCTAACATCATACTCAAGCATGAAAAGTTGAAACCTTTTCCTCTTAAGATCAGGAATAAGACAGTGGTGCCCAATTTCACTAGTTCTATTTAATCAAGTACTGCAAAGTACTAGAAATCCTAGCCAGCCAGTTAGGAAAGAAAAATAAATAAAAGGTATCAAAATTGGAAGAAGTTAAATTGTCTCTGTTTGCAAATGACATGATCCCTTATGTATACAAAACCCTAAAGACTCTACCAAAACTGTTAGAACTAATTAACAAATTTAGTAAAGTTGTAGGAGACAAGATCAACATGCAAAAATCTGTTGTGTTTCTACATATTAACTACAAATGATCTGAAAAAGAAATTAAGAAAACATTTCCATTTACAACAGCAGCAGAAAGAATAGAATACTTAGGAATAAATTTAACCAAGGAGGTGGAAGATTTGTATGCCAAAAACTAAAAAACATTTATGAGAGTAATTGAAGAAGATGCAAATAAATGGAAAGATATCCTGTGCTCATGAATTGGAAGATATGATACTGTTAAAATGTCCATACTATACAAACCCATCTATAGCTTTAATGCAGTCTCAATCAGTATTCCAGTGGTATTTTTCACAAAAATAGAAAGACCCTAAAAGTCATAGGAAACCACAAAAGACTTTGAATAGCCAAAGCAGTCTTGAATAAAAACAAAGTTGGAGGTATCATACTTCCTAATTTCAAACTATATTACAGAGCTATAGGCCAGGCATAGTGGCTCACGCCTGTTATCCCAGCACTTTGGGAAGCCGAGGCAGCTGCATCACCTGAGGTCAGGAGTTCATAGACCAGCATGGCCAGCGTGGAGAAACCTCATCTCTACTAAAAATACAAAAATTAGCTGGGCATGGTGGCACATGCCTGTAGTCCTAGCTACTCAGGAGGCTCAGTTGGGAGAATTGCTTGAACCCAGGAGGTGGGGGTTGCAGTGAGCTGAGATCACGCCACTGTACTCCATCCTGGGCAACAGAGCGAAACTCTGTCTCAAGAAAAGCTATAGTAATCACAACAGTGTGTTACTGGCATAAAAGACATGTAGACTAATGGAACACAATAGAGCCCAGAAATGTACCCACATCTGTGCAGTCAGCTAAGCTTTGATAAAGGCACCAGGTACACAATGGGGAAAGGATAATTCAGTAAATGGCATTGGGAGAACTATATCCACATGCAAAGAATGAAATTGGATCGTTATATCACACACACAAATTAGCTAGAAATGGATTAAAGACTTAAATGTAAGATCTGAAATTATAAAACTCTTGGATATGGGTCAGATGTTTGTTCCCTTCAGATCTCTTGTTGAAATGTGATTCCCAGTGTTGGAGATGGGTCTTGGTGGGAGATGACTGAATTATGGGGGCAGATCCCTCATGGATGGTGGTGTAGCACCATCCCCTTGGTGATAAGTGAGTTCTTGCTTGCTTCACATGAGAACTGGTTGTTTAAAATTAGTCTGGGAGCCCCCCCACCATGTGACATGCTGGCTCCACTTCTGCCGTGATTACACCTCACCAGAAGTACGTGCCAGCACTATGCTTTGCGTAAAGCCTGCAGAACCAAGAGCTGATTAAACCTCTTCTTTATAAATTACCCAGCCTTAGATATTCCTTCATATGATCATAAGAATGGACTGATACACTCCTAGAAGAAAACATAGGGGAAAAAGCTCCTTGATACTGGTCTTGGCAATGGTTTTTATGAATATGACACCGAAAGCACAGGCAACAAAAGCAAGAAAAGATGAGAGTGACTACATCAAACTTAAAGGCTTCTGCACAGCAAAGGACACAAAATGAAAAAGCAGTTTATGGAATGGGAGAAAATGTGCAAACCATACGTCTATCTGATAAAGGGTTTATATCCAGTGTGTGTGTGCGTGTGTGTTTGTGTGTGTGTGTGTGTGTGTGTATATATATATATATATAAAGGACTCATACAACTTAATAGCAAGGAGGTGGAGAAAAGAGAATCCTTGTATTCAGTGGGAATGTAAATTGGAACAGCCATTTTGAAAAACTGGTTCCAGCGGGGCGTGGTGGCTCATGCCTGTAATTCCAGCACTTTCGGAGGCCGAGGCTGGCGGATCACCTGAGGTCAGGAGTTGAAGACCAGCCTGGCCAATATGGTGAAACCCTGTCTCTTCTAAAAATAAAAAAATTAGCTGGGTGTGGTGGCGAGTGTCTGTAGACCCAGCTACTCCAGAGGCTGAAGCAGGAGAATTGCTTGAACCTGGGAGGCAGAGGTTGCAGTGAGCCGAGATCACGCCACTGCACTCCAGCCTGGGCAACAGAGCAAGACTCCGTCTCAAAAAAAAAAAAAAAAAAAAAAGAAAAACCAGTTCTCCTTAAAATTAAAAATAGGACAAATATATATCCCATTTCTGGGTATATATCCCTAGGGAATGAAATCATTATCTCAGAGAGACATCTGCACGCCCATGTTCATTTCAGCATTATTCATGGTAGCTAATATATGGAAACAACCTAAGTGTCAGTGGATGAATGGGTGAAGAAAATGTGTACTGTATGCACGGTTTTTCCTCAGTCTACATGGGGCATTGGTTCTAGGATCCCCAAGTATACCCAAATCTGCATGTACTCAAATCCTGCAGTCACCCCTGTGGAACGCGTGTATATGAAAAGTCATCCATCCATCTGTATATGTGGATGAATACCGTATTTGGTTGAAAATAATCTGTGTATATTGGACCACACAGTTCAAGGGTCAACTGCATATGTAATAGAATATTATTCAGCCATAAAAAGAAGGAAACCCTACTATTTGTGACAACATGGATGAACCTGGAGAACATTATGGTAAGTGAAATAAGCCAGGCACAGAAAGACAAATATCGTATGATTTCACTTATATGAGGAATCTAAAAAGTTGAACCCGTAGAATGAAGCAGAGAATAGAATGGTGTTTGCCAGGGGCCATTGGGAGGTGGGGAGAAATGGGGAGATGTTGGGCACAGGGCACAAGTTTGTGTTATAGGATGAATGTGTTTTGGGGGTGTAATGTACTGTGTAGTAACTATAGTTAATAATATTGTATACTTGAAATTTACTAAGACAGTCAGTGTATATATATGTGTGTGAGTATATATATATATACACACACATATATACTTTTTTTTTTTTTTTTTTTTTGAGGCAGGGTCTTTTTCTGTTACCCAGGCTGGAGTGCAGTGGCATGATCATGGCTCACTGCAGCCTCACCTCCCCAGGTTCAAGTGATCCTCCCACCTCAGCCTTCCAAGTAGCTGGGACTACGTGCATGTACCACCACATACTGCTAATTTTTGTAGAGACAGGGTTTCGCCCTGTTGCCTAGGCTGGTCTCGAACTGCTGGGCTCTACCCATCCACCCACCTTGGCCTCCCAAAGTGCTGGGATTATAGGTGTGAGCTACTATTTGCCTGGTCAAGGGTAGATTTTAAGTGTTGCCCACTCCCCGCCCCCACCAAAGATAATCAAGAAATGATTATCTTGATTGTGATAACCATTTTACAGTTTATATGTGTATCATGTCATCATGTTGTACACTTTAAATATATACAGTTTTTGTCAGTTATACCTCAGTAAAGCTGGAAAAAAAAAAAAACAACCCAAAGCAAACTGAAGCAAAACAATATTGCCTACAAGCCACAAGCGATCAGCATCTAGCCTTGACATCATCTCCTGTTATACTCCTGTACCCTTCTTTGTTCACTCAACCTCAGCCACTTTGGCTTCCTTTTCTTGAACATACCAGGCATACTTCTGCCTCGGGGCCTTTTAACTTTGTACTTGTTGTGCCGTCTGCCAGGAGTACTCTACTCCAAGATAGTTGCATGATTGGTTCTTTTACTTCAAGCTTTTGCTGATACATCACGTTCTTGGTGACCCCTTCTTGGTTACTCTGTGTAAAATTATAACATACTCCTGCCACTTGGTCACTCTCCCCTTGCTTATACTTATCTTTCCATGCTTTTTTTACCCCTACATATTTTCTTTTAACATACAGTGTATCTTATTTATTTGTGTGTTTTCCCTCCCTGGTACGTGAGGGCAAAGATTTTTGTCTCTTACTCATTTCCAGTACCTGGAACAGTGCCTGGCACAAAATAGGCACTCCGTAAATATTTGCTAAATGAGCAAATTAGATCTTTTCTAGTAATTATTAGAAAATGTCTGAGGGCAGTGAAATAAATTAGTTTTGGGCCAGGCGCAATGGCTCACTCCTGTAATCCTAGCACTTTGGGAGGCTGAGGTAGGCAGATTGCCTGAGCTCAGGAGTTTGAGGCCAGCCTGGCCAACATGGTGAAACCCCATCTCTATTAAAAACAAAAATATCTATCCGGGCATGTTGGTGTGCACCTGTAGTGCCTCGGGAGGCTGAGGCACAAGAGTCGGGAGGCAGAGGTTGCAGTGAGCCTAGATTGCACCACTGCACTCCAGCCTAGGCAACAGAGTGAGGCTCCATCTCAAAAAAAAAAAAAAAAAAAAATTAGTTTTGCAAATTTGAAGAGTTGATAGATTTATGCTCTGGAAAATGAAAGTTGGCAAATACTTTTTATTTGTCCAGAATATTTAATGTAGATATGGCCAACAGAATTGACACTAATATTCCACATATGGTTGGTGCTTTAGAATTAAGCAGTTTATTTACAGTTACTTAGTGCAGGGCTTACTCAATAATGGAAGCTCATCAAATGTCTGAATTGATCTACAGCTTCCTGGGAGGTATAAGCAAGGGAGATATTCCTATTATAACAAATTAGATGAGTCAACTCATGTTTACCTCTGACTCTGCTAAACTAAAATTCTGTGAAGAGAGGAATTATGTTCATTTTTTGTTTTGCTTGTTATGTCCTCTTTTTTTTTTTTTTTTTTTTTTTGAGACAGAGTCTGGCTCTGTCGCCCAGGCTGGAGTGCTGTGGCCGGATCTCAGCTCACTGCAAGCTCCGCCTCCCAGGTTTACGCCATTCTCCTGCCTCCGCCTCCCAAGTAGCTGGGACTACAGGCGCCCACCTCCTCGCCCGGCTAGTTTTTTGTATTCTTTAGTAGAGACGGGGTTTCACCGTATTAGCCAGGGTGGTCTCGATCTCCTGACCTTGTGATCCGCCCGTCTCGGCCTCCCAAAGTGCTAGGATTACAGGCTTGAGCTACCGCGCCCGGCCATGTCCTCATTTCTTAGTGTTCAATAAATTTTTGTTGAGTAAAATGAACTTATGACTCACACCATTTATTTTATTATATGTTTTTTTCCTTCCTGGTCATTCAAAAATCTTTATTGAGCATCTTTCCATTCTGTGAGGTCAGTGGTAAGTAACTCATGGACCAAGTCTAGTTCTGTTACCATTTTGATTTCTATGAAGAGTCTTTGTTGTAAATTTTGAATTAATGAAGTTGAATTGCATATAATATGGGACTTTTTTTTGTTTTTCTTGCTATTTTGTGGCCTTACCCACTTATCTGTTGAAGACTTTGAATAAAGGCAAGGAGATAGGTTGTTAGGAACCTACGAAACAAAGTTGAATAGGGGAAGCCAACAAGGGATGCCAGCTTCTTTCAATATGTATACCAAAGTCTTCTGCCAGGAGATAGTGCTTAAATAGTGATTCCTTGTCTCCCTCAAAACCTTTTATTTATTTATTTATTTATTTATTTATTTATTTATTTATTTATTT
>NC_045444.1:89783168-89800142 GCF_002776525.5 Piliocolobus tephrosceles
TTTATTTATTTATTTATTTATTTATTTATTTATTTATTTATTTATTTATTTATTTTTGAGACAAGGTCTCACTCTGTCATCCAGGCTGGAGTGCAGTGGCGTGATCTCAGCTCACTGCAGCCTCTGCCTTCTGGTCTCAGGCACTCCTCCTGCCTCAGCCTCTCTAGTACTACTGCTGGGATTGCAGGTGTGTGTCACTATGCCTGGCTAATCTCCTTTAAAACCTTTTATTCTGAATCTAGAAGAGCAGGCTAGGTTGACTAAAAAAAATTTAAATTGCTTGGCTGGATATAATGCTTATATACACACACACACCCCCACACACACACATCTCACTATTTTTGAGAGAAAAGAAGTTTAAATTTATTGACATGAAATTTATATTATTTCTAGTTTTTAATCATGCATTTATTTATAATGTATTAACATGCATAATTACAAATTTTATTCATGTGTAAATAATACAGTCTATACCGTTAACAAAAGACCATGAGATCTGTGGAAGAAGAAAAAGGAGAGCTTTATTTCCTATAGAGGATTGCAGCCTGCATATTGGGAAGTAGAGCCTCCGGCCAAAACTAAAAGCAAGCAGCAGGCCGAGGCAGGCAGATCACCTGAGGTCAGGAGTTTGAGACCAGCCTGGCCAATGTGGTGAAACCTTGTCTTTACTAAAAATACAAAAACTAGATGGATGTGGTGGCACGCACCTGTAGTCCCAGCTACTCGGGAGGCTGAGGCAGGAGAATTGCTTGAACCCAGGAAGCGGAGGTTGCAGTTAGCTGAGATTGCAGCACTGCACTCTAGCCTGGAGGACAAAGGGAGACTCCGTCTCAAAAAACAAAACAAAAAAATTAATGTCAGCAGGTTAGTTTCTGGTACAAACATGTTATGTGCATGTAATGACAAGGCATTATATTTGAGGTTTTTTTTCGTTCTTTTGAAATGAGTGATTAAAGACTGAATTTCTAGGGCTATTTATTTCTTTATTTTTGAAATAGAGATGGGGTTGCCCAGGCTGATCTCCAACTCCTGACCTCGAAAACATCCTTCTGCCTGGGCCTCCCAAAGTGTTGAGATTACAGGTGTGAGCCACTGTGCCCAGCCCTTCAGAGTTACTAATGAGGTTTAAAAACATGTTTTTAGAAGTAGATTTAAAACTCTCTGATTAATTGAGATTGGTTTAATACTATTTGATGTTATTTGCATATAGGCTCTTCTGACAAAAATATGTTAATTAAATCATGTCCTCTTTGGCCACTAATCAGGCCACCTTTCTGCCTTTCCAAAAGTAACAGTTTTTGTCCAAGTTAATTAAAGCGCTGTTTCTTGGTGTATGTGGTAGCTCACACCTCTAATCTCAGCACTTTGGGAGGCTGAGGTGGGAGGATTGCTGGAGCCCAGGACTTTGAGACTACCCTCGGCAAAAAGACGAGAGACCCCATCTCTACAAAAGTTATAGAAATTAACTGGATATAGAAGTGTGTGATGGTGTGCCAGCTACTTGGGAGGCTGAGATGGGAGGATTCCTTGAGCTCAGGAGGTGGAGGCTGCAGTGAGCACAGAGGCTGCAGTGACTCTTGATAGTGCTTGAAATGTCAAATGTTACTATTCATTTATATATTTCCATTTGGTTCTTACTCCATGGTAAAGCTTTGTGCTTAAACTTTGTTTAGAGACAGTTTTATTGAGCAGCATAAGTTGTATCATCTTACAATTATAAGAAAATACTATAGGCCATTAATATTATTCATAGAAAGGAAACAATCTTTAATAATAAAACCCCAACAATGCAAGTAATTGCTTTAAAGTACTAATGGTGTATTTCCTGATGAAAATAATCAAGAACAATTTAGTTTTTAAATAAATATATATATATTTTTCCTTTTTTTTTGAGACATAGTCTCGCTCTGTTGCCCAGGTTGGAGTGCAGTGGCGCGATCACGTCTCACTGCAACCTCTGCTTCCTGGGTTCAAGTGATTCTTCTGCCTTAACCTCCTGAGTAGCTGTGATTACAGGAGACTGCCACCACACCCGGCTAATTTTTGCATTTTTCTTTTTTTTGAGATGAATTTTCACTGTTACTGCCCAGGCTGGAGTGCAGTGGCGTGATCTTTAGAGGTGAAGCCAGCTGGGCTTCCGGGTCGGGTGGGGACTTGGAGAACTTTGTCTAGCTAAACGATTGTAAACACACACCAATCTGCGCTCTGTGTCTGCTAAAGGTGTGTAAATGCACCAATCAGCACTCTGTGTCTAGCTAAAGGTCTGTAAATGTACCAATCAGCACTCTGTAAAATGGACCAATCAGTGCTCTGTAAAATGGACCAACCAGCAGGAAGTGGGCAGGGCCAAATAAGGGAATAAAAGCTGGCCACCGGAGCTAGCAGTGGCAACCCACTGGTGTCCCATTTCCCACTGTGGAAGATGTCTTCTTAGCTCTTCCGTGATAAATCTTGCTACCGCTCACTCTTTGGGCCCACACTACGTTTATGAGGTGTAACACTCACCGTGAAGGTCTGCAGCTTCACTCCTGAAGCCAGCGAGACCAGGAACCCACCGGAGGAATAAACAATTCCAGAGGCGCCACCTTTTAAGAGCTGTAACACTCACTGTGAAGGTCTGGTCTGCAGCTTCACCCTGAAGTCAAGCGAGACCACAAACCCACCAGAAGGAAGAAATTCCGGACACCTCTGAACATCTGAAGGAACAAACTCGGGATACACTATCTTTAAGAACTGTAACATTCACTGCGAGGGTCTGCGGCTTCATTCTTGAAGTCAGCGAGACCAAGAACCCACTGGAAGGAACCAATTCTGGACACAGTCTTAGCTCACTGCAGTTCTCCTCCTCCTGGGTTCAAGCGATTCTCCTGCCTCAGCCTCCCGAGTTGCTGGGACTACAGGCGCCCGCCACCGTGCCTGGCTAATTTGGTATTTTTAGTAGAGATGGGGTTTCACCATCTTGGCCAGTCTGGTCTCAAACTCCTGACCTCAGGTGATCCACCCACCTCGGCCTCCCAGAGTGCTGGCATTGCAGGCGTGAGCCACCGTGTCCGGCCCTAATTTTTGTATTTTTAGTAAAGATGGAATTTCACCACGTTGGCCAGGCTGGTTTCAAACTTCTGACCTCTAGTGATCCGCTGGCCTCGACTTCCCAAAGTGCTGGGGTTACAGGTGTGAGGCACTGTGCCCGGCAGTATTTTCTTTTTTGATCAGATGAGTTTTGCTTTCAACAAAAATTTGCTTCTGGCCGGGCACAGTGGTTCACGCCTGTAATCCCAGCACTTTGGGAAGCCGAGGTGGGCAAATCACCTGAGGTCAGGAGTTCGAGACTAGCCTGGACAACATTGTGAAACCTCGTCTCTACTAAAAATAAAAAAAAAAAGAAAATTGCTTGTACTTCTATATTGAATCCAAATAAGGTTTTAGAATAGTAAGTGTTTTCCCAACTATTTAAATCTTTGAGAAGTTTAGTGTTGCATATGTGCAAACCAGATAGGTCTACCAGATACTATTTTGGTTTTTGGTATATTTTTCAGGTTTTTGCTAACAACCACAAAAGACTTTTTTTTTTTTGTATATTAGAGGAAAATATTTCTGCAGCTTGGGAATTTATGGGACTAATAAGCATGTGTATCACCAATGTGTATGATACCATATTACTGCCCAAATGAACACATCAGCTATGAGAAGGAAGGTGAGAATTTGAGAAATACTGGTGTTTGTTTTGGGTTTATCCATTACTGGAATTACACATTTTCCCTTGTCGTAATTCTTATAGCTTTTAGTTCTTCCTTATAGTCCATTGAGTTTAATTAACTCTTTTTCCCCCACCGCATTTAACTCTAGGGGGTGTCAACTTGTGCTGTTCTCTTCCTCATTCTATGTTTCTGTTGTCTTTTAGTTAACATCTTGTCTTTGAGGGAAACAAATTAATTTCTTTAAGGGAAGTGAATTAAATACTTTGAGGGAAAGAGGAAAAAGAGAGCGGAGACAAAATAATAAACCCGTGGCCCAAGGAGGGTATGTATGATGAAATGTCATTCCTTTATTTTATCTTACATTCTTGCAATGCTAGCTGTTAAAATGGACCCAGTAGACCTTAAATCTAGGCCCTTGTTTTTGTTGCCCCACTTCATGTGCTATAGTGCATTTTAAAATTTATTCAAACATTCATTTCTTATAAACTTGAATTTGTTTTAATTTTGTATAGTTTTTCCTTATTTAGGAAGGACTTTGTGTTCTTGTGTGAGTTTCCTATAATAGAGTTTGAAACTAAGCTATTAAACTATGATTACCCTAACATGTGTATCAGATACTTTTTTGTGTTGTAGTTGGTTTTATTGGAGCCATTGCATGTCTCTAACAGGGTAATGAGTCATCATATAGAAAGCAAGGAAGTGATGGATTTGGTCTCTGGTCAAACCATAGAAGTGAGTTGAGTAATTCATTTTTTGCTCTATTTTTCCATCTGAAAATGGGAAGGAATATATCCCGACTCCCAGTTTATGCAAGTTTTGTTAATAGATAAAGGTGCACTGGTTTTAAACAACTAATCTTTTGTTCTTTTGTGTGAAATTTCTGGTGGCATAGGAATTTAGAAAGAAATCGATAAACTTGTGATTCTTGTTCTGAAGATACTTCTAGCCTTGTAATCCCGTAATGGACATAGGACCATGACACGAATAACCATGGTATATAGTAAATGGCATGATGACCACCCAAGGAAAATGTGCAGCAGAAACTCATGGTTCAATTTGACAGATGTTTATCAATCTCCGCCATGTGCGCCAAGCCTTTCTGGGCAGCTGAGAGAAGAGATAACAAAATAGTTTCTGTTTTAGAGAACAGGGAATAGAAATGATATAAGGATTGAAATGATATTTTGATAATACTTTAGGTTTATTCTGCACAGGCAAACTGTCTATTATGCAACACATAACTGTTATGACACTTAGGTTTCCAACTAGGAAATTGTAGTTGCTTGTTTAGTTGTTGGGTCTTGGTAATGGCTTTTTGGTTTGGCAGTTTGTCTAAGGCCTGGCAGTTGTTTCAGGAACATTTACATATAGGATTAACCTTTTGTAATATTTTCAGAATCCTGCAGTTTGGATGCTTTCTAGATATTTAGGATTTGATCATTAACCAGGTGATAAATATAAACATGAAAAAAAATGATTTGGGCTGGGCGCAGGTGGCTCATGCCTGTAATCCTGGCACTTTGGGAGGATAAGGTGGGTGGATCACTTGAGGTCAGGAGTTTGAGACCAGCTTGGCCAACGTGGTGAACCCCCGTCTCTACTAAAAATACAAAAATTAGCTGGGCATGGTGGCAGGTGTCTGTAATCCCAGCTACTCGGGAGGCTCAGGCAGGAGAATTGCTTGAACCCAGGTGGCGAAGGTTGCAGTGAGCAGAGATCATGCCACTGCACTGTAGCCTGGGGGACAGAGTGAGACTTTGTCTCAAAATGATAATATTTTATGTGAAAATAAATGTAATAAAGGTTCAGCTTAGTATTTTAAAGTTTATTTATTCTTAGTGAGTAGTAGTTCCCACATTAAACATGAAGAGTTTTTCAAAACTCAGTGATTGTTCTAATTGGTATGAAGCATGCAGGAGGTAATTAGCTTAAGATGCAATGGTGGAAAACATGCATAATTTATATACAAGCCCTTTTACCTGAAGCAGCTATGAAAGAGTTCTTTTTCATATGGTCAATTATATGTTATATGTTGACAGGATGATTAAAAGTAGATTTATAAGCCAAAATTTAATGATGGTTAACAGAAATTTTCCCTCAATTAAAAATACTCAGCAATAATGTAATTATCACCCTACCTGAGTGAAATGAGGAGTTTATTATTTTTTTTTAATAGGCTTTACTTTTTAGAGCAGTTTTAAGTTTACACTGTGAAATTGACGAGAAAGTACAGAGATTTCTCATATATTTTCTTCCTCCTGTCACATATGTACAGCCCCCTCCATTATTAATATCCTTCTTTAGAGTGGTACATCATTACAATTGATGAATTTACACATCATTATCACCCAAAATTTCTTTTATTTTTAATTAAAAATTAAAAAAAAAATAGTGCAAAGCCCCCTCAACCTTGCTGAAGGTTTTTTTTTTTTTTTTTTTTGAGACAGGGTTTCACTCCTATTATCTAGGCTGGAGTGCAATGGTGTGATCTCGGCTTATTGCAGCCTCTACCTCCTGGGTTCTAGTGATTCTTCTGCCTTAGCCTCCTGACTGAGGCTGCTGATCATTATGACTCCAAAATAGTCATAACAATCAGGAAATAATATTGATATATTTCCACTGTCTAATCCTCAAGTCTCCAGTAACTTTTTGCCATTTTTTCCAGTGATAATCCTTTTTTTTTTTTTTTTTTTTCTTTTTGAGGCGAACTTTTACTCTTGTTGCCCAGGCTGGAGTGCAATGGTGCGATCTTTGCTCACTGCAACCTCCGCCCTCTCAGGTTCAAGCGATTCTCCTTCCTCAGCCTCATGAGTAGCTGAGATTACAGGCACATGCCATCACGCCTGGCTAATTTTTGTATTTTTAGTAAAGACAGGGTTTCACCACGTTGATCAGGCTGATCTCGAACTCCTGACCTCAGGTGATCCACCTGCCTCGGCCTCCCAAAGTGCTCGGATTACAGGCGTAAGCCACTGTGCCCGGCCTTTCCTTTGTTTTTGTTGTGTGTTTTGTGTGCGTGTGTGTGTATGTGTGTGTATGTGTATGCACACTTTTAGGTGTTATATCTAAGAAACTATTGCCTAATCCAGAGTCTGAAGATTTTCTCCTAGGAGTTTTATAGTTTAACTCTTTTTTTTTTTTTTTTTGCGATGGAGTCTGGCTCTGTCACTCAGGCTGGAGTGCAGTGGCGCGATCTCGGCTCACTGCAAGCTCCACCTCCCGGGTTCACACCATTCTCCTGCCTTAGCCTCCCGAGTAGCTGGGACTACAGGCGCCTGCCACCACGCCCTGCTAATTTTTTTTTTTTGTGTGTGTATTTTTAGTAGAGACAGGGTTTCACCGTGTTAGCCAGGATGGTCTCGATCTTCTGACCTCACGATCCGCCCGCCTCAGCCTCCCAAAGTGCTGGAATTATAAACATGAGCCACTGCGCCTGGCCAGTTTTAGCTCTTACCTTTAGATCTTTGATCCATTTGAGTTAATTTTTGCATATGTTGTAAAGTTAGGGGTTCATATTTACTCTTTCGCATGTCACTATCCAGTTGTCCCAACACCGTTTGTTTAAAAGTCTTTTCTTTCCCTTGTTGATTTGTTTTGGCATCTTTGTCAAAAATTACCCATAAATGTATAGTTTTATTTCTGGACTCTGAATTCCATTGATCTATATGCCTTTCTGTATGCTAGTACCACAGTGTTTTTATTACTGTACTTTTATAGTTTTAAAATTGTGATGTATGTATCTTCTACCTTTGTTCTTCTGTTTCAGGATTATTTTGGCTATTCTGTAGCCCCTGAATTTCCATATACATTTTAGGATCATTTGTTGATTTCTGCCACAAAGGCAGCTGGGATTTTGACAGTAATTATATTGAATCTGTAGATAAACTTGGGGAGCTATCTTAATGATAGTAACTTTTCTGATACATGAACATGGATGTCTTTTCATTTACATCTTCTTAAAATTTATTTCAATGATGTTTTGTAGTTTTCAGTGTTTAGTTTAGTTTTTTTTTTTTTTCCCTTTAGAGATGGGGTCTTGGTATGTCATGCAGGCTGGAATGCAGTGGTGTGATCATAGCTCACTGCAGCCTTGAACTCCTGTGCTCAAGTGATCATCCTGCCTCTGTCTCCCAGTTTTCTGGGACTATGGGTGTGTGCTACTGTGCACGGCTGAGTTTTGTATTTTTTGTAGAACCAGCATCTCACTTCATTGCTCAGGCTAGTCCCAAACTCCTGGCCTCAAGCAGTCCTTCCGCTGTGGCCTCCCCAAGTGCTGGGATTACAGGAATGAACTGCCGCACCCAGCCAGTTTTCAGTGTTTCAGTCTCATACGGTCAAGTGCAGCATAATGATGTTTTAGTCGATGATGGTCAGCATATATGATGTTTTAGTCGATGATGGTCAGCATATATGATGGTGGTCCCATGAGATTATAAAAGAGCTGAAAAATTCCTAACACCTGGTGACATAGTAGCTGTCCTAATGCTGTAGCACAATGCATTACTCTTGTGTTTGTGGTGATTCTGGTGTAAACAAACCTACTTCGCTACTAGTCTTTATAGAAGAACAAAGGCAGAAGACACACACATCACAATTTTAAAACTATGAAAATACAATAATAAAGACACTGTGGCACTGGTATACAGATACACATATAGATGTAGCAGCTGATTATCCAGGCTGGGTGTGGTGCTGCCACATTCCTATAATCCCAGCTTTTTGGGAGCCTGAGATGGAAGGACTGCTTGAGTTCAGGAGTCCAAGGTTACAGTGATAATAATAAAGATTATTACTGGTATATGTATTTACGATATTGTACTTTTTAAGAGTTTACTCCTACTGATTAAAAAAAAAGTTAACTGTAAAAGAGTCTCAGGCAGTCCTTCAGGAGGATTCCAGATGAAGGCATTGTTATCAGAGGAGATGACAGCTTCATATGTGTTACTGCCCGTGATGACCTTCCAGTGGGACAAGATGTGGAGGTGGAAGACTGTGATATTGATGATCTTGTCCCTGTGTAGGGTTAGATTAGTATGTGTGTGTCTCAGTTTTTAACAAAAATTAAAAAAGAAAAAAAATTAAAAATAGAAAAAAGAGAAAATAAGGATATAAAGAAAAAAATTTTGTACAGCTGCATAATGTATTTGTTATTACAAGAGTCAAAAGTTTATAAAGTAAAAATTACAGTAAAGGTTAATTTATTATTGAAGAGAGAAAATTTAAGAAATAAATTTAGTGTAGCATAAGTCCACAGTGTTTTTAAACTGTACAGTATCGTACAGTAATGTCCTAGGCCCTCCTATTACCCAGACATCTTCTAGTCCTGCAAGCTGCATTCATGGTAAGTGCCCTATGCAGGTATACCATTTTTCATCTTTTATGCTGTGTTGTTACTGTACCTTCTGTATGTTGAGATATTCAGATGCTTACTATTATGTTAAAATTCTCTACAGTATTCCGTATGGTAACATGCTGTACAGGTTTGTCGTGTAGGAGCAGTAGGCTATACCATATAGCCTAGGTGTGTAGTATGCTCTGTCATCTAGATTTGCGAAGTTTACTCTGTGATGTGACAGAATTGCCTAATGACGCATTTCTCAGAATGTATATCCCTGTTAAGTGATGCATGACTGTACTTCTGTTTCTAAATTTATTCCTAAATATTTTATTATTTTTCTGTTGTGGATGGAATTTGTAATTTTTTTTCAGATTACAATTATCATATAAAAATACAGTTGATTTTGTATATTGATCTTTTATGGTGACTTAAACTTGTATTAAAATTACATTTAAAATTCCATTTTGCATTTCCACTAGCTACCATTCAAGTGCTCCATAGCCACATGTGGCTAGTGACTACCATATCTAATAGATATGATTATTTTCAACATTGCAGTTTTATTAGATATCCAATAAAAACCAAAAAATGAGTACCCCTTTTACCTCTAATTTCCTTCTGTCCGGACACACTTCATTTATGCATTTATTTATTTTTTGAGACAGAGTCTCGCTCTGTCGCCCAGACTGGAGTGCAGTGGCATGGTCTTCGCTCACAGCAACCTCTGCCTCCCAGGTTCAAGTGGTTCTCCTGCCTCACCCTCCAGAGTAACTAGGACTACAGGCATGTGCCACCACGCCTGGCTAATGTTTTTATATTTTTAGTAGAGATGGGGTTTTCCCTGTTGGCCAGGCGGGTCTCGAACTTTTGGCCTCAAGTGATCTGTCCACCTTGGCCTCCCAAAGTGTTGGGATTACAGGTGTGAACCACCATGCGAGGCCCAGAAGTACTTTAAACTCTTATCTGTTTCTTCTGGTATTCATCTCCATATGTCCATGTGATATGCCTATATTGCTGTTTTTTGAGATTCAGACATTTTTACTATGAGATATGGTAACTTAGCTTTCTTGTATTTCTTCCTGTCTTCTTAACATGTAGATTTAGCAACTTTTAGATTTATTCATTGTATCCGTTATATCTGTGTAAGTAATCACAGCTGAAGCATAGAGTGGATTGTGATTAGATTTTATTTATTTATTTAATTTTGAGACAAGATTTGGCTCTATCACCCAGGCTAGAGTGCAGTGGCGCAATCTCAGCTCACTGCAACCTCCACCTCCCGGGCTCAAGCCAACCTCCCACCTTGGCCTCCAAATAGCTGGGACTACAGACGTGCTCCATCACTCCCTGCGAATTTTTGTATTTTTTATAGAGACAGGGTTTCACCATGTTGCCCAGGCTAGTCTCAAACTCCTGAGCTCAAGTGATCTTCCCGCCTCAGCCTTCCAAAGTGCTGGGATTACAGGTGTGAGCCACTGCTCCCAGCCAATTAGACTTCTTAAACAAATTTTTTCTTTTCCTTGGCGCTAATAATTCATTTTTTTGATTTGCTTGGTTACCTATGAATCTATCTTTAGTTCATCTCTAAACTCTCCCCTGGATGTATGAATCTAATATGAACATACTGAAACATCAGTAATCTATCAATTGTTGAGAACTTCAAAGGGACTGAATTTTTACCATATCTGGAAGTTAACAGGTTAGGTAGGGAGTTTCATGGATGCTGTGGCAAAAGAGGTGAGACTTCTAGGTCAAAGACATAAGACTTTATTACAACAACAATAATAGCCAGCATATTAGCATTTTCTTGCTCTGTACTGGTTCCCAAGGCCCCAGTTCACGTATTGTGATAAGAAGAGGCCCAAGTGATACTGGTATATGCAAGGGTTGTATTACAGGGAAGAACCCTGAATTTAGGAAACCTAAATCTTTTATATTGGTCCGTGAACATGTCTGCCCTTTGCTCCAGAGGGATATGCTATCTTAGTATCTTCTAAGACTGTTTTTGATATAAACATTCGGAAAAGATGGTCTGGAATAAAGGTAGTCAGTACTTCTGCTCACATGAGTGCAGAGACCTATGGAAAATTGTCTTCTAATATCAGTTTCATCCCTCCTCCCCCGGAGAAGACATAAGTATGTCCCCTTTGCCATTCTCCAATCTGGATTGTCTGGATTGTTAACATTTTAGTCCTGCTTCACAGCTGTCATCTCAGAAGTTTCCTTTGCTGTCAACCTTGGATTTCCCTTTTCCTCTTTGATGTAGATCCTATTTTCTGGATCCCATGCTTCTCTCTAGGCTTTCTGTTTTGACAGTGCATATCCTCTGGTGCTTCCTGACAAAGAATACGTGGAAAGTTAAGAAAAGAAGACTGGGTGTGGTGGCTCATTCCTGTAATCCTAGTACTTTGGGAGGCCATGGTAAAAGGATTGCTGGAGCTCAAGTGGGAAGACTGGCCTGAGCAACATGGTGAGATGTTTCTACTAAAAATAATTAAAAAAAAAAAAAAGCCAGGCCTGGTGGTGTGCGCTTGTAGTCCAGACTACTTGGGAGGCTGAGGCTAGAGGATTGCTTGAGCTTGAGAGGTTGAGGCTGCAGTGAGCTGTCATTGCACCACTGCACTCTAGCCTGGGAGACAAAGGAGGACCCTGTCTCAAAAAAAGAAAACAAACAAACAAAAAACCCAAGAGGCCAGGTATGGTAGCTCATGCCTGTACTGTTTTGATCCCAGCACTTTGGGAGGCCGAGGCGGGCAGATCATCAGAGGTCTGGAGTTCCAGACCAGCCTGACCAACATGGAGAAACCCCGTCTCTACTAAAAAAATGCAAAATTAAGGCCGGGTGCGGTGGCTCAAGCCTGTAATCCCATCACTTTGGGAGGCCGAGACGGGTGGATCACGAGGTCAGGAGATCGAGACCATCCTGGCTAACATGGTGAAACCCGGTCTCTACTAAAAATACAAAAACTAGCCGGGCGAGGTGGCGGGCGCCTGTAGTCCCAGGTACTCGGGAGGCTGAGGCAGGAGAATGGCCTAAACCCGGGAGGCGGAGCTTGCAGTGAGCTGAGATCCGGCCACTGCACTCCCGCCCGGGCGACAGAGCGAGACTCCGCCTCAAAAAAAAAAAAAAAAAAAAAAAATTGCAAAATTAGCCAGGCGTGGTGGTGCATGCCTGTAATCCCAGCTACTCAGGAGGCTGAGGCAGGAGAATCGCTTGAACCTGGGAGGTGGAGGTTGCTGTGAGCCAGGATTGCGCCATTGCACTCCAGCCTGGGCAACAAGAGCGAAACTCTGTCTCAAAAACAAAAACAAAAACAAAAACAACAAAAAACCAAGAAACCCCTGGTGTGCTGAAAATCTTCAACTTTCACTAGATGGTTTGACTAGATGTAGAATTATAGGTTGGAAATAATTTTTTCCCCAGATTGTAAAGGCATTCTTTTAGTTTATTGTCTCCTAGCTTTTGGTGTTGCCTTTGAAAAGTCAAGTACTGTTTTGATTCTCAGTTCTTTGTATATAGTTTTTTCTTTCTCTCTCTGAAAGCTTATAGAATCATTTATTTGTTATGATGATGATCCTTCCTATGGGTCTTTTTCATTAATTTTACAGTGCACTTAATGAGTGCACTTAGTGGAGACATACTTTTCAGCTCTGAAAAAAATTAACTTGTATTTTTTTTGAGACAAGGTCTTGCTCTGTCACCCAGGCTGGGGTGCAGTGTTGCAATCATGGCTCACTGCAACCTCAGACTCCTGGGATCTCATGCCTTAGCCTCCCAAGTAGCTGGGACCATAGGCATGTGCCATCACACCAGGCTAATTTTTAAATTAAATTAAGTTAAATTAAATTAAATTTTATTTTGAGACGGAGTCTTGCTCTGTCGCCCAGCCTGGAGTGCATTGGCGCAATCTTGGCTCACTGTAACCTCCACCTCTCAGGTTCAAGCAATTGTCCTGCCTTAGCCTCCCGAGTAGCTGGGACTATAGGCGCACGCTGCCACGCCTGGCTAATTTTTTGTATTTTAGTAGAGACGGGGTCTCACTGTGTTACCCAGGCTGGTCTCGAACTTCTAAGCTCAGGCAATCTGCCCACCTTGGCCTCCCAAAGTGCTATGATTGCAGGTGTTAGCCACCATGCCTGGCCAAATTTTTAAATTTTTTGTGGAGATGATGTCTCGCCATGTTGCCCAGTGTCGAACTCCTGGGCTCAAGCAATCTTCCTACCTCGACCTCCCAAAGTGTTGGGATTATAGGCATGAACCACCACACTCGGCAGCATATTTTAAAATGCAGTTATTTCTAAAAGTTTTTGGTTTTACACTTTTTTTTTTTTTTTTAGGTAATAAGATGTATTGTAAGGATTATAAGAACCTTTATGCTTACGTATGGTACAGAGTATACTTCACATTGTCCCTGTCTTTTTTGTGGGGGAGGGAATGACTGAAAGCATTGGGAATGTTAAAGACAAATGAGTTAAAAAAAAACTAAGAACAGGCCGGGCGCGGTGGCTCAAGCCTGTAATCCCAGCACTTTGGGAGGCCGAGAAGGGCGGATCACAAGGTCGGGAGATTGAGACCATCCTGGCTAACCTGGTGAAACCCCGTCTCTACTAAAAAATACAAAAAACTAGCCGGGCAAGGTGGCAGGCGCCTGTAGTCCCAGCTACTCGGGAGGCTGAGGCAGGAGAATGGCGTAAACCCGGGAGGCAGAGCTTGCAGTGAGCTGAGATCTGGCCACAGCACTCCAGCCTGGGTGACAGAGCGAGACTCCGTCTCAAAAAAAAAAAAAAAAATTAAAAAAACAAAACAAAACTAAGAACAATTACTTCTTCAAATAATGAGGAAAGTGTTTTCAAAGCTATTGTCTGTTTTTAAAAAGCAAGTTTCACGTTAGATTTCTTACCAAACTCAGTTTTTTCCTAATATAAAATAGATATAAAATTTGTGATTTGTTACTTTTTATGTAAGCATATATAGTCCAGTATAAAATGACCAACTTCCAAATATGTTCCATAAAAGAATCATATTTTATAGCTGAAAATGACCTAAAAATCCAGTCCCTTTAATATAACTTATGGTAACTGAGTCCTTGGGAGTATAAATTAATTATTTAAGAGCAAGTAAGATAATAACAGAGCTAGAACAATAACTCAATGCCCTTATCCATTCTAGTATCCACAGCATTTCTAGAAACCTCACTTAAGGCTTTAATGTGATAGGTTTTACTCAAGATAGTCAACCACAAGTATAGCAAATAGCTAGGTGACTTTATGTTCTGAATCTCATGAAGATTAACCTCTGATCATTTGTTTTATTTCTAAATAACCTCCTTTTTCTCAAGTGCTCCTCTGACACTTTTGGTGTGTAGGTGAATATCAAGTTAACCTGCCTTAGTTATTTCCAGTTTGTCTGTACATATGTTGTCTAGGCAGATGGTATAACGTATTTTAAAAGTGTCATGTTATTGAGAACTGAAGCCAGTATATGTTAAATGATTAAAAGGAACAATTTAAATAATTTTAGGATTCTTTGGTCTCAAGTGACAGAAACTGAATTTGGTTTTTGGGTTTTTTTTTTTTTTTTGAGACAGAGTCTCACTCTGTTGCCCAGGCTGGAGTGCAGTGGTGCAGTCTTGGCTCACTGCAGCCTCTGCCTCCTGGGCTCAAACAATTCTCCTGCCTCAGTCTCCCGAGTAGCTGGGACTACAGGTGTGGGCCACCACACCTGGCTAATTTTTGTATTTTTAGTAGAGATGAGGTTTCACCATGTTGACCAGGCTGTCTCGAACTCCTGACCTCCTGTGATCCATCCGCCTCAGCCTCCTAAAATGCTGAGATTACAGGCATGAGCCACTGTGCCTGGCCTGTTTTTTTTTTTTCTGTGTGTGTGTGTGTGTGTGTGTGTGTGTTTGTTTTCGAGATAGGGCCTTGCTCCATTGCCCAGGCTGGAATGCAATGGTATAGTCATAGCTCGCTACATCCTCACTGCAGCTTTGAACTCCTGTGCTCAAGTGATCCTCCCTTCTCCGCCTCCCAAGTAGCTGGGACTACAGGTGTATGCCATCATGCCTGGCAAGTTTATTTTTATTTTTTTGTAGAGACAGGGTCTTGCTCTGTTGCCCAGGCTGATCTTGAACTCCTGGCCTCAAGTGATTCTTCTTCCTTGTCTTCCCAAAGTGCTGGGATTACAGGTGTGAGCCACCACACCCAGCCAGAAATGTAGTTTGAACAAACTTAAATGTGAAGGAGGAGGAATCACTGGAATCAGGAACTCAAACACCTTTAGAACTCTGTCTCATTTCTACTTTATGCCTGTTGACTTCATCCTTTCAGATGGGCATACTTCATTTACTGTGAGATATCCTTTCATGTGTTTTGGGCCTTGTATATTAATAGTTCTGACATCAGAAGACAAAAGCATTCTCTCTTTTAGAATCAGTTTGAAAAATTCAGCCAGGCATGGTGATTTACACCTGTAATTCCAGCACTTTGGGAGGCTGAGGTGGGCAGATCACTTGAATCCAGGAGTTTGAGACCAGCCTGGCTAACATGGCGAAACCCAATCTCTACTACAACAAAACAAAACATAACACAAATTAGCTGGGTGTAATGGTGCACGTCTGTAATCTTAGCTGCTCTGGAGGCTGAGGCACAAGAATTGCTTGAGCCTGTGAGCAGAGGTTGCAGTGAGCCGATATCGTGCCATTGCACTTCAGCCTGGGTGACGGAGTGAGACTCTCTGTCTCAAAAAGAAACAAAAACAAAACAAAACAAAACCTGAAAAACGAAAACAAAAAACAAAAGAAAAGTCCAGTTAGGGATCTATGTCATGGCTGTGTTGCTTGAACAAAATCACTGTGGGCCTAAAGTGGGCAAATGTATTGGAATTTCCCTAGTGTAGGTCAGACTGTGGAGTGTGTGATGGAGAGAAGGCATTTTGTTTTCCTTTTTAATCAAGATGCTTCTGAGACAAATGTGATCTACTATGACAGATTAAAGTTTTTTTATAACATAATCAGTCTTTTTATATATGCCTTTATATTTTCCTTCATCTTCTTATGAGCTGAAGACTTCTAATTCCCAAGTTGATAGAATTTTCACTGATTACATTTTCACTTGAGTTCTTATGAGTGATGTCTTAATTTAGAGTATTCAGCCTGTAGTTTCTCTCATTTGTAGAATGTACAAAGATCCCAAATTTGTACTTAGCTTAATGTAAAAGAATCAATATTTTTTAATCTGTTGTAGTTAGACAATATACAGGTTATATTTAAATATGTTCAAGTATATACATGTGTGTGTCTTAGTTCATTGGTCCTTCTAAAACAAAATATCTTAGGCTAGATAACTTAGCAGAGATTTAGTGCTCGCAGTTCTAGAGGCTGGGAAGTCCAAGATCAAGACGTCAGCAGATTTGGTATCTGATGATGACCTGTTCCTCATAAATGGTGCCTTCTGTGTGTCCTTATTTGGCAGAAGGGACAAACAAGCTCCTTTGGCCCTTTTTTATCAGGACGCTAATCCCATTCATGAAGGCTCTGCCTAATCACCTCCTAAAGGCTCCATCTTTTAACACCATCATCATCAGAGTTAGGTTTCAACATGTACATTTTTGTGGGGGGGGACACAAAAAAATTCAGACTATAGCAATGAGTATTTAGAAATTAAGCAGTTTTGCCGGGCGCGGTGGCTCAAGCCTGTAATCCCAGCACTTTGGGAGGCCGAGACGGGCGGATCATGAGGTCAGGAGATCAAGACCATCCTGGCTAACACGGTGAAACCCCGTCTCTACTGAAAATACAAAAAACTAGCCGGGCGAGGTGGCGGGCGCCTGTAGTCCCAGCTACTCCGGAGGCTGAGGCAGGAGAATGGCGTAAAACCCGGGCTGGAGTGCAGTGGCCGGATCTCAGCTCACTGCAAGCTCCGCCTCCCGGGTTTTAC
>NC_045444.1:89800542-89827851 GCF_002776525.5 Piliocolobus tephrosceles
AAAAAAAAAAAAAAAAAAAAAAAAAAAAAAATTAAGCAGTTTTGGCTGGGTGTGGTGGTTCATGCCTGTAATCCCAGCACTTTGGGAGGCCGAGGCAGGTGGACCACAAGGTCAAGAGATTGAGACCATCCTGGCCAACATGGTGAAACCCATCCCTACTAAAAATACAAAAATTAGCTGGGTGTGGTGGCACATGCCTGTAGTCCCAGCTACTCAGGAGGCTGAGGCAGGAGAACTGCTTGAACCTGGGAGGTGGAGGTTGCAGGGAACTGAGATCCCACCACTGCACTCCAGCCTGGGCGACAGAGTGAGACTCCATCCCCAAAAAAAAAAAAAAAAAAAAATTAAGCAATTGTATAAAGGCCTTTTTAAGTTAGTTAATGTAGTCTATTTTATTTTAGGATTAAAAAAACCCTTAAATTTATTTAAAAACAATTTGTGTTGACATGTGAGATTGGTTATCATTGATAAAGGTTCTTATTGGTAAGAGGATGAGGAATGCTTTAAACGCAAGGTGAAGTGTTGGGTGGAGCAGATTATTTTGCCTTAGATTTTTGAGAAGCTGGAAAGGGGAAATGGGATATGATGAAGGGAAACAAATTTGGTGGTTTGGGGTAGAACAGTTGAGGCACTGTAAATAAGAGGTAAGAAGAATTAAAGCAGTGTAAGTAGTGGAGGACACAGATGGTAAGAATAGAGAGAGATGAATAGGCTAAAGAAGCAGTTTAGCAAGAGGGGCAAAATGGAGAATTTAGATACCGGGAATGACCTGATTCAGGCTAGTAAGTGACTTTTGCCTAGAGATCAGTCTGACTGGGGCTCAATATATGGCCCAGCTGTGAAACAACAGATGATGAATGAGAAGCCCAGCGTGCAGAAAAGAAGTTTGCTTGCCACACCAGAGATTCTACCAATATTTAGGGACATGGCTTTCCAAGATCGGGAAACTTCTGAGTTTAGGACATTGAATCGACATAAGGTTAAATGGGACTCTTGTTTAGTCTCCTTTGACTCTTATGCTGTTGCTAATATCATTTATGAAATCAGGAAGGACCAAAATTAGGGTAACAACTTTCAAGGATGACCTATTCTCTGTTTATTCAAGAGTAATACATTACTGAGGAGAAGCGTGGCCTCAGCATGAGCACTAGCTCCACAGGTGTGACTGATGGCTGTCAGTGCTTTGTAAAGCATATTCTCTTGAAAGAAGATCTAAATATGTGTGTCTGGCTGCCACAGCAATCCTTGCTTGAAATAAAATTTTCCATTACTGTTAGAAAAGTTCTGGAGAAGTCTCCTGTTGGTCTGTCTTGAGTCAGTGCCTTAGCCTGTTAGTGTCCAACAGGTTGGTATACTTTTGGCAGACTTGGGTCATGTGTCCCTTCCTGAGGGGATGGGAATCAATTCTCAGGCTTAAATCACCATATGAAAGTGAAATTCTTTTACCAGAGAACAGTAATGGATGCTGAACAAGAAAATGTTTGGCTGGGTATGGTGGTGTGTGCCTCTAGTCCCAGCTACTTGGGAGGCAGAGGCAGGAGGATCACTTGAGCCCAGGAGTTTGAATCTAACCTGGGCAACATAGTAAGACCCTGTCTGAGAAAAGAAAAAAGTTCTCTATAATGGTGGTTTGCCACACTGAACTTTTTCTTGGCATGGGACAGTTTGCTGCACTGACTTTTCTTTTTTTGTAGGAAACAGTATAGAAGTTGACAGAATGCTAACACATAAAGGAAAACAGAATGAAAACTTAAAAAAAAGGAGAAAGTCAGAGCCTGTTGTGTTACATGGCAATAAAACCAGATGAAGAATAACCTGTTTTCAACCAGACAGTTCTTTATTTCTATTTAAAAAATGACTGTTCTGTGCAAATACAGGAAAATCTACAAGGGCCGTTAACATAGACATTCTTCATCCTTTTGCCTAGATTGAATGATGTCCTGTGTCTTACAGTGTCATTTATTGAGTGACGGAGTACCCTTTCTCAAGGCTGTGTCTGTGCTAAGTTTGCAGGAATCGAAATTTTGAGTGATTCTACTATATTAGTGAGGAAGGCTAGTGAAGAATCATTACTTCCCTTGTGGTCCTTCTTGAATCCTCAGGAGATTTAGCTAAAAATAATTTTTTGTTTGTTAGAGGAAACATTTCTGATGAGTTCTGCTTTGGAAAGAAAAGAGCTCTGCAGTTGATCAGCATAGTAATATATTTCTAGTTCATTTGTATGCTGGACCCTGGATGACATAGTTTCTGTGATCTCAGTTATTCTGGCAGTAGCTCAGCTAGTTCATATCCACAGTTGTGGCAAAAAAACACTTTTGTACTGAAATAAGTCAAGTAGATAATGTGGCATCCAGAATGTGCTGTTGTGGTCTGTTTTTCATCTAAGCATGAAATAATGATATTGAAAAATTGTTTTTAATTATAAGAGGAATATATAATGTTAGATAAAATAACCTGTACTTTCACTGTGAACATTTCTTTTAATAATTTCTAATATAGCAGTACAAGGTCATGTTGTTTGGAGGTTCTGGGAGTAGTTGCTTTATATTCACATTCATGTAATTGGGAGTATGTTACTTTTGGGTCCCAATACATTTTAAATACTGAGTTTTACTATATTTTGAGTATTTTGTTTTTTCTATTGATATTTAATTTAATTAATTAATTTATTTTGAGACCGAGTCTTACTCTGTCACCCAGGCTGAAGTGCAGTGGCGTGATCTTGGCTCTGTGCAACCTTTGCCTCCTGGGTTCAAGCTATTCTCCTGCCTCAGCCTTCCAAGTAGCTGGGTTGACAGGTTTGGGCCAGCACGCCTGGTTAATTTTTGCATGTTTAGTAGAGATGGGGTTTCTCTATATTGGGCAGACCGGTCTTGAACTCCGGACCTGAGGTGATCCACCTGGCTTGGCCTCTGAAAGTGCTAGGATTACAGGTGTGAGTCACCATATCCAGCCTGTATTTTAAACACTTTTGTTTTGAGATGGTCTCACTCTGTTGCCCAGACTGGAGTGCAGTGACGTGAGCTCAGCTCACTGCAGCCTTGCCTCCTAAGTTCAAGTGATTCTCCTGCCTCAGCCTCCTGAGTAGCTGGGACTACAGGCATACACCACCACGTCCGACAAATTCTTGCATTTTTAGTAGAGACAGGGTTTTTACCATGTTGGCCAGGCTGGTCTTGAACTCCTGGCCTCAAGTGATCCGCCTGCCTTGGCCTCCCAAAGTGTCGGGATTACAGGTGTGGCCCAGCGCACCTGGCAGTATTTTAAATATTTTTACATAAAAAAAAATTTTGTGTTGAGTATATAGGAGCATATAGGTGTATATATTTATGGGTTGCCTGAGATATTTTGATACAGGCATACAATGTGTAATAATCACATTAGGGTAAATGGGATGTCCATCACCTCAAACATTTACCCTTTGTGTTATAAACAATCCAACTATACTCTTTCGGTTATTTTAAAATGTAAAATTAAATTTTTTTTAATGAAATCACCCTGTTGTGCTAGCAAATACTAGGTCTTATTCATTCTTTCTATTATGTTGTATCCATTAACCATTCTCACTTTCCCCCTACCTCCCCACTCCCCTACCTCCCTATCTTTCCTTCTACCTCCTCCTCTCCTACCTCCCCACTTTCCCCCTACCCTTCCCAGCCTCTGGTAACCATCCTTCTACTCTCTATTTCTATGAGTTCAATTGTTTTAATTTTTTTTTTTTTGAGACAGAGTCTCACTCTGTTGCCCAGGCTGGAGTGCAGTGGTGCAATATTGGCTCATTGCAAGCTCCGCCTCCTGGGTTCACGCCATTCTCCTGCCTCAGCCTCCCGAGTAGCTGGGACTACAGGCGCCCGCCACCACGCCCGGCTGATTTTTTTGTATTTTTAGTAGAGACGGGGTTTCACTGTGGTCTCGATCTCCTGACCTCGTGATCCACCCACCTCGGCCTCTCAAAGTGCTGGGATTACAGGCGTCAGCCACCATGCCCGGCCAATTGTTTTGATTTCTAACTCCCACAAATAAGTGAGAACATGCAATCTTTCTGTGCCTGGCTTGTTTCACTTAATGTAGTGAACTCCAGTTCCGTCTATGTTGTTACAAATGATTGAATCTCATTCTTTTTTATGGCTGAATAGTACTCCATTGGGCATATGTACCATATTTTCTTTTCTTTTTTTTTGAGATGGAGTTTTGTTGTTGTTACCCAGGCTGGAGTGCAGTGATGTGATCTTGGCTCACTGCAACCTCTGCCTCCTGGGTTCAAGCAATTCTCCTGCCTCAGACTCCCTGGTAGCTGAGACTACAGGCATGCGCCACCATGCCCGGCTAATTTTGTATTTTTGGTAGAGATGGGGTTTTACCATGTTGGTCAGACTGATCTCAAATGCCTGACCTCAGGTGATCTGCCCACCTTGGCCTTCCAAAGTGCTGGAATTATAGGTGTGAGCCATCGCACCTGGCCTGTACCATATTTTCTTTATCCATTCATCCTTTTTTTTTTTTTTAAATTTTATTTTGAGACAGGGTTTCTCTTTGGTCGCCCAGGTTGGGGTGCAATGGCACGATCTTGGCTCACTGCAACCCCCGCCTCCTGGGTTCAAGTGATTCTCCCGTCTCAGGCTCCTGAGTAGCTGGGATTACAGGCACCTGCCACCATACCCAGCTAATTTTTGTATTTTTAGTAGAGACGGGGTTTCACCATGTTGGTCAGGCTAGTCTCGAATTCCTGACCTCAAATGATCTGCCCGCCTCAGCCTCCCAAAGTGTTGGGATTACAGGTGTGAGCCACTGCATACTTGTACATTGGCTGAGAACTGAACCTGAGCCTTCTGTGTGGAAGGCGAGAATTCTACCACTGAACCACCACTGTGCTGACTTATCCATGGAGCAGGTAAACAAATGGCAGCTGTGGTCCTTTAAACTTTATCTTGAACTTAGAAATAACAAGAAAAGACCCTTGAGCCCCAAATAACTTTTTGATGAGCATGCAAATGTAAAATACATTTCAGAAAGATATAAAGATCTTTTGGACCTCTTATGCTTTATAATTATTCCTTATAGTTGACTAGGATGGAATGCTTAATTTTCAGTTTCTATTATTTTATATTAATGCACATACACATTTTTTTTAATTAAGTTTTTTTCTTGAGGGACACGGTCTTGCTTTGTTACCCAGGCCAGAGTGCAGTGATGTGATCATGGCTTTCTGCATCTTTGACTTCCTGGGCTCAAGTCATCCTCACACCTCAGCCTCTCTAGTAGATAGGACTGCAGGGGGTCCACCATCATGCCTGACTGATTTTTAAATTTTTGTAGAGTTGAGGTCTCACAGTGTTGCCCAGGCTGGTCTTGAACTCCTGTCTTTAAGCAATGCTCCTGCCTCAGCCTCCTAATGTCGTGGGATTGCAGACATGAACTGCCATGCCTGGCCAGCTTTATGCTTTACTCTTTTTGATAATGGAAGTACTGCATACCCAAGTTAAAAAAAAAAATTAAGCCATATTGAAAACATTTTAAAAATCCGAATCAACTTTATTTCCAACGTTCAGAGAAAACTTAGGTTATCATTTTGGAGCTTACTTTTTGGACATTTTTCTTGTGCTCGTATTTACACACAGGCACATACAGAATTATGATTATGTTCAAGATGCATTGTAATCAGCTTTTTTTCACTTAGTTATATCGTAGATATCTTTACATAGCAGTAATGCATAGCAATACCATTTTAAGTTACTGCATTAATGTACTATGTGAATGTATTGTTTAGTCAGCCTCATGCTTTTTCTTTCATCATTAAATGAGTTAATGAACATGAATATTCTTGTCTGTACCTTTTTCTTATTTGATTATTGTTTATTCACATAATTTAAAGCTACAAATGTAGCGAAACTTGTAAAACTTCAGAGTGAAATATTGAAGCCCTTGAGGTATTGGTATTTTTATTATTATTATTATTATTTTGAGATGGAGTTTTGCCCTTGTTGCCTGGGCTGGAGTACAGTGGTACAATCTCTGCTCACTGCAACCTCTGCCTCCTGGGTTCAAGCAATTCTCCTGCCTTAGCCTCCTAAGTAGCTGGGATTACAGGCACGCACCACCATGCCCAGCTGATTTTTGTATTTTCAGTAGAGATGGGGTTTCGCCATGTTGGCCAGGATGGTCTCGATCTCTTGACCTCGTGAGCCACTGCACCCGGCCGAGGTGTTGGTATTTTTTTAGTATGATCTTGTTGCTTGGTGAAGCCAGAGAGTTCTATTTGATAGTGTCAGTCTCAGGTGTTTCAGAATACTGCTTCAGTCATATCCTGAAGTGGTTCCAGAATTGCTATATTGGAGCATTTTTAGGGTAGCTGTAAATTTGAGAATGTATTTTCGTAACACAATAATTGAAGGCTGGTAGGGAAGATGATGGAGATGACATCTCCAAGATGCCCTTTGATAATATGTCGGCAGTAAAATTTAATGGCTAAGAAAAAATTATTTATATTTATGCATGTTATAATTTTACTGTTAGTGTCATGATTTGCAAGCCAAGACAGAGGCTTTTTACAAATAAAAAAAAATGCTATATATGGTTGTTTATAGTGTTTCATCTATGGTAAAGCTACTTGTGTCCCCAGTGTGGACCTGTTTTAGTTACTGGTAAAAGTAATAATGAAATAGAAATGTACTGAAAATTTTACTTGGAAGATTAGTAGGGGTGTGGTTTATTTTTTACACATTTATTTAAGACGTCTTGAAATGGTATACTGATTTAGAAGATACATACAAGACAAATAATCTGAGAATTACTTTCATTTTTCAGAATTAGCTGTGTAGAGTCTGTTAAGGATTCAATTTTTAAAAACTGGTTAAAAATCTGACTGAACATTTGCCATCACTGATATTCTCAACCTGCCTTTTTCTTCATACTGCTCGTCATGTTACCTTTATTTTGCCTGTACTTTTTTTATTCACCTTAATTCACCTTAGTAATTTATGTGGATCTTCTCCCATGGCAAGTCCTTGAGAGCAGATACAATGTTTTAAAATTGCTCAACTCTGAGCACAATGTTTTGTATATATGGTAGATACTTGTGGATTATATTGAATGAATGTGTCACCTTTTTTTTTTTGGTAACAAAAATGCTCTCTTTCTTTGTAGCACTGATCTTTAGAATTTCCTCCTGACATTTTCTGTTACTTTTATTTTATAGAGGATGGGACCAGATTTGTTTGCTTCTTCTGTTAATGAAAATACTTGCTAAGCCATCTATAAATTTTTTTACAAAATTGAATATTATTTTTCCATTTCATTGAGTAAAGCCTTACTCTATGGGATCAAGATCAGGAAAACTATTTATCTCTCTCAGGCTACGTGTTTTCTGGGGCTGTTATCTTTTGTTTGTTTGTTTTGAGACAGAGTCTGGCTCTGTCACCCAGGTTGGAGTGCACTGGCGCGACCTCGGCTCCCTGTCAGCTCCGCCTCCTGGGTTGAGGCCATTCTCCTGCCTCAGCCTCCCAAGTAGCTGGGACTACAGGCGCCCGCCACCACACTCGGCTAATTTTTTGTGTTTTTAGTAGAGATGGGGTTTCACTGTGTTAGCCGGGATGGTCTCAATCTCTTAACCTCGTGATCCGCCCACCTCGGCCTCCCAAAGTGCTGGGATTACAGGCGTGAGCCACCGCGCTCTGCCGGGGCTGTTATGTTAATGCTTACAGAACTTTATTTGTGTTTTTTTCTTTATTTCTGTTTTTTACATTTTTTAACTTTCTGTGGTTTTTTAATACTGGTTTTTTCATGTTCATATATAAACGGTCATAGTATTTCTTAGACATCATTAATGAATAGAAATCTTAATTTTAGGCCGGGCGCGGTGGCTCAAGCCTGTAATCCCAGCACTTGGGGAGGCCGAGACGGGTGGATCATGAGGTCAGGAGATCGAGACCATCCTGGCAAACACGGTGAAACCCCGTCTCTACTAAAAAATACAAAAAACTAGCTGGGCGAGGTGGCGGGCGCCTGTAGTCCCAGCCACTCGGGAGGCTGAGGCAGGAGAATGGCGTGAACCCGAGAGGCGGAGCTTGCAGTGAGATGAGATCCGGCCATTGCACTCCAGCCTGGGCGACAGAGCGAGACTCCGTCTCAAACAAAAAAGAAAAGAAAAAAAAGAAATCTTAATTTTAAAATGGAAAAGAAGAATGAGCCTCACTGCGTGTGTCAACTTAATTTATTTTAAAAATTAATGTTTAGCTGGGCATGGTGACTCATGCCTGGAATCCTGGCACTTCGGGAGGCTGAGAGGCAGGCCAATGAATCTCTTGAGCCTAGGAGTTTGAGACCAGCTTGGGCAACATGGCAATTTACATCTTGAAGGGTTATAACACAATGTTTTGGAAGGAAGGATCCTTTTATTACTCTTAGTTTATTATAATCATTATTACCATTTTATTTATCATATCATTATTTATATTTAAAATATTTTTTTCCTGGATGCTTTTATAGGGTAAAACATTATTATCACTTTAATCAGACATTATGTTCTGGCCACATTTCACATAATAGAGTGAAAGGAAAAGAATTCAGAAAAGCAGAAGAAAGCGTGTCAAAATTTATACGTTCAAATCAGTGCTACCTTTCCAAGCAGTGTATACTTTGCTACCATTGCTCAAATTGTCCATTGGATCTCATTTTCTAGATAATGGCTTTAGAGTTTTATTTGCATCTGTACAAAAATGTGTCTATTCAACATGAAAACATTAGTTAATTCAGTCAATAGTTTGGTTTGGGGTTTATGTGATACCAGTAGTTTTCACTTTCTGGTGGATTCGTTTTTTTACTTTCTGGTGGATTCAGTTAACAGAATCGTTGTGATGAGGTTTTTGTTAGGTTAGATTGCTAGAAATGGGTTATCTTTGAATTAATGATCACTGGTTTGTTTTTTTTCCTAGTCAGCAGATAAGCAGAGAGCCCTAGAAGAAACCAAAGCCTATACCACCCAATCCTTAGCAAGTGTTGCCTATCTGATAAACACCTTGGCCAACAATGTCCTGCAGATGCTGGATATCCAGGCATCCCAGCTACGAAGGATGGAATCTTCAATCAATCATATTTCACAAGTGAGACCACAATATTTTCCTATTTGCCTATGAGGAACCCTTAATAATAAACACAGGCTGTCTGTAATGCTGGCAGTTTTTATTATGTAAGTTAACTCACATGTACGATTTGGAAAATAGAAACTTAATATTAGGTTATTTTTTGATTATGTCTTTTTGTGGGTGGTTATCTGTGTGATTTTGATAGGAAAGTAAATTGTGAATTTTATTAAAACTCAGTTGTCATGGTAACATAATCAGCCCTATAATGAAACTTCATCCTTCCCCCCCCTTTTTTAAACAAATTTCATACTTCTTTATCAATTTAAAAAGATAAACTTGATAGATTGGTGGCGTGTTCAAAAATTTTTTTTTCTTTTGGTAGGATTTATGTTTATTGGGATGGTACTATACCTGCAATAATGGAAAGACTAGCGAACCTTACAAAATTATTTTTATTATATATAACTTAAAAAAAAGTTTGTCACTTTATGGACTTCTAAAAGTTTTTTAAAAAATGTTAATCTGTCTTCATTATAAAAGCCATACTCATGAAAACCCAGAAAAAGAAGAAAATAAGTGGAAAAATAAAAAACCATTTTACCACTTCCCAAGCTTTTCACTGTTAATATTTTGGTATATTGCCTTGTAATCCTTTTTCCTGTAAATAGTTTTTTTTTTTTTTTGAGACAAAGTCTTACTCTGTCGCCCAGGCTGGAGTGCAGTGGCCGGATCTCAGCTCACTGCAAGCTCCGCCTCCTGGGTTTACGCCATTCTCCTGCCTCAGCCTCCCGAGTAGCTAAGACTACAGGTGCCCGCCACCTCACCTGGCTAGCTTTTTTGTATTCTTTAGTAGAGACGGGGTTTCACCATGTTCGCCAGGATGGTCTCAATCTCCTGACCTCGTGATCCGCCCGTCTCGGCCTCCCAAATTGCTGGGATTACAGGCTTGAGCCACCGCGCCCGGCCAGTAGTTTTTTTTAAATGTAGCTGTGGGCTGGGCACACATCTGTAATCCCAGCACTTTGGGAGCTGAGGTGGGAGGATTGCTTCAGCCCAGGAGTTCGAGACCAGCCTGGGCCGCATAGCAAAACCCTGTTCTCTACCAAAAATACAAAAATTAGTGTAGTGATGCATGCCTGTTGTCTCAGCTACTTGGGAGGCTAAGGTGGGAGGATCATCTGAGCATGGGGAGGTCTAGACTGTATTGAGCTATAATTATGATGTGCACTCCAGCCTGGGAGACAGAGTGAAACCCTGTCTCCAAAAAAAAAAAAAAAGTAGCCAGGATTATAATATAATAGAGTCAGTTATAGAATAAGTATAGAATTTTGGGTTCTGCTTTTTTAACTTAGTGTTAAAGCAAACGTAATCTCTTGATGTTGTAAGTTCTTCATAAACATTCTCAGTGGCTGCATAATGTTGCATGTATATGTTATGCCTTTCATAATCATTCCCATATTTTGGGGCCATTTAAAATAATACTGCAGTGAAAAACCAATTAAATTGCAAAATGTAATTTAAAAAATATAAAAATGATGAAGGTTTTGGTTTGTGCCTGCCTTTTTTCGAAGAGATCTTTGAAATGTTGTATTTTAGCACCTTGTCATTTGAATGATTTAGTATTATTCAGCACTCTTTTTAGACCTAAATGATTAGAACTATTCTGGAATAAAAATAACTTTTAAATATGCATATTATTACTATTTTTTTAATGTCTTGAGAGTTCAGGGCTTTTTTCTTTTTTCTTTTCTTTTTTTTTTTTTGAGACGGAGTCTCGCTCTGTTGCCCAAGCTGGAATGCAGTGGCCGGATCTCAGCTCACTGCAAGCTCCGCCTCCCGGGTTTACGCCATTCTCCTGCCTCAGTCTCCTGCGTAGCTGGGACTACAGGCGCCCGCCACCTCGCCCGGCTAGTTGTTTTTTGTATTTTTAGTAGAGACGGGGTTTCACTGTGTTAGCCAGGATGGTCTCGATCTCCTGACCTCGTGACCCGCCCATCTCGGCCTCCCAAAGTGCTGGGATTACAGGCTTGAGCCACCACTCCCGGCCATGGGCTCTTTTCAAATGGACTGTTTTTGAGAGTCTAAAGTTTAGCAAATTTGTATAACTAGACCAAATATAGTCCAGATCATAAAATCAGATACAGTGTTTTTGAAAATTTATCAGACTGATTTAGAGGATTTCTTATTTAATATTATTTAATCTGAAATCTGAATTTGCCATTATAAGGGTTTCTTCACATTTTATACAAACTTCTGCAGACATATTATTTATTGCTTGTTATATTGTGTATCGTAAGTTAAAAAAAAAAAGAATTGGTGAGTTTTAATGAGTGTAAGGTAAATTTCAGTTTGGAAAGGCCTCCTGGAGGAAATAGTCAATGGAATTTAAAATGATTAAATAGATGAATTTTTTTTTTTTAAAGAGACAAAGGCTTGCTCTGTTTCTCAAGCTGGAGTGTAGTTGTACGATCACAGCTCACTGCAACCTTGAACTCCTGGGCTCAAGGGATCCTCCTGTCTCAGCCTCCCAAGTAACTGGCTGGGACTATAGGCACGTGCCATGCTTGGCTGATTTTTTTTTGTTTGTTTGTAGAGACAGTGTCTTGCCATCTTGCTGTGGCTGGTCCCGAACTCCTGGGCTCAAGCAGTCTCCCACCTCAGTCTCCAGAGGTGTTGGGATTACAGGTGTCAGCCACTTCTCCTGGCCTGAACTTGGTTTTCTATGGAAGGAGGGAGGTTGACAAATTGCTAATCTGATATAGAATTTCAAGATCTATTCTTGAAAATCCTAAAATTTTTCCATGTTTGAAGCATTAGCAAAGGATGTTAAAAATAAACTTCTTTAAAAAAGAACAAATATAGAAGAGAAACTAGCGTATTAGAGTTCCTAAAAAGGAGGAACAAGTTTTATTAGGCATTAGGGGAGAGTAGGAGAGATTATGTGGGTAAATGATGACAACAAGCAAATAGCAATCAAGGATGATAATTTATTTTCTGTTTAGAATTTTGTAGTAGTTTGGTAGAAAAGTATTGGCAAGCTCAAGGAGGAAGGTGAATACTCAACCACCCTAGATTTTGAGTATATGTATTAATTCATTTATTGAGAATGTATCAATCATAAATTGGCATTTAATATGGTCAATTAATGCTATCTTTTAAAGCTATTTTAATGGATTAAGTAAAAAACAGAAGAATGGATAGAGATTAGTAAACCGGAAATAACAGAGGCCTCAGTCAAAGCTGTCAGGAATATGTCAAACCTTTTTTTTTCAGAGTTGAGTGTCTAGGGGGCAATAGTTGGAGAGGTAATAGAGCTGCAGTTCTCAGTGGCTATTAAGTTTATACAGAATGTAAATTATTATGTTGGATAAAGGATCAAGTCTGAGAAATAGGCTGATAGAGACTGTATTTAAGAAATAAGAGTAATTTTAAAAATTTATGTATTTTCTAACATTTGCCTCAAGGATTGAAATTTTGTTTTACTTGTGTTTACAGGTAGAATTCTTCATTTAAAAAGTCAGTTGAATATCAAAACTATTTGATGTTCTTCAGACTGAAAAAACATTTTCTGCTTACAAAACAAATAGTAAATACTCTAAAACAGGGGTTGGCAAACTTTCTTTTTAAATAAAAGGCCAGAGGATAACTATTTTAGGTTTTGTGGGCCACGTATTGATAACTATTTTAGGTTTTATGGGCCACGTATGGTGTCATTCTCCTATTCTCTCTTTCTCTCTCTCTCTTCTTTTTCTCTCTCTCTCTCTCTCTGTGTGTGTGTGTGTGTGTGTGTGTGTGTGTATTTTTTTGGTGGGGGGATGGAGTCTCATGATGTTGCCCAGGGTGGCCTTGAACGCCTGGTCTCAAGTGATCCTCCCACCTCAGCCTCCCAAAGTGCTGGGATTACAGGCATGAGCCACCATGCCCGGCAAAGAGAGATGACATTGCAAGTAAGGTAGAGATGTGGACAGATTTGAAAGACATTTTAATTACGTTTTCTTTTTTTTTTGTGTGTGTGTGTGTATTTTTTAACAACGATTTAAAAATGTTAAAACCTTTCTTAGCTTCTGGGCCATATAAAAGCAGGCAGCGGGCCACATTCTGGCATGGATCCTTAGTTTGCCAGCCCCTCCTCTAAAATACTTTTTCCAAATGTTTGAGTGTTAAATTTTATTATGATGCTTGTGTTATTAAAAATATTGTATGTTTCTAGAGGGAACCAGGGGGTTCTTGAGACCAGATTTTTGTGCAACTTGGGCAAAAGTACTAGACTCTGAGAGTTTATAGTGAAGATTGAGTTGAAGGAATGGAGGGTTCAGTCAGGTCAAAGACAAGATTACACATTTATTGGAATGGCAATAAGCCTTAAGAATTATAAGGGTGGAGTTGTTTGGGACTAGTAGATACTAATTATCTAGGGTATTCAGTTTCTTTTCCCATCAGTATTTTTTTGCCCATTGGCTGGGTAAGAACTTTACCACCTTTCAGCCTCCTATCCCTTTCATCCATTTTGACGAAAATGAACGCTGAACAGGATTGTCCTGAAAAGGATCAGGGCATCTGGGTTTTACCCTGGCTCTTCTGCTGACTTGTGTGACATTTGTCTTCTTTGAACTTAAGTGTTTTCATCTGTAAGATGGGACTGTTTGGATAATTTCTTAGCTGTCTTCCATCTTGAATTCCTTATTTTTGTGATTCTCACAAATGAGCTTGATTTTATTTGCTTCTATTCTGTTCTGTTGGTTCTGCTCTTTACCTCAATCTGTGTCCACTGGTCTCAACCCTCTATTACTTTAATTTAACTGAACTGTTTCGCAAATTACTCGGAATTGTAATCTGAGGATGGGAATTCCATTGACTCTACTCTGTATTGGGAAGAAATACTTCAACAAAACAAAGTAGTAACCCACTCTTTCTAAATGTCAGATGTTTTCAAAAACAGGTATTAACTGATTAGGAATATATAGTATCAGACACTTTTTTGTATTAAAAGGATAATATAGTATTAAGTAGTATACTAATTTTTACTACATTCATCATATCTATAAGGTAGTAGTAGGGTTGGTTCTTAACATGGATTATGTTGTGTATTTTAGGGATGGTAAATTTTAAAGAAATTCCATCTCTAGCTTTGTTGCTGTTATCCTGTCCGTTCTTTGGAAGCATATTATTAAAACAAATGAAATTTTTGATCTTCAAACTGATAGTGGAGTTAACATTAAATATTTCCCCAGAATATATACTTATTGGAATAAACATGTAATTTCACTGAATACTTGTACAGGCACACATACCTTTAAGTCAGTGTAGTGTAACATTATTATAAAGATGAGTGTTTCTTATTGTGCCCATTATTTTGTGTCCTTTTCTAGTAGGTTTTTTTAAATAAAAAGTTTGCAAAACACTTTTCATACTAAAATTCTTATCAGTTTGTAAACTAAAATTTTTCTAAGCGAGGCCCATCTTTTTTCTTAGCTAGTAAAATTAGTCAGTACTTGTCCATGTTCAAGTTTGTGATGGCTTAGAATAAAAGATTAAGCAAGGTCAAAAGACAACATAAAGAACTTAAGAAAGTAGTGCTCATCCCACCTTCCCAAGGGCTGAGTAGGACTCACTGGGCCAGGCGTTAAATTAGTTAGCAGGTAACAAGTAAAGGAGCTGGAAAAGAATTAATATAAAATAATATAAAGTTGGAAGTAATTCTTCTCAAGAGCTAGGTATTGAAAGGCAGTGGCAGGTCTAAACCTTAAGAACTCAACAAGTAGGGTAGTTTTTACTGTCTAAAAACTTTAGGCTGGGTGTGGTGGCTCATGCCTGTAGTCCCAGCACTTTGGGAGGCTGAGGTAGGTGGATCCCTTGAGGTCAGGAGTTCGAGACCAGCCTGGCCAACATGGCAAAACTCCATCTCTCCAAAAAATGCAAAAATTAGCGAGGTGTGGTGGTGCATGCTTGTAGTCCCAGCTACTCAGGAGGCTGAGGCGGGAGTATCACTTGAGCCCAAGTGGTCGAGGCTGCAGTGAGCCATGTTCATGCCACTGGATTCAAGTATGGGCAACAGAGTGAGACACTGTCTCAAAAACAAAAAAACCAAAAAAGTTTATATAGATAGCCTTGCTTAAAAATTTCCAATTTTGGCCAGGCTCAGTGGCTCATGCCTGTAATCCCAGCACTTTGGGAGGCCAAGGTGGGTGGATCACCTGAGGTCAGGAGTTCGAGACCATCCTGGCCAACATGGGGAAACCCTGTCTCTACTAAAAATACAAAAGTTAGCCGGGTGTGGTGGTGGGCACCTGTAATCCCAGCTACTCTGGAGGCTGAGGTAGGAGAATTGCTTGAACCTGGGGGCAGAGGTTGCGGTGAGCTGACATTGTGCCACTGCATTCCAGCCTAGGTGGAAGGCGAGACTCTGTCCCCCCCAAAAAAAAAAAAAATTCCAGTTTTAATTAAGGAGATATACTGAAGGTTATCAATATGTAATTATGCATAGAAAGTAGACTTTTTATACTTCCCAATTAATTTCCTACATAATTTTTATATTACTTTATAAAAAACTGAAAATTACTGTTAGTAACTAATTTGTTTTATGAATCATACATAATTTGAAGAATAATTGTAATTTAAATATGTTTATTTGAAACATTAGCTTACTAATAAAAAAGTTGAGACATACTTAAAAACACCCAATTTAGTTGGGTTAATCCACTGTAACTGTTTGATTGCAGATGTTTTCCCACACCGATGGGCAGCTAACTGAGGTAGTGCTATCCAGTACAGTCAACTCTCAGTTATCTGTGGTAATGGGAAATGACAATGCATGGATAATCCTAAAACAAAATATTTTATACAGTACCTTCCTGTCATCTGCTGTGGCCTGAGCATTTGCTTGAGTTCATGAGGGAGATGTGGGAGTGGGGCTCAGGCTTGCAAAGGAGCTGGGAGTCAGTATGGTTATCTCAAGGCCATAAAAGGTATCCTTAAGGAACCTGGGTTTCGCACTGTGTGGCTGAAGTGTCATGGGGGAAGCCTGCAGCATGCGAGATCAGCTTGGCAATATCAGTGAGAAGGATGGGGAAACTAATTAATAAGGAACTGTAGGAGAATAGATGTTTAAGTCCTACACAATTGCAGTGATATATCTTGGTGTGTTTTTTGGTTAATGGGATCTGTAGCAAACAATAATTATATTAATTGTGTATTTGCATGAGTTATGCTAGTAGAACACATTTTTTACTTGCCACAGGTGAGTGCTGTTGTTGAGGCCTCTTCTAAATAAGTAGGTTTATTGTCATATAACTAGTCACTTAAAAAACCCAGGATAAATTTGAAATACTTTTCTTACTTTTAAAATTCATCCTGAATATCAGTGTTGAACTTGTACTTCCAGAATTTAACTTAATGAGATTTAACATTATAATGTCAAAGAATATCCTGAGGGCAAATGCCATAATTACTGATAGCTGTGAATTTGATTTAGGAAAAACATAGTAGCCATATTTTATTTAAGAATATGTTACAGGAGCTTTCCTAAATTTCTTTTACAGCTGACAGTTGTCTACGAATTTATGAATGTTAAAGCTGCATGATAGATGTGAGGAGGGAGTGTTTATTATTCTGTCTAATTTGACTATGCTTATTTTCTACAAGTGAAAGCTATAAAAAAAAATTGAAGCAGATGATTGCTGAAAACCTTTAGAATCTTCTGGACCAACCTGAGAATCTGAGAATCTTCTGCTTGTTTATGAAATAGATTTAGTGCTCTCTGTCAAATTATTCAAACTCAAAATAGAACCGTGGCCATTTTCTTTTTTTTTTTTTGAGATGGAGTCTCGCTCTTTCGCCCAGGCTGGAGTGCAGTGGCGCGATCTCAGCTCACTGCAAGCTCCGCCTCCCGGGTTCACGCCATTCTCCTGCCTCAGCCTCCCGAGTAGCTGGGACTACAGGCGCCTGCCACTGCACCCGGCTAATTTTTTGTATTTTTAGTAGAGACGGGGTTTCACCGTGGTTTCGATCTCCTGACCTCGTGATCCGCCCTCCTCGGCCTCCCAAAGTGCTGGGATTTACAGGCATGAGCCACCGCGCCCGGCACCATTTTCTAAAGGCATATTTTCTCCTGCCCATAGAAACTCCTGCAGTTCCACCCGGTGTGGTAGTATGATGGCAAGAATACAGATTATACCCTTGTTAGATTACATTTATTATTATAGATGTATTTTAAAAGTTATTTATTTCAAATATCTATATTTAGGCAAATTAGAGGCGTTGATCTTGAATCGACTTGTGAAAAAATTTGGAAACAATTGCGATTTGAGATTGAATGAAGTAAGGGACCAGCTAATTAGTCCTTCCTCTATAGATCTTTAGATCTCAACCAGGGAAGTTTTGCCCCCAAGTGGACATTTGGCAATGTTAGACATTTTTGGTTGTCACATCTCATGGTGGGGGAGTGCTACAGTTATCTACCTGGATGCTTTTCTATATTCTACAATCCTCAAGACAGCAGTCTTCACCCCCGCCCACAACAAAGAATTATCAAGCCCAAAATGTCAATAGTGCCACTGTTGAGTTACCCTGCCCCTAGTGTTTCTAAGATGTAGGCATTCTTTGAAGTAGACAATTAAAAACATCATATAGCCAAACTAAATTATTTTGACTTTCTGTATACTTATGCTGTTAAAAAATTATGTTTAAAAAATATACCTTCAGTTTTTACTGAGATTTGATATAAGAAGCAACAACAAATATATTTTTAAAGAGTTTAGTCCTGGGAAACATTTCACTTTCCTGATGAATTGATATATTTCTTTGTAACTCATTATGGTTCTACTTTGCCTTCTCTCCCTGGAGGCTTAGTGCCATTTTTTTTGCTCTATTATAACAATGACCCCTTATTTTAGGCTTATTGTTATCTTTTTATTTGCTGTATTGGTCTTCCTTTTATTTTACTGTTATGGTCTGTGGGTTTGGGCTTAGTGTGTGTTTGTGTGTATATGAAGAGAACATATGGGTAATATGTAAATGTCCCCAATCCCTAGACCAAGTCACATCTCTATAAGATCAAATGAAGAGATTTCTAATTTATATTTTCATGCTTTTTTAAAGTCTCAGTTTTTCAAACAATTAAGAAATATGTGCTTGTTATAAAATATTACTGTGTGTTAGTGTAAATAATAAGCGGAAGATGATTTCTCCCTGTTCATTCTCCAGAGATTTATTAATATTTATAGTACATGCCAGGCACGGTGGCTCATGCCTATAATCCCAGCACTTTGGGAGACTGAGGCAGGAGCATTGCTTGAAGTCAGGAGTTCAAGACCATCCTGGGCAACACAGTGACATCCCATCTCTACAAAAAATAAAATTAGCTGGGCATGGTGGTGCACGTCTGTAGTCCTAGCTACTGAGGAGGCTGAGGTGAGAGGATCGCTTGAGCCTAGGAGTTCAAGACTACAGTATACTGTGATTGTCCCACTGCACTCCAGCCTGTGTGACAGAGTGAGACCATGTTGCAAAAAAATGTATATTTATGGTATGCAGATTTTAAATAGAAGCTCTAGGCTTGTAATTCTGTTATGGTTGGTCAGGTTTACACTCTTGTAGTTTCATTTCTGAATAAGTTAAGTACATTTCTAAAAACTGAGGAGAATAAAAACAATGTCTTGAGGATTATATTTTCTGATGAACCTTTTAGACCCATTTTATACAAAAAGTGTCATATTTTGGTTTTTGAAGCATTCTTGATGGTATGAAATAATATTTCTAGCCCATATTTTTAATGATTCAGAATGACTCACTAAACTTTATTCAAGGCCAGGTACATTGGCTTACTCCTGAATCCCAGCACTTTGGGAGACCAAGGTGTACGGATCACTTGAGCTTAGGGGTTCAAGACCTGCCTGAGCAACATGGAAAAACCCCAACTCTACAGACAGTATAGAAATTAGGCCAGCATGGTGGAACACGCCTGTAGTCCCAGCTTCTTAGGAAGCTCAGGCAGGAGAATCATTTGAGCCTGAGAGGTTGAGGATGCAGTGAGCCATGATCGGGCCACTCCACTCCAGCCTGGGCAACAGAGTGAGACACTGTCTCATAAAAATAAACTTTAATCAAAATGTGATTAATTTCCATTTCTCTAAAGTTAGAAATTAAGTGAATTCCAATGTCATCACTAATACGCAAACTTAACTTTTCTGTTATAGTTTTCCCAAGCAGTTGAAAAGGAAAGCTATTCTCATAATTAGCCTAACATGCATAGAAAAGTTTAGAGATTATTTTTTTCTTAAAAAGAAATACTTAAAATTGTAAGATTACTACCGTGGTTAGTTTTTTATTTGAGGTTCTGTTTATACATGCATTAGCTCTGGAACATACAGATCCTGTTGTTTTTAAGATCTCTTGGTTGTAGAGAAATAAGAGACTTTGAATTTGTTTCAAGCTTACCTCTTACTTGAGGCAGTTTAGAAGGATAAATGATCTGTGTTCAGATTTCTTAAAATAGTATTTTATAATGTCATGATGATTATCTTTTCTCTTGATTGTTACTACCGGGTTCTTTTACAAAGGGGAAATTGAAGTAGGACATTGAAGTGGGACTGGGGAAGAGTTAGCAAAAAATGTGTCTGTTGATTGCTGCTTGAGCCAGGAATTGGTTGTAAGAGATGTGAACCATTTTAGTGAAGTGATTTTTCAAACTCCGTTGACTGCAACACACAGGAAAAAAATTTTTTTACATTGTATTCAGCACATAATTCATGTATCTATTTATGTACGTAATAAACAGACTTTTCAAGAAACAGTACTTTTAACTTACTGTGTGTACATGCAGTCTGATGTTTCTGTTCTATTTGGTTTGAAATAATTGCTGCTTACATACCACTAAATTGCAGCTTGCAGTTTACAAAATTTTGCTTTAGTATACTAACTACCTGTGTATGTGGAGAAATTCACCCTCTGTTAGCAAATAGAAGATTGTAATTACAATACATTCTTACTCTTATGTCCTATGGAGCATTTAATAAATATAAATAAATTAATGAAATATTTTACAGGCATTTTGTCATGATAAAAATATAAGCAGCTTTGCCCAAGCAACTTGGTCTTTTGGGGTCAAAAAATGGCTGTTTTGTTTTTTGAGACAGGGTCTTGCTCTGTCACCCAGGCTAGAGTGCAGTGGTGCAGTCATGGCTCACTGCAAGTTTGACCTTCTGGACTCAAGCGATTCTCTCACTTCAGCCTCTCAAATAGCTGGGATTACAGGCACATGCCATCATACCCAGCTGCTTTTTGTAGAGACGGGGTTTCGCCATGTTGCCCAGGCTGGTCATGAACTCCTGGGGTCAAGCAGTCTGCCCACCTTGGCCTCCCAAAGTGCTTGGATTACAAGCCTGAGCCACTGTGCCTGGCTTTATTTTTAACATTATATTTCAGCCCTCTTTCCTTTTAAATAAAAAGATGTTTAAGCATGAATAGAAATTATAGGTCATTAAAAATGTAACTAGATTAATTTCAGGGGCTTTCTTAATCACTATATTAGTCTGAATCTTAATGGAAAGGAAAAAGTTAGCATGCTTTAACCCAGGGGTTGGCAAACCTTTTCTGTAAAGGAGCCAGCTAATATATACTTCAGTTTTTGTGGGCCATGAGTCTCTGTTGTGGCTCATCTCTGCCATTACAGTGTAAAGTCTAGACAAATAAGCAAGTAAGCAACGTGGTTGTATTCCAATAAAACTTTACTTATGGAAAAGGAAATTTGAATGTTATATAATTTTCACATGAAGGTTTTTTGTTGCTGTTGTTCTTTTATCCAAACATTGAAAAATGTTAACACTACTCTTAGCTTGTGGGCTGTAAAAATCAGGTGATGGGCCAGATTTGGCCATGGTTTACCAGCCCTTGCTTTAACCTGAAAATGGAGGAAGTCAGTAGTCTAGAAGAATAAAATTTAGCAAGCATAGTTTAGAATATGAGTAGCAATATTAAATCTCTAGGCATATATATTTTGATTTTTGTGGATATTAGAACTATACATTTTTGTGTTTTTTACATTATATTTTGCAGACAGTTGATATTCATAAAGAGAAAGTTGCAAGAAGAGAAATTGGTATTTTGACTACCAATAAAAACACTTCAAGGACGCATAAGATTATTGCTCCAGCCAACCTTGAACGACCAGTTCGTTATATTAGAAAACCTATTGACTATACAATTCTAGATGATATTGGACATGGAGTAAAGGTAGGTATAATTTTTTCCAAGCTTTTAAAAGTAGTAACCCATAATGAAACTAACTCTTGAGAAAATTAAGCTTTTTATCTATCTTTCTTTCCTAGAGGACAAAGTCTTGGCCCAGTTGTCGTGAAGATTCCTTGCTACTATAACTGTTTTACCCTTTTTACTTTTTCTTAGTGCTGTATTCTCAAGTTTTAAACAATCATCTCTGAATGAATTGTATTTGCTTAGTGATGATAATACCTCCTATGGTTTGAGTAAATAAGTGTAGTGTAATCTTTCCAATTTTAATTTAATATGGCTGATTAAAAAATCATCATGTTACTATGAAAGTGTTTACCTTATCTCAAGTATTTATCAGCAGACTTTTGGCATTAGTTTTCAAAAACAACATATATTAATAAACATGTAGTTTGAATTTTTCTAAAATAATTTTATCCCAACATTTTGGGCAAAAATAGTGTTAGGTGAATTAATATTGCCACTGCTTTTGAGTATATAGTTATTATATATTTTGACTGTCTTTTAAGATGTATTTGGGTGCCTAAAACATGCAAATTTCATTTAAATTGGTGTTTGAACTTAATGATTCAGAGCTTTAGCTGAGTATCAACTTACATCTGATCAGTAGTTTGAAAGACAGTGACTTATCAGATATGAGTAAATAAATATACATACATACATGCTTATAATGATACTGTACAGTTCATGTAGTTGATTTTTTTTCTAATATAAGCATACTTAACACACACTGTTATGGATGGAAATCAGTTAAATCTAAATTTAATGTAGATCTAGGTAAAAAGAAAACATATACGTAAATTTATTTTTAAAATCTCTCTTCAGAGTTTTGATGCAAGCACTATTATCTGGAATATGATATTTAATTTAACTTTTCTGAGACAAGGTCTCATTCTATCACCTAGGTTGGAGTGCAGTGGCACAATCATAGCTTACTCCAACCTTGAACTCCTGGGCTCAGATGATCTACCCTTGTCAGCTTCCCTGGGACTACAGGCATATGCCACCATGCTGAGCTAAATTTTTTGTAGTGACAGGGCCTGTCTGTGTTGTCCAGGATGGTCATGAACTCCTATCCTCAAGTGATCTTCCCATCTTGGTCCCCCAAAATGTTGGGATTACAGGTGTAAGCCATTGTGCCTGCCCAATATTTAATTTTATAGCCAATACCTACATGCATTTAGATTACTAATAAGAGCATGTTAAAATAAGATGTGTAATTGGATGGTTAGTTAATAACTGAAATTTATTCTAACTTGGGAAAATTTATTCAAGGCTAACAACTGCTAATGGAATATTTTAGAATACTGCCAGAATCTAATGCCAAAAAGATACTTAGAATATAAAGTGTGACATTTCTGTTTGCCCAATTATGTAAGAAAAAAGTAATCTGATTTTTTTAATATATATAATTCATATGTTTACATCCCCCGTTCTTATAATCCTCAAAGTAAGATGTTTTTCTTTTAGGATTCTAGCCCCTTCATTTTTTGACTTTCTATGTTTAAAGGTCATTAATTTGAAGAAATCTTTAATAAAATTAAATTTTTGAATAAAACAGTGTCTTAAATTCATCAAAGAAACTTCTGTTCATGACACATTCTGCTTTAACCACTCTTTCTATGATCTACTGAAACATTATTTTGTTAATGCTGAATGCTTAACTTGTTTTTTCTTTTTTTCCTTTCTCTTCACATCCTGAAGTTTCAACTAACCTTTCAATGCTTTTTTTCCTTACCTCTTTTATTTGCTTCATTTATGCATTAAGTGGTTGCTTAGATTTAAGGTAAGAGATTCCAGGGCTGGATTTCCATTCTTTGTTCTTATGTAGAATATTACATATGGGGAGTTAAAGAGATAGTTAACACTTGGCTTTTTAAAATCCAATAAATAATTCCTCCTTTTTGTTTTATTTTTTGTCATGCAACTTTGTGGTGTGTCTTCATGTTCCTTGCGGGCAGATATTTTTGTCTATTTTGTTCACTGCTCTATCCTTTGTGCCTAGAACAATACCTGACACACATTAGGTGCTTAGTAAATATTTGTTGAATGAATGGTTATTTTGTAATGTTAATATATTTTGTGAAACTGAAACGTAAGCTACCCTATCATAAAAATGTTATGCAATATAATTGCTGGATTTTTATAAATATAGAGACTTTGTTATGAATTGGAGGGCCAATTAATATGCTTTATTTAACCCTCCCCCTGTGTAATGGCCTTTTTATTCTATAAATGGTGTGCTTTCTGATATACCTTATGGACAATATGTCATTATCTTTTAATCCATATAAAGAAATTGAGAAGCAGAAAATATTCAGTGACACAGGGTTTTTTTTTAAGTTGCAGTATCATATTTTTGTGGAAAAATTATTCTTTTTGCCAAATAGCTGAATAAAGAATATATTTCAATATAAACTTTAAGAGTTTTTAAAGGTGAATATAATTATACGCAAAACATCAAAAGCCTATGACAATGTTTAACAGAATATCGGTTAAGAATTAGAGATATTTCCTGTTATGATTCGTTTCAATGATGTTTTGGTATTTTGGAGGATTCGTGGTAAAAGAAATTCAACTATATTCAAGAAGCCTGCCTAAAATAGAAGGTTACTACAATTATATATCAAACTTAGCATGCATTTCTTCTTTGATGTTTTTTTGTAGGTGAGTTTCATAGTTTATTTTCAAATACATATTCCTCCCATCTAACACCCATTATTTGCCATATCTTCAGTGTAGAAAGTGATGACAAGATGACTGAGCTTTGAATCATTAACTAGTACTAACTATGCAACTTTCACCTGCCCATGGTAGGTAGATTTGATTGGAAGATCCCAAGCATATGGACTCCTGTATTATTGATTGGATTGTTGGTTCCAAATCCTCAGTCATAGTGAGTAAGATGTGGAATTGTGAAGAAATTCCTTTTGCTTAAAATAGGTGGGTTGCAGTGAACTAGACCAAAAGCAGACTGTGGCTGCTTTGGTCCTTTTACCCTAAAGTCTGTATTCAAATTTTGACCATTGATGTGTTAACCTCCAAAGTGATAGAAGTACTCGGGAAGTTTAACTGAAGAAAAAATATGGAAACAAACAAATTCTTTACCCTTAAAAGTTCAGCTTGCCCAAGCCACTGCCTTATGCTTGTTTTCTGTAAACCCCACTATGATTCCTTCTTGATGTTCCTGCGTCAGGATCTGTTTCCGTTGTGAGAGATAGGCCAAACTGAGAGTCTCCTAGAAAGATATAATGAAGAATCACACTTAGATAAGATCCCTGAGCTTTTTGGAGACCTGTGGATTCTTGCAAGTATCTTAGAAGTCTCCTGATGGGCAATGGCATGGATTCCTTATCCTCATTTTAATCAGGGTAGCTGATTAAATGTTGCTTTAAAATGTGCTTAAAATTTAAAGCCTATTTAAGACCTAGTCCTTTTTCTTTCTACTCCTCTTTTTATCTTTTCCTCAGCACTTTTTGAGCTCTGTCTTTGCTGCTCCCATTGCTGTCATACTTTTTATACTTTTCAGACAGACTCTAGAGAAAGTCATCATACTTTAGGACCAGACATGTGGGATTTGACTCAGAAGAGACCTCCTTGTTTAAGAGTTTAACTTTTACTATTTTATACAGCATGTTTGATGCTTAATGGTTCTTGTCATCTGAAATTTGGATTAACTGTTTTTGTTTTTCTTCAGTCAAGTTAAAAATTTAAGAGTTCATAAGGTTTTTAAAAACAGTATGGTAATAGGCCAGGCGCGGTGGCTCACGCCTGTAATCCCAGCACTTTGGGAGGCTGAGACAGGCGGATCACGAGGTCAGGAGATCAAGACCATTCTAGCTAACACAGTGAAACTCCATCTCTACTAAAAGTACAAAAAATTAGCCGGGCGAGGTGGTGGGCGCCTGTAGTCCCACCTACTCGGGAGGCTGAGGCAGGAGAATGGCGTGAACCCGGGAGGTGGAGCTTGCAGTGAGCCGAGATCGTGCCACTGCACTCCAGCCTGGGCGACAGAGTGAGACTCCGTCTCAAAAAACAAAAAAAACAAACAAAAACAGTATGGTAATAGTTTTACAACAAAGGACATACAAGGTCAGTGGATAGAGTGCCATATTGGAGGTGTTTTCATATATACTTAAGGCCATATAAAAGTGGAATGTACCTTGAACTGGTTCCTATTCCCTATTCTTTTTTTTCCTTTGGAAACAGGGTCTCTCTCTGTCCCCTAGGAGTGCACTGGTGTGATCACGGCTTGCTGTAGCCTTGACTGCCCTGACTCAAGTGGTTCTCCTGCCTCAGCTTCCTGAGTAGTTGGTAGTACATGCGTGCACCACCATGCCTGGCTATTTTTTAAAAAAAATTTTGTAGAGATGGGGTCTCACTGTGTTGGCCTGCCTGGTCTTGAACTGTGGTCAAGCCATCCTCTCACCTTGGCCTCCCAATTGTGAGCCATCATGCCTGGCCAGTACTCTTTTAGTAGTAAAAAGAATTTTAAGACCCTGTTACTGAGGTCAGTATGATGTGTTTGTAATGAATTTTTGTGTTGAAAACATTAAAATTGTCACTAATGAAGCTAAACTTAAGTATTTTTAAAATAAACATATTAGTTTAATCAAAAGTAATACAAACTTATGTTTCTTAACGTATTATTTCAGTTGAACATCGCCCAAGCAGAATCTTTTCTTTTTCTTTTTTTTTTTTTGAGATGGAGTGTTGCTCTGTCGCCCAGGCTGGAGTGCAGTGGCGCAATCTTGGCTCACTGCAACCTCTGCCTCCCGGGTTCAAGTGATTCTCCTGCCTCAGCGTCCGTAGTAGCTGGGATTATGGGCACCTGCCGCCACGCCTGGCTAATTTTTGTACTTTTACTAGAGATGGGGTTTCACCATATTGGCCAGGTTGGTCTCAAACTCCTGACCTTGTGATCCATCCGCCTCGGCCTTCGAAAGTGCTGGGATTACAGGCGTGAGCCACTGTGCCCAGCTCAGATTCTTAATAATTGATGAGCAGGGCTTAAGGGTTTTACAGCCAGCAAATTAAGAATATAATAGTTTTAAAAATTTTGCCTAGTATTTTGAAGATCCATCGTTTAGCTCCATGTTTAAAAAATGGACTGTTTTCACTTGAGTACTATTTTTAGCAAGTATTTGTCATTCCTTACAGAAATATGATAAATTCTTCTTACATTTCTAGCTTTCAGGTACAGTTGAAGGTGCACTCTTAAAAATTTATCCGATATAGTACCTGGAAGAAAAGCTCAACCTTCAAGAGACCCATCTGTTTTGACTATAAGTTCTAACCTTAAGCCATCAATTCTGTTTTGACAAAAGCCAGTTGTTAGAATCTGTTTTCAAAATCAAGCAGGAGTTTGTCCATCTTTATTTCTCTTGTTTTCTTCTGCTTTCTTTACCTGTTTCTCTTCCCACTTACTCCTAATCTTATGTTCCCTTATTCTGTGTTTTATTATTGAACTCTCGACTTGATAGGCTTTTTTGTCTTTTAACCCTTTTACTAAAAATCTTAACCTCTGTCCTGAATTTATACTCTAATTCCTGGTTTCAACTTTGATTTTCCTCAGAGGGTCTTCTCGTCGTTTTCCTGGTTTCCCTTAGGAATTGAAATAGGAACATATATACTCTGAAGAGAGGGATAGAGGTCTCTAGAAAGCCAAAGAATTATGTACTACATGGGACTATAATGGGGAACAAAACTGGACAGAGAATGAAGGCCCAGAGGTGACTGACCTCAGCTTTTTCCCATCCTCACTATTTCACATACAGGCACAACCTACATACACTTCCCCTCTTCTATTTGTATATTTAAATTCTCTTTTCTTTTTTTTAAAGAGATAGGGTCTTGCTCTGTTGCTCAGGCTGGAGTGCCGTGGCATGGTAGCTCGCTGTATCCTTGGGCTCAAGTGATCCTCCTGCTTCTGCCTCTCAAGTAGCGGGACTATAGCCACTCCTGGCTGGTTTTTTTTTTTTTTTTT
>NC_045444.1:89828251-89864131 GCF_002776525.5 Piliocolobus tephrosceles
GGGCGTGGTGGCTCAAGCCTGTAATCCCAGCACTTTGGGAGGCCGAGACGGGTGGATCACGAGGTCAGGAGATCGAGACCATCCTGGCTAACCTGGTGAAACCCCGTCTCTACTAAAAAATACAAAAAAAAAACTAGCTAGGCGAGGTGGCGGGCGCCTGTAGTCCCAGCTACTTGGGAGGCTGAGGCAGGAGAATGGCATAAACCCGGGAGGCGGAGCTTGCAGTGAGCTGAGATCCGGCCACTGCACTCCAGCCTGGGCGACAGCAAGACTCCATCTCAAAAAAAAAAAAAAAACAAAAAAAGGCATTAAGTCACAATAATTGGCTTAATGGATGGTGCCAGTTGTAGTGATCTCCAAGGCCTGGTCATAAAGGAACTGCTTCTGCCTCTGGTGGTATTTGCATTCCTTCATCATGGCCCAGTGGGAAAGTGTTTGAGCTGTGGCCATGCATTAACCTTCATCACCTAAATGAAATATTTCTTCTGTTTTGGAGGTTTCTCTCTGGTAGGGAAAAAGTGGGGACTTTTCCAACTTTTCTTTCTTGTACCTAATCCTGCTTCACTTAGCTCTTGAGGACCTTTCATTTTATGGAATAAACAATACATAACGAAATTATCATTGGTATCAGCCACCAGAGTATTGTTCTGATTCCCTAAACTGTTATTATGTGCCTGATGATAGTTCTGCTGTGTTTGTAACTTTAAAAAATATTTCAAGTGAAATTGCTATTATGAAGTGGCTGCAGTATTGCTTTGTTTTCCTTGTCTTGAGTTTATGGTATATGTTCTCTCTCTCTCTCACTCTTGCTCTTGTTAAGTTCCTCTCCATCAGCACATAGAGATCTCATCTGTTTTGCTGCTTGTCAGGAAATGTTTTATCTCTTAAATACTTCCCTCAAAATAGTTTTTTTGAATCAATCATGATGGCTGTCTAGTAAATGTATTTTTATTTTTACCAAATTATTTTAGTTCTGAAATATAGTTTAACTTTATAATATAGATTTTACCTATTATAAAAATTATTTTGTTTGGCATTGATTTCTGTTCTTCCTTTTCTTCAAATTTGATGGCAGTATTTGTATTCTGCATAGCATGTTTATTGTTTTACTTAATGTAGAAACATTTTTCACAAGGGAAAACCTGCCTTGAGGAAATATTGAAAAATTCTTTTAATAGAAAGTTAATGAAATATTAGTGAGGTATAAAATTAGATTGAACATTCTACAGAGACTTCTGTTTCTTAAGTGACTTAGGTTAGTCATCCAATCCCATTAACCAAATAAATGCAGTCATTTGATGATTCTACAGATCATAAAATGTACCAAGTTATACTAATAGAAATGTCGGTCGGGCGTGGTGGCTCACGCTTGTAATCCCAGCACTTTGGGAGACCTGAGGTCAGGAGTTTGAGACCAGCCTGGCCAAACCTCGTCTCTACTAAAAATACAAAAATTAGCTGGGCGTGGTGGCGCGCCTGTAATCCCAGCTACTCGGGAGGCTGAGGCAGGAGAATTGCTTGAACCCGGGAGGTGGAGGTTGTAGTAAGCCAAGATCATGCCATTGCACTCCAGCCTGGGCAACAGAGCGAGACTCCCTCTAAAAAAAAAAATAAATAAATAAAAACAAAAAATAAAAAAGAAATGTCCACCAGATTTTAATATATAGATTGTTTATTTTATGCCGGGTTTTTTTTTTGGGGGGGGGGAGGTTGGTCTAAAGACTTATAGAAGATACTGCAATTTAAACAAAAACACCTTGCATACCAAAACCTAAAACAAATGGAAGTTGGAAAGCTCTTTTCAAATATTTTAGCTATCCCATGTATAGAATAAAATTCTCTCTTAAATTCCTGCTCCTTTTCCTTCCTGTTTCTAGCAGATTGATGTAGTTTTAGTGTTTGGTTCACTTCTCCCTCATCACTTAAAGTAACTTTGGGTTTTATGTTTTTTAAGGTTGAGCTTAAAGGACTTTGGTTACTACTTTAAAAAAATCTTCTGGTTTCAGAAATTAAGATATGCCGTTTTAAAAGCTATTCATTATTTGTTATATGGCTCCTAAAATTTTCCCCAAATGTGGATTGATTTTTTTTAAAAAAACTTTTTCTGGCTTTTTCATTTTAAGATACGAGTAGTATACCCTCTGCTTATTAATGAGAGGGAGAGCAAGGATAAGTTAATCTTTACTCTTACTTGATAATGTTTGTTTTTATTGTTTAAAAGCAACAACAAAAGGATTACAGATAAATGCTTCACTTTAAAATATTGACATTTCAAAGGTATCATTTGTCATTAAAGATTGTTTTAACATCACACGCAACTTGTTCACTGGGCTATTCATTTGAAGAATTTGTTTCTTGAGATAGTATTTCTTGCCTATTCAAATAACAAGTAGTATTTTAGGATTTTAAAAAATTCCACTTAAGCCAGGGTTGGTTTTGATAGCCTCACTTTTCTGTATACAATTATGATTTGCTTTCTGAAAATTTATATTCTGAAATTACAGTTATGAATGTATTCTGATTTCAGTGGTATAATGTCTTGCAATTTTATTTAGGAAGTATAATTTGACTAGCCACATTATTTTTAGAAAAGTTGAGGTCCTTTTTAAAAATATATTTCGAAGATGGCAATTCAAATATTATTTGAATATTAGGGTCTTAAAATAGGATCAGATAGGAACCTGTGTGGTGAACACTAACCCATTGGTAGTCTCTTGAGACTGCATTTGAACTACACTTGTGAGTGACTTTTCTTAGCTTTTTGAGATAGCCAGGGCTTTCTGTGTAAGTGCTGACATACTCCTTTGGTGACCTCCGTTATTCCCAGATTACCCATCTTTCCCACACTTGCATTTTCAGTTGGAGATAGAATAGTGAGTGGAGTTACGGTCCAGCTCTGACTTAGAGCTATGTTACATCTTTCTCATGCCTGAATTCACCTTCAGTTTGGGCCTGAGTGGGTTCAATTTCCATTGGAACTAGGATATTGCCTGTGGCACTTGTGCTGCTCCCAGTTGAATGGGATACTTCAGCCTTAACTTTCTGGTTCAGATGTTTAGGAACCTGGCTTGAACTTCTAGCAGTTTTCAGGTAGGTGATTCCCTCATAAGAAGATACTAACTAAATCTGACTTATAAGACTGGCCCACAATTTTAAAAAATAAAATTTTCTGTGTATATTATATGATTTATCTTTATATTCTCTAGTTATAGTGGATCATATGCATAGTTGCATAATTTTATTTGGGAAATATATTTTCCTTATAAGCTTGCTATCTAAAGAAAGTTACTGGCCGTGTGCAGTGGCTCACGCCTGTAATTAGGATTGCCTGAGCTCAAGAGTTTGAGATCAGCCTGGGCAACACGGGGAAACCCCGTCTCTACTAAAATACAAGAAATTAGCCGGGTGTAGTGCCTTGCACCTGTAGTCCCAGCTACTTGGGAGGCTGAGGCAGGAGAATTGCTTGAACCTGGGAGGCAGAGGTTGCAATGAGCCAAGATCGTGCCACTGCACTCCAACCTGGGTGACAGAGTGAGACTCCGTCTCAAAAAAAAAAAAGAAAAGAAAGTTATCTTTAAAAATAAGGAATTGCTTAAAACGATTATTGTTTTTGATTGAGTTACTCTTTATTAAAACTAAAATTTTGTAGTTATTCTATTTAATTTTAATTGAATGTAATATCAAATAGTCTAACCAGTGATCTGTTGGTGTGATGGCCTAATGGCAAATAAAGTCTTTGCGTACAAGTTTATAATGATTTGAAAATCTCACGTTAGGAAGAGTCCTTTGAGTACAACTGTAGAATAATAGTAGAGTAGAAATTGCATATGAAATGCATGGCCTCTAATTTTTTCCCTGTATTTAAACCTTCCCCTCCTTTGTTACGTAGTGTAGCATTATTTCCCAAAAGTGCCACTTTATTTCACTGCATACAAGTTGAGTTTTCCTTAAAATTTTTTAGGTGAGTACCCAGAACATGAAGATGGGTGGGCTGCCACGTACCACACCTCCAACTCAGAAGCCCCCTAGTCCCCCTATGTCAGGGAAAGGGACACTTGGGTGAGTATGTAACTAAGTAGTAATTGAAAACCATTTCATGTAGTATTGTTTAGAAAGGAATATAATATGCAACATATATTTAAATTATTTTTTGAGTATTTGAAGAGAGAACATTTTCTTTGTAGGATTATTGTGTGTATAACTTTCTCTTCTCTTGGGAAACACATTTTTATACTTCAAAAAGATTCTTTTAGAAATTGTTTTTCTAGTGAATTTAAAATTTGAGATAAAATCCTAGCCCAAGTTCATGATTTATTGTAAATTGCAGTCTAATTTTAATTCCTTTTCTTTCAGAAAATTTATACAGTCTTTTATATTACAGTTTAACTCCAACTATCCATTTTAAGCTGTGTAGATTATAAAATTCTGTAAAACTTACAAGAATATTGAGCTTTAGGCTAGGTGTGGTGGCTCATGCCTGTAATCCAAACACTTTGAGAGACGGAAATGAGCAGATCACTTGAGCCCAGGAGTTTAAGACCGGCCTGGGCAACATGGTGAAACCCTGTCTCTACGAAAAATACAAAAATAAGCTGGGTATGGTGGCGCATGCACTTGTAGCCCCAGCTACTCGCGAGGCTGAGACAGGAGGATCACCTGAGCCCAGGAGGTTGAGGCTGCAGTGAGCCGTGATCATACCACTGTGCTGCAGCCTCGGTGGCACAGTGAGACCCTGTCTCAAAAAAAAAAAAAAAAAAGAAAAGAAAAAAAGAAGAAGAAGAATATGGAGCTTTATTTTGGTCCTACAGAGTTGGGCTCTAGATTTGACATTTGGCAAAAATGACCAATTAATGGAAAAGCTTGACTTTTTTCTTCTAGAGCATCATATTATCAACTTGGCTTATTGTGATTGAGATTTATGATTAGGTTGGCATAGTATAGCCCAGAAGCCAGATGATTAAAATTCTGTTTCAGCTGTGCTGTAAGTTTATAGTTCCTGCATAGTCAGCTGCCAAGAATTCAGTTTTTTCATCTGTAAAAGGGGGGGGTAATATTTGTCCTCTATCAACTTTTCAGGGTCACTGTACCACAAATTGGATTTTAAAAAATGTATAAGACAAAGAGAAAATGTACAACCATTGGCTTTATGATATATGCTAAACAAGTTTTTAATTGACAGTCTTGTTTTTGGCTCCCTCACTACTACCACCACCACCATCACTACCACCACCACCAGCAGCAGCAGCAACAACAACAAGAAAACAACCACAAACCTTCAAAAAACCAAAACCCAGTCAAGCACTGTGGATCAGGATAGGACAAACTGATTTGAGATACAGTGGAGGATAGTGCTGAAAGAGGGATAATAGGACAGTAGGAGACCAAAGAATAAAAATAAATTCCAGCCAGGGATAGGATGACTTTATTAGGGGTAGACGGAATAATTCTGCTTAGAGAGAAAATCTAGTGGATCAAATAAGATTTAAACTTCAAGGTAGAATGTAGATGGCATAGTAGTGTATAATGGTGCCAGGGGTGAGAGTAGAGAGATGAAGAGGAACTCTGTTTTTATTTTCCTATGGAAGCATTTACATTTGTATCATGTGTAGTGCCTTATGGATTTTGTTGGGTTTTAAATCAAAATTGTTAGTAAGATAAGCTACTTAGTCCCTAAAAAGTCCCTAGAAAAATGCAACTTTGTGTTCTCAAGTTTTGAAGATTTGCTCATATACCAGTGTTTGTTTTCCTTGTATATTAGTAGTGGTTCTGCAGGATCCTTGGGGACCACAGTTGCTGAGACCCACTCTGCTAGTTGATGGCTATAACCTATTTTTCCACATAGTCTTTGCCTTGTCACCACATTTTGTTCCTTTGCTTTTTTTTAAAAAAAATCTTTTTGTCATTGCCTTCACTCTATAGTTCTCAGTTATCAAATAATTTTTACTTGGATGCAACAGAACTTGTTATTTTTTTGAGACAGTCTCACTGGAGTGCGGTGGTGCAATATTGACTCACTACAACCTCTGCCTCCTGTGCCCAGGCAATTCTCTTGCCTCTGGGTGATTCTCCTGCCTCAGCCTACTGAGTAGCTGCGATTACAGGTGTATGCCACCATTCCCAGCTAATTTTTGTATTTTTAGTACAGATGGGGTTTCGCCATGTTGGCCCAGCTGATCTCAAACTCCTGAGCTCAGGTGCACTGCCCGCCCTGGCCTTCCAAAGTGCTGGGATTACAGGCATGAGCCACTGCACCCGGCCACAACAAAACATTTTTATTGCCTAGGAAAAATTGTCTGAAAATTAGATGTTGGAGAAATTAATGTTTCCCATTTTATTTTTAATAATTGCATTATAATTTAAGAGATGCTGGAACTTCCTTTTAGTATTTTAAATCCAAAGTCCTGACATTACTTTTTCCTCTTTTGACCCAAGATTTCATCCGGTGTCCCTTATTTTATTTTTAATTACCAATGTATATACTTATGTAAGGAGACTTTGAAGGGTAGTAGAGTAAATTGCAAAGTGATTTCATCCAAAATCAGTGATCCATAACTTGAGTGCCCCAGGAGAGCGATAGTTAAAGGAACTCTGGGATCCATACATAAGTCAGTAGAGCAACATCATTTCAGGAAAAGAAAGCTTTTTAATTTTCACATCTTGATCAGTTCTTATTCTTTTAGTGACCAAGATCTCATCTAAAATATGTCAATTGACTGTTTATCTTAAAGAATTTGGAAACCTAAGTAGAAATGAGAACTAATTTAATAATCACTAATTTCCCCACGTGCATCCTGTTTCCTGTCATATTTCCTTTCTTCCTCTTTTCATCCTCCTTATGAGGAAATTTTGGGAAAAGGTGGGAAATATGTGTTAATAAAATCCAGTCTGATTTGTATTTTACAGTTCAAAGTAAATAATATAGAAAGGCTGTTGTGGTGGTCGTTCGCTTCCCCCCACCTTTGTAAATGTTGAACTCTGAGGAGGGAAAAGAGATCAAGGTGAAAGTTGAGGGAGAAAGTGAGAATGGAAGATGAGATTAAAGTGTGGATTTTTGTATACAGATGTACTTTAATTTCTGTGTGTTTGGTATATAGAAAGGGGAATGAGTTATTATGGCTAGTAGTGATCATCAGTGTGGGGGTTATAGATCTGAAATCTAGATTTGTGTTTCCTGTCTTTGAATATCTTTGGTTAGGGAGAGAAGAGAGAGGAGAATAATTAGTGCATTCATGAAGTACAGTTGGGAAACTTCAATATGATACTAAAAAAAAGAATTCCAACTCTTCTAAGAAGAGAGTAGGTAGGGTCTGGGAAACATTGGCTTAAATGGTAGAGAACCTTTGTGCTCTTTGAGAATAAATGAACAAAATTGCATTAGCACAGGGAAATGAGGTTGGAGACTGAAAAATAACAATATTCACCAAAACCATAATGGTGGAGAAGTGATACATTAGTAAAGACTGAAATTGGTAGCTGGGTTATGTTAAAACACATTTTCTATCTCTGATTACAAATTGTATCTCACTGCTGGCAACTCTTTGAATTTACTGTGCCGAAACTTGCTTAATCATACAATACATACGCTCTTCTTTTTGTAGGCGGCACTCCCCCTATCGCACACTGGAGCCAGTGCGTCCTCCAGTGGTACCAAATGATTACGTACCTAGCCCAACCCGTAATATGGCTCCCTCGCAGCAGAGCCCTGTGAGGACAGCTTCTGTGAATCAAAGAAATCGAACTTACAGGTATTTTCTCTACCTCAGTGCAAAATGTGATGGTCATAGTACCATAATCTGTTCAGATTACTTCAGGTAAATCTCTCATTTTCCAAGCACTAAGTTCTTTTCCTCACTCTCCTCTCCCAAACCTCATCTGATTTCACCTCTCTCTCCTCATGTTCTGATGCAACTTTGAGCAGTCAGGAAGTTGATAAAGAACAGACATCTCAAAGTGCAGACTTCTCTCCAAGTTTTAAGAGTTCAGTTGATCTGGAAAAAAAATTATGGACCAAATGTGGGAAATGTCAGGTTGTTTTTTTGGTGGAACTTTACAGATGAAAAACTATACATAATAAAACATTAATATGGGATAGTACATCAAAGTATGATTGTGAATTAAAATTACTCAAATCTGTTTAGGAAGATGTTTTTATTATAAAAGAAGTTTCTTCAGATAGGCGTTAAACTGGAATAAGGCAATATTTATTGTTTTAATGTGTTAAACCTCAACATTTATCACTTATATTTCTGGATAATTTTTTCAGAATGTCAAAACAAGCTTATTGAACTCAGTTTTTCCCTCAACTTTATTAAGAAATACACACACGCACACACACACACATATTTTTTTTAACCTGTCACTGACTTGGAGCTCAAGGAAATTTTTTTTTTGAAGTGGAACGCTTTTGAATTACCTTTATTGTAGCTACATTCATCTCAGAAAATGTTGGGAAGTGCTGATGATCTCTTACTGTTTATAAATACTCATGTTTTGGTGGCTCTTATTTCTTTAGCAGCAGTGGGAGTAGTGGAGGGAGCCACCCAAGTAGTCGGAGCAGCAGTCGAGAGAACAGTGGAAGTGGTAGTGTGGGGGTTCCTATTGCTGTTCCTACTCCATCTCCTCCCAGTGTCTTTCCAGGTAAAACATTCATGGTGCCTCATCTTCACTTTTCCTTTCTGAATTTGATTCAATTTGTGATTTAATTATGGTGGGCTTTCTTCATAATCAGGATTTTTTTTTTCTTTAGGAATCATAAATATTGGGAAGTCTTTATATATTTGTTATTTGTAATCTAGTGATTTGTAAGTGTTTGCTCAGTTTGCACTTCTCTTTATGCCTTTGGCGATGTGGCTCAGTTGCTGCTTTGAGTTTCAGATCACACTTTGTTATGAGTTACAAGTTTAATTCCAGCTAGTGTTATGACAGTGCAGTCTTCGGACACAGTGGGAACTCAGTGTGAGAATCATATTAGTAACAGAAGATTGGGCAGATAATGAAAAGTAGTTTTGACAGTTAAATTTAGTGGACATATTGGAATTCAGTAGTCTCTGAAAATGTTACCCTCTTTTCTCTGAAACCGAAAAATTGCTTATTTGATTCGAGGAGATATACACTTAAAACTTAGTTTTAAAAACATGACACAAAATACGTTAATACAGTGTTACATACTTAATTACTTATAGTAACAAGTAGATAATGCCTTTTAAAAATTGTAAAGATTTGTGTTTTAAAAAAACTCTTTTTTTTTTTTTTTTGCCTGATATCTGGAATATGTCTATTTTCTGATTTGTATAATTCAAAATGGAAAACTGTTGCTTTTTAGTGTATTATGTTAGTTTTGTATACTATATATGGAATGTTATGCTAGAAATAACAATATGAAGGGAACACTTTTCTTCTGGAGTAGTGCTTTCAAATAAAAAGGAATGTTTGTTTTTAATGAATTGAAAAAATCTGTACATTATCCTGAGTGTCTTGAATTATTTGCTGCTTATATAGAAATCCTTTAACATAAGTTTTATTATTTTTTTCAACTCTGTTCTTTTGGTTAGTGTTAAGCACTGAATATCTAACATTAAATACTCTAATACCTTTTCTAATCCTGCCTCATATGATTGCCTCATTAATGCTGCCTCTTACTCCTCTTTCCCCTCAGCCCCTGCTGGCTCTGCTGGCACTCCTCCCCTTCCTGCTACTTCTGCATCTGCCCCTGCCCCTCTTGTTCCTGCTACTGTCCCTTCCTCCACTGCCCCAGACGCTGCTGCTGGGGGTGCCCAGACCCTTGCTGATGGCTTCACTTCTCCAACTCCCCCTGTTGTTTCTTCCACTCCCCCTACAGGTAAGTATTTGCTTATTAATTGGCAGGCAGATCCAGTCATCTGGCTATTCTCTTACTTACACCTTTGATTTTTGTTTGTTTTTGGTTTGATTATACTTTGTATTAAAAAGAAATAAGTATAACGTACTAACCAGAAAGTCTGTGACCAGAGATTAGCATTTCCTGAGAAAATTGACGTAAAATTTCTCATACATTTTTCCAATAGGGTAGCATAAATTTATGTTCTTTTATTGCTTGAATTTCATTTATTAGAGATTTTTAAGTTTAATATGGAGCTATCTTATATACGGTTTTTGGAAATTGTCGTTAGAAATATTTTTATTACAGGTTAAATGGTTAACAAAAGTCTATTACAATAATTCTAAGGTATATTTTATAGGAAATATTTGATACAACAAATGGAAAGCCTCTGTAAGTCTGTTTTTAACAGAATCTGTTGCTTATTATAGCAGCATTGGAAACTCATAGACAATGTACTTGTAAAGAATTTCAGGTTTATTTAAGTTGGCTAGTGTTTTAAAATTGCAATCTAAAATCTGTTTTGATTGGGGAGGAGATGGACTCAATTGCTACAAAATGTATTTGTACAGTTAATGATGCTGGCTAGTAAACAGGTTCTTATCTGCTATAAAATATATGTGTTTGGACATATATCACTGTATTAGTCTGTTCTCACAATGCTGTAAATACCTGAGACAGGGTAATTTATGCAGAAAAGAGGTTTAATTGGCTGCCGGTTCTTCAGGTTATACAGGAATCATGATACTGGCATCTGCTCAGCTTCTGAGGAGGCCGCAGGAAACTTACACTCATGGCCTAAAGCAGACGGGAAGCACACTGGTCACATGGCCAGAGTAGGAGCAAGAGGACAAAGGGGGAGGTGCTACACACTTTTTTTTTTTTTTGAGACGGAGTCTCGCTCTGTCGCCCAGGCTGGAGTGCAGTGGTTGGATCTCAGCTCACTGCAAGCTCTGCCTCCCGAGTTTACGCCATTCTCCTGCCTCAGCCTCCTGAGTAGCTGGGACTACAGGCACCCACCACCTTGCCCGGCTAGTTTTTTGTATTTTTTAGTAGAGACGGGGTTTCACCGTATTAGCCAGGATGTTCTCGATCTCCTGACCTCGTGATCCGCCCGTCTCGGCCTCCCAAAGTGCTGGGATTACAGGTTTGAGCCACCTTGCCCGGCAGCTACACACTTTTAAACAACCAGATCTCATTATTGCAAGAACAGCTCCAAGGGGGATGGTGCTAAACCATGAGAAACTACCCTTGTGATCCAGTCACCTCCCCCCAAGCCCCACCTCCAACATTGGGGATTACAGTTCAACATGAGATTTGGGCAGGGACACAGATTCAAAGCATATCAATCACTGTAGTGTTCCACTTGCCAGTAAAGAGCTTCATAGCATTTATATTCAGCTTTGCTGTTACACATGTTAAACATATGTAAGATCTTTACATGTTTTAAAAGACACTTTTAGCCAAAGTGGGTTTTGGATGGTGTCGTATGGGATTCCTTCTATATGACTTTTAAAGAAAAGCTTTCTGCAGTAGATAAATGTAAACATGGGCTGTTTTTTGATACAGATACAACTGTTAGGCCAAACTAACTGGTTAAATATAGGAATCTCCTTGTGCTCCGGCTTTGATAAAGAATGCATCAGAAAGGACAAATCACCCCCAACTGAGAGTCTGTGTTTTAGTAATTAAATATTAGTTGAATAACAGGTGTCTGGCTCAGTGTTCACTAAATAAATGTTTGTTGTGTGAGGGGATAATTAACTGTGGATTTTGAAACAAAAAGCAAGGTAAATGCCTTTTAATAATTTACATCAGGGTAGTCTCTTCTATATAGTATCTGAGTTACCAAGCAATTTTTTTTCTTTTTACTAAGGTGTAACTTATGTACAGTAAAATTCACCCTGTATACCATGTATGTGAGTTTTGACAAAGGTGTACTGACACGTAATTGCCACCACAATCAAGATATAGAACAGTCCTATCATCACAAAAATTTCCTCCATGCCCCCTTTTTATAGTCAGTCCTTCCCCTCCACTCCCAGCTCCTGGTAAGCCCTTGATGTGTTTTTTGTCTCTAAAGTTGTGCCTTTTAAAGAATAACACATAAATGAAAGCATATGGTATGTAGCTTTTTTGATCTGTTGTTTTGGCCAGATGCATTTGAGAATTACCCATGTTGTTGCATGTTTAAGTATTTCATTACATTTTATTGCTTAGTAGTGTTGTATTGTATGGGGATGTACCACAATTTGTCTATCCCTTTCTCAGAGGACATTTAGATTTTTCCAGTTTTGAGTGCTTATGAATAAAGTTGCCATAAACATGTACATACAGGTTTTTTTTGTGCACTTAGGTTTTTATTTCATTCAGGTAAATACCTAGGGAATAGAATTGCTGGGTTATATTATAAGTAAATTTTTAACTTTATAAGAAACTGGCAAGTTGTTTTCCAAAATGGCTGTATAATGACTAATGATATTGAACATTTTTTTCATGTGCTTATTTGCCATGTGTATATCCTCTTTGGTGAAATATCTGTTCAAATGTTTTGCTCCTTCTCACCTTTTTAATAAGGTTTTTTTTCTTATTGAGTTCTTTTACTTTCTAAATATGTCTTTTATAGATTATGAGTTACAAATATTTTCTTCCATTTTGTGATTCATTTGCTTATTTTCTTTTTTTTTTGGCGGGGGCGGGGGTGGGGGCGGCGGAAGGACAAAGTTTCACTCTTGGCGTCCAGGCTGGAGTGCAGTGGCGTGATCTCGGCTCACCGCAACCTCCACCTCGCAGGTTCAAGCGACACTCCTGCCCAGCCTCCCAAGTAGCTGGGATTACAGGTGCCTGCCACCATGCCCAGCTAATTTTTGTATTTTTAGTAGGGATGGGGTTTCACCATGTTGGCCAAATTGGTCTTGAACTCCTGACCTCAGGTGATCCACCTGCCTCGGCCTCCCAAAGTGCTGGGATTACAGGCGTGAGCCACTGGGCCCAGCCTGTTCATTTATTTTTTTAATGTATTTCAAATAGCAGAAATTCTTCATTTTTATTAAGTGTGATTTTTCATTTTTTTTTTTTTAATGAATTGTGCTTTGGTGGCATATCTAAGAACTCTTTACCTGAAGTCATAAAGATTTTGTTCTGTGTTTTCTTCTGGAAGTTTTTAGTTTCAGGTTTTATTGTTAGATTTATGATAATTAGGTATATATATTTTTAAAACCCCAAATGGTAAATCTCTCATTAATAGTGTGAATAGTGTCTTTTTTTTTGAGACAGATAGCCCAGGCTGGAGTACAGTGGTGATCTTGGCTTACTGCAACCTCTGTTGCCTGGACTCAAGCGATTCTCCTGCCTTAGCCTCCTGAGGAGCTAGGATTACAAGCGTGAGCCACCACACCCAGCTAATTTTTTGTATTTTTAATGGAGACAAGGTTTCATCATGTTGGTCAGGCTGGTCTTGAACTCCTGATCTGAAGTGATCCACCTGCCTCCACCTCCCATAGTGCTGGGATTAAAGGCCTGAGCCACCACGCCCAGCCCATGTGAGGTTTTAGACTAGATATAACTATATAAAATTCATAATGATGTTAATCCAGATGTTTTTAACTTGATCCTAGGTTTGTATTAGTTTGTTATAGATTAATTACTGAAATGCTAATCATTGTATTCAGTGGTTCAAATAACTAAATATGCCTTTTAAATCGTTTGTACGTTTTCATGTTTATCATGGTTACAGAGGCTTCTCAATTGATAGCGGATTATGTTTAAGCTTGAGTGCTTAAGATTTTATACAACACAATTGAGTTTGAGGTTTTTGAGACACATGTAAGATGATTAAATGTTATAACAAGCCTTGAGTGCTCTTATAATCTGTATGACTCCATATGAATCTAAGCTTGATAAACTTAGAGTTCCTGTAGAGCAGTTTTAGTCATGTAAAACCATTTTATAATAATAGACAAGATGAAAAATTGTCAAAGTGTTTTTTTCCTCTAATACTTTTACTTAAAATTACCAAGAAGATAGTCTCATATTAAAGTAGAATAAAGATGGTAAGATTCAACTGAGAAATATGAAGCCTGGAAGAGGATATGACTGCAGTGTTTGATCATGAAGATTTGAACAAATCAAGCATTCATCAAATTCTGCATTACATAAGTCTTAATCTCACTGTGTTTCAAGTAGTTTATTTTAGAATTAAAAAATTTTAGGATAACCTTAGGCACACATGGTTACATGAGTGTGCCAGGTATCATCTGTTCCCCCAGTCCCCCTCCTCTACTCTCCCCTTTTCTCCGGTAGGCTGACCTCCAGGAAATGCTCCAATGGATTCTTTTGCCTTCTGGCTTCCTGTTGGGTTTAGCAAAAGTGTTTTTTTCTTCTTCTTCACTTATCTCCTCTCTTTCTCCCTTTCTCTTTCTCCTTTCCTTTCCCCTCCTCTATCCTCTTGCCCTCCTCCACCTTCATCTCCTCCTCCTCTAGCTTCCCGTCCCCTTTCTGCTTTCTTCTCTACCTACTTATTTATCCTCCTCCTCTTCTCTCTTGCCGTCTCCTTCTCCCTTGTCTGCTGGTGTACTCTCTCATGGGTGCTGTAGTGCTCTGTCTGTAAGAAAAAGTTTTCAGCTTAATGTAGGTGGGAGTGAAGTCAAGGTAAAGTTTAGGGAGTGGATTATATTATTAGGAAATTGATGGATTATGGAATCATGTCTGCAGTTGACATTAGTTGTGGAAGAACTCTCAAGAGAGCAAAATACAGTGAAATTGATGATAACTGTGTATGGACTTAGGGATGATATTAAAAATAAGATATATTTTGACCCTCTTTTTATATCTTAATTTTTTTCATGATTGTAAGTTTTTTAGATTTTAATTTTAAGACAAAATAATGTAGCTTTCATGGTAGATTTTTTGATTAAATGAAAGAAGTGTTTGATTTGGAATCATGTCATTTAACCTTTTGTTGAAATACTTTATTTTCCTTTAAACAAAATTTTTTACTACCTTACATTTATTATTTTGGAATAAGACTGTGTGTCAAACATTTTTTTCTCTTGCTTTCCCAAATGTCATTCTTGTTGATTTTAGTTTTCAGTGTTTAGTGACTATATTTTGGGGGTGGAGCAGATAAATTTTAATTGTGATGATTTTGAAACCCCATCAGATTTTTAACTTAGTGAAATAATAGTATTAATTAGCAAACTGTTTGTTTATTTTGAGACAGAGTCTCACTGTATCACCCAGGCTGGAGTGCAGTGGTGCAATCTTGGCTCACTGCAACTTCCACCTCCTGAGTTCAAGTGATTCTCATGCCTCAGCCTCCCGAGTAGCTGGAATTACAGGCACACGCCACCATGCCTGGCTAATTTTTGTATTTTTAGTTGAATCGGGGTTTCACTATGTTGACCAGGCTGGTCTGAAACTCCTGACCTCAAATGATCTGCCTGCCTTGGCCTCCCAAAGTGCTGGGATTACAGGCATGAGCCACTGCACCAGCCCTAATTAGTAAACTATTTAGATACAGGTTTCCACACTTAATCATAGTTTTGTTTGCTTTTCTGCTTTTGTACTATGATACAATATCAGCAAACAATAACTCACCTTGCATTGCATATTTCAGATTCTAAACTAGCTGTTATTTTTAATTATTAAGATTTAGGCATTGTACATAAAGTATTTAATGATCTGAGATAATTTTCTTTTAATGACATATGTATGTTCTATCTCTTTTTCAGGTCATCCTGTACAGTTTTACAGCATGAATAGGCCTGCCTCTCGCCATACTCCCCCAACAATAGGGGGCTCGTTGCCCTATAGACGCCCTCCTTCCATCACTTCACAAACAAGCCTTCAGAATCAGATGAATGGAGGACCTTTTTATAGCCAGAATCCAGGTTAGATTTTTTTTTTTGCATTCTATAGAATGTATCTAATTAAAAACTTTCAACTACAAAAAACCCGTAATTACAAATAGTGCATGGTAGTGGTTAGTACCATTTGTTGAATGAATGGGAGAATGAATGAATTGTAGGTTGCTAATACTGTATCTTTCAATTCTTAAAAAAAAAAATCAGTACGTGATTTCCACGTAAAGTCATAGAACTTAATTTTTCTGAGCAGAATTGTTTTGAATATTTTAGTGGTTATTTGCTTTTTAAAATAACGTTGTGGTGAATGGTATTTCCTTTTTATTTCATCAGACGTCCTTACTCTATAAATAACAAATAATGAAAGTTGGGTGCATATGAACAGAATTTAGAAGTAACAAAGGAAAAGAGAACATGTTTGAAGCTATTTTGTGCTAGGGAATTATACTAGCTTATACAATTCTCATACCAAACCCATGGTGGAAAAACTAGGAGTTGGGTAAATTGAATCAGATATAATAATTACACTAAATAATTGGTTGTATCATGCATACAGAATAACTAATCTGGAACATATTTAATGCTAAACAGAATTATTATTTTGTTTACTCCCCAGAGAGGGCAAGAGCAAATATTAGACACCATGACTGTTGTGGACATGGTATGTTAACTTACTGTGTTTTTCTGTATTTTTGCCAAGAAGCCAGTAAGCCTATGTGTGAACACCTCTGATATTGGGTTCAACTCATTCCATCTTTGATAAGCCTTGAACTTTATGGAGCTGCAGTTTGTCTCTGTGGCTGCGATCTATAGTGATATTCTTTGTAAGAGTCTTGCAGAAGAAATTTGATCCTTCAGCATAAACACTTAATTTAACTAATGTTTTCATATTATCTCATTTGATTCTTAGAATCATGTACAAAATAAGATTGGTGATCATTTTCCTATATCTTATAGGTGAGGAAAATGAGGCCGAGGTGATGGTCAGGTTAGGATTTGAACTTAGGTTTTCTAAGTTTCATGTTCTTTCTTTCTGTTCTTTAATTTTTTTTTTTTTTTGTAAATTGAGATGGAGTCTCGCTCTGTTGCCCAGGATGGAGTGCAGTGGCGTGATCTCTGATCACTGCAACGCCCGCCTCCTGGGTTCAAGCTATTCTCCTGCCTCAGGCTCCTGAGTAGCTGGGATTACAGGCACCCACCACCACACCCAGCTAATTTTTGTATTTTGTTGTAGAGATGGGGTTTCACTATGTTGGCCAGGCTGGTCTCAAACTCCTGACCTTAAATGATCCACCCACCTCAGCCTCCTAGAGTGCTGGGATTACAGGTGTGAGTCACCGTGCCTGGCCTGGGTTCCATGTTCTTTCTATTGTCCTACCTACATATTAAAAAAAATATTTTCTTACCCTCCCAAGTCTTCTCTTTTGTGGAGGGGAAGGCGGATGAGAGGATGTGATACAAAGTGCATGAAAGCCTGAGACCTTGTCAGTCTTTTATACAGTTACATCCTGGAATATTGCTCAGGAACTGTTTGTTGAATGCCAAATGAATCCCTTCTTCATTTATCCAAATTCCTTCTCTGCTGGGTCCCTCTTGTAAGTTAAATGCTGTATTTGTAGTCCATCCAGTGCAAACTGTAGTGTGAATACCAACTGCCTTAATTGATATATACTTTTATCTTTTATCACATTTTTGTTTTTGGCTGTACAGTTCTTTTTAAATCATTCTGAACTTAAATTTTGATAAAACTGCCCTTTTTATACATTCTTCTTTTAAACCATGTTTTCAGATTTACATTTGTTCAGGTGCTGTTTTGTATTTAAATGCATTTTTTTATTTTTAAATTTCAGTTTATAAAAATGTTAAATTTTAGTTTTAGCCTGTTTCATAGTTCTGCTGAAGCTGGGCTGTCTCTTTGGCCCTCTCAAATGTTAGTCCAAAATGGGTTGGGTTCCATTATGGAGCTGAGAGATGATTCACTGTTAGAGCTTGAGACGAACTATACATGATATATTGTAAGTATATACAGGGTTATTTCTTTTTTCTTTTCTTTTCTTTTGTTTTTTTTTTTTTAAATGGAGTTGCGCTCTGTTGCCCAGGCTAGAGTGGAGTGGCACAATCTTGGCTCACTGCAACCTCACCTTCCCGGTTCAAACGTTTCTCCTGCCTCAGCCTCCTGAGTAACTGGGATTACAGGTACCTGCCACCACGCCTGGCTAATTTTTGTTTTGTTTTGTTTTGAGACTGAGTCTTGCTTTGTCACCCAGGCTGGAGTGCAGTGGTACAATCTCAGCTCACTGCAAACTCTACCTCCTGGGTTCAAGCAATTATCCTGCCTCAGCCTCTCAAGTAGCAGGGATTACAGGCGCCTGCCACCATGCCCAGCTAATTTTTGTATTTTTAGTAGAGACTGGGTTTCACCATCTTGGCCAAGCTGGTCTCAAACTCCTGACCTCAAGTCATCCACTTGTCTTGGCCTCCCAGAGTGCTGGGATTACAGGCTTGAGCCACCGCGCCCAGCGTATACAGGGATATTTCATGCTTTGTTCGTGTATGCTTCAAGATAGTCCTATGAGAACACTGTAGGTAGAATTTATTTGAAGGCTGTTTAAGCACATATTTAAATGTATTTTATAATACATATTTCAATAGTTTCTTTGTAAATCTGATTTTCAAATGCTTGAAAGTATATGTTAAAGTAAAAATATCCCCACTTTATGGAACGATTTTAAGGAAAAGTATTTTTCTCACTCATGGAAGTAAGGTGAATTGGGATTGTTAGGCTTTCTGTGTAATGTGTGAGTCAATTTAGTTGCACTTTTTTGTTTTTCTGTACTCTGCTCTATTAAGTTCTGCCTTTGATCTCCAGGGATTTGATAACTGTTTAAAGTGGGTGGCCACAGCATTGTTAGTTGGTTAATCAGAGTACTTTTTCTAAACTAATTTTTTTGTCTAACTAAACCATTTTCTTGGAAGAGCTCTTTTTGCAAGACTTAATGGTTTGTGAATCAGTGTTCTAAGGCTGTTGGATGTACTTTTATTTTATATTCATTAGAATATTATTTATGAGTCAAGCGCTGTGGCAGGTGCCTGCAGTCCCAGCTACTCAGGAGGCTGAGGCAGAAGGATTGATTGAGCTAGGAGGTGGAAGTTTCAGTGAGCCGAGATTGTGCCACTGTACTCCAGCCTGGGCAACAGAGTGAGACCCTGTCTCAAAAAAAAACTTATGTAAGTCTCCTGTATTACTCCCACTGGCCCTGCAGTTGTCCCTATTGTTTTCATATTTACAATGAGAATATTGGTTGTGCTTTCTGAAGTAACTAATACTCTGATTTAACAAAAATGATCTGAAGTGTGTGTTTTATGAGTTTTTTTTTTTTTTTTTTGGGTAATTGGAGTCTTGCTGTGGTTGCATGCTTCTGAGGAAGTGAGCTGACAATCTGGAGGGTGTCATGTGAATATAAATTCGGTGGGGTTCTGTGAGGTGTAAATCTAGGAGTGTTATTACTATATTTGTTAATGTACAATTTGATCTGAATTTGAAAAAGGGCGATTATAGGAGTTAAAATATATAATACCCAGTGTCTATTGCCAAGTCTTAGGAGCACAATAATTGTTTTTTCATGAGATTATTTCAGAAACAAGTTATTGAAAGGAACCCTTTGATCAGGGCATAACTGAAATCCCTTTGGTTCTCATTATTTCTTAATCTAATCCAGCCAATGAAATAGGAATACCAATTTATCATTCATGTTGCCAGTGGTAAGGGGGGTGGGTCATAGAAACACATAGGGCTAATTATGAGTTAACAGTCTCTACTTTAAATGTAAATATGAAGCACCTTGTGGTCAAGAAGAATATACATATATCCACATGTGAGTATGTATATGTATACTTACATAAACCTTGTTTGTTAATGAATCAGTAATGTAGCATGTAAGTATTAAAGCCTTTAGGAGAAAGTAGCATGTATTTTACTGCTCATAATTTCTTAAAAGCTTTTGAAAAAAAGTTCATAAAGTGAATGTTGGTTCCAAGAGATGTATCTAAATATAGTTCTATGAGATATAGGAGTTCCTGAATGGGTGCGCTGTTTCACAAAGAGAAAGTGTCAGGCTTAATAACCCCTGAATGGTATTAAAAGCAACTAAAAAGGTAGAAAACAATGTTGGGATAGTGCTATTGCAAAATAAAAGCCATTTCACATATTTTCTAAATGATTTGTGAAGTTACAGCACCACCATAAATGTCTAAAATGTCTAGAAGAATACTGATGTGATGGGGCTTTAGCAAAATATAAATAAGGAGCAGGAGCAGGAAGATTTTTTTTTCCCCCCAAAGTCTGTCTTTGTTTGTTGCCCAGGCTGGAGTGCAGTGGCGCAATCTCGGCTCACTGCAACCTCCACCTCCTGGGTTCAAGCGATTCTCCTTCCTCAGCCTCCCAAGTAGCTGGAACTACAGGTGCTTGCCACCATGTCCCCTCTCTTTTTTTTTTTTTGAGATGGAGTCTCGCTCTGTCATCCAGGCTGGAGTGCAGTGGCTGGATGTCAGCTCACTGCAAGCTCTGCCTTCCGGGTTTACGCCATTCTCCTGCCTCAGCCTCCCAAGTAGCTGGGACTACAGGCGCCCGCCACCTTGCCCGGCTAGTTTTTTTGTATTTTTTAGTAGAGACGGGGTTTCACCGGGTTAGCCAGGATGGTCTCGATCTCCTGACCTTGTGATCCGCCCGTCTCGGCCTCCCAAAGTGCTAGGATTACAGGCTTGAGCCACCGTGCCCGGCTTTTTTTTTTTTTTTTAATAGAGACAAGGTTTCACCAGGTTGGTCAGGCTGGTCTCTTGACTCCTGACCTCAACTGATCCACTTCCATCTGGGATTGCAAAGGTCATCCCAAATTCTACTTTTCTCCAAGGCAAACCTTTAACAAGGTGGTCCAAATTAATTCAGATATCACATCATTTTCTTTTTGGACCATGTAAGATCTCATCTAACTAGAATGTCTGTGAGCCAGAATATACTGTCTTTCTTGGAGTTGAGCAGAAAACAAACCATTCTAAGAGAATTAATCAGAATTTTTAGCAAAGAATTGTCGCAATAGTCAGTTCTAATCCTAGTCATTTTGTTACTGCCTTGGCCTCCCAAAGTGCTGGGATAACAGGTGTGAGCCATCGCGTCCAGCCTGAATTCACTTTTACCTACCTCTTGTTCTACATTGGTATTCATGTTCAGAAAATACTACTCTTATAAATTGTTTATTTCCTTCACTGGGAAAAAAATATAAGCATCTAAACTCGCATGGGCTATATAACATACATATATATATCATCTAAATGTGATGTTCAGTAACGGCTTTAGAAGTAGTGTTTAGAGTGCTTATTTTGTCTAATATTCTCAGAGTATAAAGCTGTAAAAATAAGATGTAAAAGCTTAATTTTTCCAAACTTTTTAAATTGGACATTTAAAATACAAGCTTCAGTGATGCTTCAAAGAACTCTATAAATAACCAAGAAGGTTATACTTGGAAAGTGTGTATATTTCATCAGCACAGACTCATCATTTAGGTTTGGTTTGCTTGAAAAGCCTTTTACTGTTTATATCTAAACGTTGCTTTGTGCACACAGCTGTAATTCTCATAGCTCTTCTACTTATGATCTCTTTATAAATTCTAGTCACATGGTGAGCCTATCTTCACATTAACTTCATTCTTGTATATTGTGAAAATTATGTAACAGAATCTAAGTTTGGAGATCTTTTGGTGGTTATTGGGAGAGTCTTGTCTTATGAGGAATCATTTTAGCTAAATGAAATGAAAACAAGTTTGCTCCCTGCTCTTCTTTGCCTGTTCACAAAATGACTAGGATTAGAACTGAATATTGCAACAATTCTTTGCTCAGAATTCTGCTTAAATTCACTTAAAATGGTTTGTTTTCAGCTCAACTCCAAGAAAGACAGTATATTCTGGCTCACAGACATTCTTGTCAGATGAGATCTTACATGGTCCAACAAGAAAATGATGTGGTATCTGAATTAATTTGGACCACCTTGTTAAAGGTTTGTGCTGGAGAAAAATAGAATTTGGGATGACCTTTGTAACCGCAGATGGAACTGAATTTTTGAACATGCCTTAGACTAGCTTTGAAAAAAGTCTAACTTGTTACCAAGTCATTCTTCTAAGGAAGAACTGCGATTGATCTTTCCCTGGCTGCTGGTGGACTTCTTTTTTTTGAGATGGCGTTTCGCTCTTGTTGCCCAGGCTGGAGTGCAGTGGTGTGATCTCAGCTCATTGCAACCTCTGCCTCCTGGGTTCAAGTGATTCTCCTGGCTCAGCCTCCCGAGTAGCTGGGATTACAGGCACCTGCCACCACGCCTGGCTAATTTGTGTATTTTTAGTAGAGATGGGATTTCACCATGTTGGCCAGGCTGGTCTTGAACTCCTGACCTCAGGTAATGCACCCCCCTTGGCCTTCCAAAGTGATGGGATTACAGGCATGAGCCAGCGTGCCTGGCCGCTGGTGTACTTCTTAAAACCACTATGGCTTCAGATTTTCACTTTCAGAAGTAGAAAAGAAATAAGCGTATTCATCTTAAAAAAAAACAACCTCAGTCTACCCACAAAAAGACTGCTGTAGGTTAAGCACCTAGTCATTCTTTTTTTAGCTGAGTACCAAAAGGTCATTTTTTATATTTGGTAGAGAAACAGTGACTGAAGTGGGAAATTTCCCACTTTTCTGTTACATGGAAGGTTAGAATATATGCCAACAGAAAAGGAGCATTTCATCTTGGATGTGAACACATGCCTTGTCTCTACTCTTCTAGTGCCAGTTGCTGCCTGCTACTGTTTCTCAGTTTTATCTTTTTTGTCTGTGCTACGTTCTCTTTTCATTGTCTTCTGCTTACCCTTGGAAATGGTATTATGAACATATCAACAGTTGTTATAAGCCTCTGAGTGGGAAGCAGACACGCAAATCAAGGATTTACTGCCAAGAATTATGACTTTAGGGAAGAACCTAACCAAAGATGTCTTTTAAAGAAAGGTACCAATTTCTAGGGTTATACTACTCTGTTCTTTGCATCTAGATATTCAAGATTATCTGCTTAATTCTTGTCTGTGCATTTATATGTCCTCCCTGCATCTGTCCATAGCATCAACTCTAGCTATTTTGCATAATCTCAACCCAAATGTATCATATCATTCTCTCTCCCTGACTTACCCATTTACCATCCCATTTCTTTCCCAGTACTACCTACCAGGCTTAACATAATTAATGACATCTCCATCTTCATAGTTACAAAGGGTAAAAATCTAAGAATGATCTTCAACTTGTTGTTGTCCTTGATATGCTAGCTAAATCATTAGTTGCCAAGTACTCTCTTCCCACACTTTTAAAGTTCTCTCCTTTTCTAGAAACTGCTTTAATTTATTACGTGCCAGCCACTGGGTTATGCTTTCCACATCCATTGTCTTTTTTTAGTCTTTGAAGCCACTATGTGAAGTAGGTTACTTTACCTTGTTTTCATATCACATTTATGGAATAGGCCTGAAGAAGTTAATTGACTAACTATCCATACAGCCAGGAAATGATGGATTAGAGATTTGAGGCTGAGTGACTTGAAAATCTAACTTGTTTCCACTAAGCACTCTTCCACCAGGCATATAAGATCCTTCCCTATTTCATAGCCTCCCATTGATATTTCTGGGTTTTTAACTTTATCTTTGGGTATCTTTTCCTAGCCATATGGAAGCATTTCTGGTCCTGTGAACTGGTTATGCTGTTTTATGCCTCTGAGCCTTCACCCTCACTTGGTTCTCTCAACTTGATTATCTTTCTCAACCCCTGTCAGCCTGGTGGGTTCCTTTCTTCAAGTCCCTGTTGAGAGGTCATTTCATTGTAGCCCTCCTCACCTCCACCACTACTTCCGGGGAATTGCTACAAATATTGTTGGATTAAGATTATCATGTATTCTTCTATTTCAATAGAATGTGATCACCTTAGAGCAGAGACGTGTTCATCTTTTTAGTTTTATTAGTCTTAACTATATTTTGGAGCGAATACAGTCATTTTCTCTTTATAAGAAAATGCATATCATACTTCGTACCCATTCTAAAGGAAACTGTAACTGTAATCTTTCTTTTTTTGGTTTTTGCCTCTTTAGTTTCCACAGATACCTGGCTTGTTAGTGCATTTATATATGTTAAACATTTGTTGACAGTTTACTAGTTCTAGGCACTGTGCCAGGTGATTGAGTTGCAGGGAAATCTACCTTGGGAAGGAGAGTGGAATGATTTGATTAAGGCCCGCACTTTTCTACACCATCAGGGTGAAATGTACCAATGAGTTCGGATTATGAAAAATTGTAATGACATAGCACCCGATTCTCAGAGGATGGGTTTGATAACTGTTTTCATAGCAGGTGTTTGCCACTTACTTAGTAGGAAGTCAGTATTTGTCTAATTAATGAATGAAGAACCAATTAACTTGCCTATTATTAGAGTAATAAAAAGTATACATTTAGAGTGTTGGGATGTAATATTTTTTTCTCTCTGTATTGACAAACATTTAAATGTAAAATTCAGAAAACAACATCATGGTAACCTGCAGAAGTGCTTTCGTTGAGAAGGCATGATGTTATGATATGAAAAAAGATCAGTTGTATGTTATATATATATAAAACATATGATTATGTTATATATATATTTAACATATCTTTGTATGCTAAATGCTTCCTGTTGTGATTTTCACAAACTTACCAAAAATTCTCCCAGTACTTTGTTTTATGTGTTAATGAGTTGTCCCTCAACAGGGGATCCTTGAGATCACTGATAAAATGTTTGTGAATGGTAGTTTCCCTCCTTTATGTATTTATTTTATTGTATTATCCTTTCCTTTTAATGTAACTCGCCCTTATCCCTTATCCTCCACACCTTTTTTGTTTTTGCAGTATCTCTTGCTCCTCCTCCTCCCTCCATCCTACAGGTAACTCCTCAGTTACCTTTAATGGGATTTGTGGCCAGAGTCCAAGAAAATAGTAAGTTTATGTCTTCTTTATGCTGTAGATCAGATTATAGGCATAAAATGTCATTTATATGTGATTGACTGGATAGTCATTCATTTGCTGATACTTCAGACATTTCAATATTATGAACAAGTCACTATCTGGCTAGTGGAGATAAAATAGAGAAATTTTCTACTTTTAAATAACTAATAGTAAAGATATAAGACAAATACATATAAAACAAGGCACATATAAGAAAAGAAAGATCACCTCCAACTGAGGAGGTATTGTTTAATCACTAGATATCCCATCTTTTTCTCTGGGTTGCTCAGATAAGTGGTAGTCTAGTTTCTTATCACTGGAGTTTTAGGGGTATTACAGGTGGCCTGAGAATCTTTACAGGTGGCCTGAGAATCTTCCTCCAGTTTTGTGATTTCAAATATCAGAAGGGCCATTTATGGTAGGGCTCAGAGGACGAGGCTGCCAGTCTGTCTCCCAAGAGGCCTCATAGGTTGGGAATGAATTTCCCTTGGCCTGTTCAGGTAACTAATTTTGTTGATACCTTGAGTCTTCTAGGGAAGCATTATGGAGCTCAGGAGACCGATGACAAATCAGGAGGCCTGTATCAACATTCAGTGAGGAATTGCTGTCACAGAGACCAGTGAACATAGACTGTACGATGGACGAATCGTCTTCCTATGGGCAGTCTTTGTGAGGGTTACATCACAATAATAAGGTTACATGATTTGAACTAGGAGAATGATATTAAAGATCTCATGTCATCAGACCAAAGTAGTCCAGTGTATATCTCTCATAACAAGGATGGATGACCTTACTGGTGGTATAGAAAAATTTGCAATCTGTGGCTTAGGATTCCTGGTTATTTGGAAATAGGCACTGCAGTACCAGAATGTAAACTCTATAAGAGCAAGGATTTTTGCCTGTTTTGCTTGCTAGCTGTTTTCCCAGCACTTGGAAAAACATCTGACACATAGCAGGCACTTTTGGTCGCCCCTTTTTTCTGCTTCTGTAGCTGACTAAATGCCCCCCTTTAATCAGCACATTCTTCTAGATGCGGTTGTATTTTAACTAATAATTCAGTCTTACTGGCCTGAGGGCTCAGTGTCTTTCAGATGCCTTTGCATCTGTATTTACTAATTTCTGAAAATAGTCTATTTTACTTAACTTTTGTTTATTGGAAGGTACTCCATGAACACCTGTAATGTTTACCACATTGTGACTTTGTAAGATGTTTTGTTGAGTTTAAGAGCTATTTTCATATATAATTAGGTAGATTTCATATGTTTTAAATTATGCTATTGGGGCCCACTCTTCTTTAGCTTGGGTGTGACCCACATTGGCTCGAGGAGAAAACTGCCTCTCAGCAAGATTCAACTATTAATAGTTCAGCATGTGCCAAGCACAGCCATAGTGTGATCCTCTGCCAGGCTTGTGAGGGCAAGTGTGGGATACAAGGTCACTGTTCTCAGGTTTTAAAAAATGTCTGCTGCATCTAAACAGGGTAAGTACCAAGTAGAAAAGGATTTAATTACAGTACCAGAATTGAAGGACTTTCCAATGCTGGTTCCATTCTACATACTCCGTACAAAGTGGAAAGTCTAAGTAAATGTCATTACAGTAAAAGAGAATTTTCTTCCATCACAAATCCTGTTTAATTACAATGATTAATGAAGGTAGTCACTTGAATAATACCCTGGGAGTTTTTTCTGTTTTTCTATTGTGATGAGCATGCACCTTAGAGAATTCTCCCAATCAATTGCTACTGCATGTTCTGTGAGATGTTGTCATTCATTCTGAACAAAAGTGGTTCTGAGCAGCTTCTGGAGTAAAGGCCAGATTTTGAAACTGACATTGAAGACTAATCCATTAATGAAGCATGAATGTTTGTATAGCAACTAAGTGTCATTTTCTTAGCAAAAAATGAGACTCAAAAGTTGAATAGGATTTAAAGCAGGATGTCATTGGTTTTCGCCAGTCACCAGTGAAAGCTGCAAACTTTGTAGAAACAGCAAAATGTTTCATGAACCAAACCTAAGAAATATTGTTTTAATTTAATAGTAAAGTGCATGAGTATCAATTTAAGACTTAGAAATGTTTTAAGTAGATGACTGCAAAACATTATTATAGCAGCACTACCCATATTTTAAAAAGTCATTCCCTAATTTGGCCACCCTGTCACAGTTGATTGCCTTTTAGATTAGTCTTTTTCATCTCTTCCTACAATCATATATGTTTCTCATGTATACTATGTATTAAAAAATTGTGTATGAGGTGTGCTGTGACTAATTTTACAGGCGTGGCAGGACTTAAACATTCAAATAATGTTTAAGTCTTTAAACTCTTTTAAAAAACATTCACCTTGGGAAGATACATGCTTTTCTTTTGGTATGTCTTCAAAGATAATTCTTTGTAATTATCTTCAAAGCTTTCCAGGTATATTATTTCGAAGATATTCTGTGGTAGCAAATACTGTGCATTAAGTTTAATGTTTGGAAGAAGTCTGGAATAATTTGAAACCAGTTATAGTGACCTAGTTATACTGGGGTAAGAAGTACAGCTATGACCCTGTTATTCGCCTTAAAATCTTTCTGTGGCTCCCCATGGCTCTTTGGATAGAGTCCAAACTGCTGTAAGGCCCTTCCTTCCTCATCCTCTTCAGCTTCCTCATGCCTCTGGCTACTGAATTTTGGACAGTTCTTTGAAAGTTTCTTGCTTTCTTACCTTCCTACTTGTATTGTCCTTTTTTTTTTTTTTTTGAGACAGACTCACTGTGTCACCCAGGCTGGAGTACGGTGGTGTGATCTTGGCTCACTGCCACCTTCCCCTCTCGGGTTCAAGTGATTCTCGTGCCTCAGCCTCGCGAGTAGCTGAGATTACACGTGTGCGCCACCACATGCGGCTAATTTTTGTATTTTTAGTAGAAACGGGGTTTCGCCATATTGGCCAGGCTGGTCTTGAACTCCCGAGCTCAAGTGATCCGCCTGCCTCAGCCTCCCAAAGTGCTGGGATTGCAGGCGTGAGCCTCCCCACCTGGCCTTGTTTTGTTCTTTATATCTGACATGAAATATCAATCCCTACGCTATCCTCCCCTCCCCGCTTCCTCCCCATTAACTCTTACTCTTCCTTCAGGTTTCAAGAAGCCTTTCCTCACCCACATAACAAGTGTGGTTTATGCTGTGTGCTCCTGTAGTATCTTAAAGCACACACTACACTCAATTGTAAATGAAGATTTGGTCGTTCGTGTCTTCATGACTTTTGCCTACTGCCCTTTTCTCAATGCTGAGCATAATATCCAGCCATATTAGTTAATGTTTGTTGAATAAATACTAATGAAGCATGACTTGAATTTTAAAATTTATCTCAGCCCATAGTAGTGTAGCTTTTAAGATAACAGGCATTGGAGTTCAGGTGCTTTTCCACTTACTTGCTGTCGGAATACTTAATCTTGGAAAGCCAGTTTCCACATCTATAAAATGAAAAACGCCACCTCCCAACGTAAAGATGAAATGCAATAATGCATTACAAAGGGCTAGCTGAGTAATTGGAACATTTTAAGTCAAAAGTGATAGGTTATTAAACTGGCAGTTACAAGAAAAGTAAAAATGACCAATGGCAGCATCTTTGAATAATTTTGTAGTGACATTTCTCAAGGTTATTGTTTTGAAAGTTCCTTTGGCTCTATGGTTCTGTGCAATTGTTTAAAGTCTTTTTATCTTACAAATGGAAATAGGATAAATTGCTCTTTCTCACCCAAGTACATGGTAAATCACGTGTCTATATCCTTTGTTTATTAATAAAAACTATTTGGATGAAAGACATTCTATTTAATGACTGAAGTTTTAAAGTTTATAAAGTAGATCAGTATAGAGGGGCACAGCAGATGGGAAGAATACTGATAAGACAGCATGGTGTTGATGTGGCTGGCTCCCACCAGGCATCAGCAGTCTTCGAAAATCCATTTAATTGGCCAGGCACGGTGGCTCACACCTGTAATCCCAGCACTTTGGGAGGCTGAGGTGGGCGGATCATGAGGTCAGGAAATCGAGACCATCCTGGCTAACACAGTGAAACCCCATCTGTACTAAAAATACAAAAAATTAGCCCAGTGTGGTGGCGGGCGCCTGTGGTTCCAGCTACTTGGGAGGCTGAGGCAGGAGAATGGTGTGAACCCAGGAGGCGGAGCTTGCAGTGAGCCAAGGTTGCACCACAGCACTCCAGCCTGGGTTACAGAGCAAGACTCTGTCTCAAAAAAAAAAAAAAAAAATCCATTTAATTCAATTGGTGGGCTTAGATTAAAAAATACTAAATAAATTGGATTGCGTAGAGAATCACATGGGAACTATACTCGTACCTCATAAATAAGAATTAGTGCCGTTCATTAAACCCGGGGAGCTGATAAACACAGGTTTATTCATTTCATTCTGTTTAGCTGTGCTCAAGTATGTACCAACCATTTTGAAAGCTTAAAGTAGCTGAGTCTGAAGATAATCTTTTTGATGTTACTATATATTGACATGCAAGCTGTGGAGGCAGATCTCCATGGGAGATATTTTAAATTACTCTGATAGTACACTTGAACATTTAGCCTGAAGAAATTCTGGATGATAGTCTGAATTAGAAGAAATTCTATAAACAAACATCTTCATAGATGAAGTAACCTAAGTTTGTTGATGATTTTTTTCCTCTTGGATTTGGTAAAATGCTATTTTAGAAAAATTCATGAAGAGGAAAGTAGTGGGTTATTAAAATTTTACTATTCCCTGGACTCATTTAAGGGAAAACATATTTTAAAAATTTGTGAAATATGGTTTTCATTGTTAGTATTTCTGATAACTTATCCTTGAATACAGTGCTCAGCTGTATTGTACTGATCCCCGCTTTTTTGATTTTTTTTTTTTTTTTTTTTTGCTGTTGTTGTTTTTGAGACGCAGTCTTGCTCTATGACCCAGGCTGGAGTGGCGTGATCTCGACTCACAGAAACCTCCACCTCCCCAGTTCAAGTGATTCTTGTGCCTTGGCCTCCTGAGTAGCTGGGATTATAGGCGCCCACGACCATGTGTGGCTAATTTTTGTATTTTTAGTAGAGACAGGGTTTCACCATGTTGCCCAGGCTGATCTCGAACTTCTGACCACAGGTGATCCGCCCACCTCGGCCTCCCAAAGTGCTGGGATTACAGGCGCAAGCCACCGCTCCTGGCTGTACTGATCTCTTTAAAAAGAAGATTTGTATTAGTATAAACAGGTTCCAGAGGCTCAGTTAGTAATTATTTTGTCTAAACTTTATTCAGTATCCATTAGCACTAATGCAAGGGCAACAGAAGGAGAACGTCATACTTGGAGCTCTAGAACATTATAGTTGGTGGGAAGATTTCTCTTGCTCATTCGTTTTTTGAAGGAATATTATATTTATTTTCAAGTCTAGGTTTATATTCCATGAACCCAGAAGCTTGGATAGGAAATACTGAACTTCACATAACGTATAGTTTTGTTGTCAGCCTGATACGTTCTTAGTTTCAGATGCGCCACCTCCACCGCCTCCTGTGGAAGAACCAGTCTTTGATGAGTCTCCCCCACCTCCTCCTCCCCCAGAAGATTACGAAGAGGAGGAAGCTGCTGTGGTTGAGTATAGTGATCCTTATGCTGAAGAGGACCCGCCGTGGGCTCCACGTTCTTACTTGGAAAAGGGTAAGTTTCAGAAGGATATCTGGATAGATGGGAAGAAACCTCTACGTAGAAATGAAATTTACTGGTACTGAAGAAAATCTTGTTTATTTTTTACAATGTGAAGTTTCATTTATTTGTATTTGCATTTTTACTGAGTTTACAAGGTTCATGAGTTTGAAAGTTACACTAGTAAAATTCTGTGAATATTTGATTTTATAAAACTGATGGTTATCTATATTGTTCCTATTGGACATGCTTTTTGTGAATGGTTTCTATAAGTGTTTTTCTGTTTCCTTTGGCCTCAGGAAGATTATTTTTCCACATTATTATTCCTACCTCCATGCTTTAGAACATTACTTTGTGTCACCTTATAATCAGATACTTCAGTTGAAATGTTTCCATATGAAACTTTCTTCCACAGAATAATGGTTTCTCAGTTTCTTTGCCAAGTAATATTGGGCATTTCTTTTAGTGAAAAGCTTCTTTGATATTAGCTAATTATGATGTAGCACTTTGGGATACAAGCTTTCAAATCCATCAAGACTAATCAGCTCAGAAAAAAATGTGTGCTGTTTGGAAGGAAATTTTCTTTTAAGAAAATCAAAGCTACTAACCCACTGAGTCTGAAAGCTGGCTACACATTAGAATCACTTGGAGATCTTTTATAAAGAAATAATAGGCTTTTGGCCAAGAGAGAGCAACAGTAATCAGGTTTACCCTCCCTCCTAAAACAGGAATTTAAAAACCCCACAAAATAGTGGTTTTCAGACATTGAACAACAGGCACTGGAAAGGAGGAAATAAAATTTTTTCTCTTAGGTAGCTACTATAAATGCCACATGTGATCAAGAAAGCAAAGGAAAACATGAACATGAGAGAGACATGGAATATGTCTTTAAAAAGAGAGAGAAAGAGAAACATAATATTTCTGGAGATGAAAAACACACGCTGCAGAAGAAAGCATTAGCAACCTTGATGCCGTGACAATAGAAACTATCCAAAATAAGGCACAGAGAAAAAAATGGAAAAAAAGGCAAAAAGGAAAACAGAGCAACAGATAATGTGAGACAAGATCAAATAGTGTTTATATATTTGTAAATGGAGTCCCCAGGAGATGTGAGAGGAAAAGGAGTTGAAACAATCTTAGACAAAATGTTTCCACATTTGATGAAAACTGTATTAGTTATGTATTGCTACCTAACACGTTATTCCAGAAATTAGTGGCTTAAACAAAACATCCATTATGTCCCAGTTTCTCTGCATGGCTCAGCTGGGCCCTCTGGTTCAGGGACTCTTCACACGGCTACAATCAAGGTATCAGCTGAGGCTGCAATAATCTCAGGGCTTGACTGAGGGAAACTTTACTTTCAGGCTTGCTTGTGGTTATTGGCAGGGTTTAGTTCCTTGTGGGTTGTTGGCCTGAGGGCCTCAGCTTCTTCATTGGCTGTTGGCCACAGGCTGCCCACAATTCTGGACCCCATAGGCCTCTCTGTAGGGCAGCTCACAACATGGCAGCTAACTTCATTAGAATGAACAATCAAGAAGTGCCAAAAAGAGAATGCAAGCAAGACACTAGTCCTTTTTTCACCTCATCTCAGAAGTGTTGACCTGTCATTTTTGCCATTTTCTGTTCATTAAAGCAAGTTAATGGGATTAGTCAACACTGAAGGGGTAGCAATTACATAAAGGCATGAATACTATGAGGCAGAAATCACTGGGAGCTGTTTTAGAAGTAGTCTGCCACAAAACTATAAACTCACAGATCCAAGAAGTTCAGTAAACCCCAAATAGAAGAAACAAAGAAAGTCTTGCCCAAGGCACATCATAATTAATTTGCTAAAAACCAGTACCTTAGAAAATCTTAAAGATGATCAGAGGCAAAATGACACATTACGTACAGAGGAACAGAGATCAGAATGACTGCATGGTTCTCATCAAAAAGCTGTTAAGTCAGAGAATTGAGCAAAATATTTAAAGTAATGACGGAAAATGTCAACCCAATGTCCTTTTCTTAGCAAAAATATCCTTCCTAAATTAAAGTTGGTTTTTTTTTGTTGTTGTTTGTTTGTTTTTTTGAGACGGAGTTTCGCTCTTGTTGCCTAGGCTGGAGTGCAATGGTGCGATCTCGGCTCATAGCAACCTCCACTTCCCTAGTTCAAGACATTCTCCTGCCTCAGCCTCCAGAGTAGCTGGGATTACAGGCATGTGCCACCACGCCCGGCTAATTTTGTAGTTTTAGTAGAGACGGGATTTCTCCATGTTGGTCAGGCTGGTCTCGATCTCTGGACCTCTGTGATCTGCCTGCCTCAGCCTCCCAAAGTGCTGGGATTACAGGTGTGAGCCACTGCGCCCAGCCCTAAATTAAAGATCTTTACAGACCAAAAAAAAGGAGGGATGCATAGGAATTAATAACTAGTACATATATGCTAAGAGATACTAAAATAAACTTTTCCAGGCAAAAAAAAAGTGATAGCAGATGAAATCTCAGTTCTACAAAAAGAAGTGAGGAATAAGTGGTAAATACATGCGTAAATATAAAGACATTTCCCCATATCTTAGTCTCTTTTGAAGATCACTGATATAAAAAATAATTTATTATTTAGAGTAAATACAAAAGTAGCTTTATTGGCATAAATAATGAGAGGGGGAAACACAAGTCTAGTCCCCCCTCAGTACACTCAGGGGATAGGCTCCAGGATCCCCCAATATACCAAAATTCATGCATACTCAAGTCCCCCAGCCCTGTGGAACCTGCATATACAAAAAGTTGGCCCTCTGTAATACATGGGTTTTTCATCCCATGAATACTATATTTTTGATTTGCATTTGGTTGAATCCACATGCAAGTGGACCTACGTAGTTCAAACCCATGGACCTATACAATTTACAGGTCCACTGTATACTCACTCATCTAAGGTCCATATACTACCTATGATGTAAAATGCTCTTTGAAAATAGGGTAAGATAAATTAAAGGTGTATATTGTAAACTTTAGAATAAGCAACGAGAACAAAGAAAACAAAGAGGTTTTGCAAATATGCAAGTAGGAAAGATAAAATAGTCAAAATAGGCAGGAAAAAATGAAACAAATAGAATTCGAATAGCAGGATAGTAGATTAAAGGTCACCATATATAGATCTATGCTAGCTATCCATTTATCTGAGTTTTCTCCCATGTGTACATGAGGTATACACGTTAATGAAGAAAAAAAATTTTTGAAAAACTACCATATCAATAATTGCATCAGATGTAAAATATTTAAAGAAGTCAAGTTAAAGGGCAGAGATTGGGAGATTGGATAAAAAGGACCCAACTGTTATATACTGTCTACAAGAAATCCATTTTAAAATGTAAGGACACTTTTGGGCAAAAGTAAAAAGAATGGAACATTTATCAAAAGAAAGCTGGAATGGCTGTATTAATATGAGGCAAAGTGTATTTCAGAGCAAAGGATATTACCTGCAGTAAGGAATGGGCATTTCATAATAAGTGAATTATTTAATTAAAGAGGATATAACAGTCCTAAATATATACATACCTAATAATTGAGCTGCAAAAGACATGAAGCAAAAATAGACAAACCTGAAAGGAAAAAATACAAATTACAGTTATAGATTTCAACATTCCCCTCTAAACTGAGAGAAGAAACAGAAAATCAGTAAGGATTTAGAAAGACAGGAACAATACCTCAATCCCTCATTGAAATTTATGGGTCATTTCATCTAGTAACAGCAGAATGCACTTTCCTTTCAAGTGTATGAATGCACTGAATACATTTCACTGATATAGACCACATTCTGGACTATAAACAAATGCTTCAGGAAATGTAGAGCATTGGAATAATACAAAGTATGTTCTCTGAACACAATAGAATCTATAAACAACAGAAATATATCTGGGAAATCCCCAAATATCTAGAAATTAAATAACACACTACTAAGTAATCCATAAGAAGAAATCACAAGAGAAACTAGAGAATATTTTTAACTTAATGAAAATAAATATATACTGTATTAAAATGTGTAGGATACAGTACTTAGAGGAAATTTATAGCATCGAATGGGTATATTAGGAGAGAAAGCATTTGATAGGAGAGAAGTTGCAAGTTACCATGATCAGGAATGAAAGAGGGTACATAATCACAGAGTCTACAGATATTAAAAAGATAAATGAGTAAGGTTATCACTATACATTTAGCAACTTCGATGAAATGGACAGATTCTCTAAAAGATACAAACTGTTATACCAAAGCTTACTTAAAAAGAAATAGGTTAAAAAAAAAAAAAAGGATAACATGAATAACCCTATATATTTTGAAGAAATTGAGTTTGTAGTTGAAAACCTTCCCACAAAGAAAACTCCAGGCACAGATGGCTTCGCTGGAAGTTCTGTCAACCATTTAAGGAAGAAATAACAACACTGTATAAACTTTCCAGAAAACAGAAGTGGAGGGAATACTTGTCACCTGGTTTTATACGGCCAACATTACCTTGATATCAAAATTACAGACATAGAAAGAGAAAACTACAGATTGTTATTGCTCATAAACATAGACACACAAATTCTTAAGATTTTTACACATGAAATCCAGCAGTACATGAAAAGGATAATACATCATGACTAAGTGGAATTTATAACAGGAATGCAAGATTAATTTAACATTTGAAAAATCAGTCCATGTAATTCACCATTTTCACAAATTAAAAGGAAAAAAATAGGATCATTTCAGTTGACACAGAAAAAGTTATTTTGATAGTACACAACTCCTATTCGTGATAGAAATTCTAGAAAATTAGGAATAGAACGGAACTTCTTCAGCCTGAACAAAGGTATCTGTGAAAAACCTACAGCTAATACTAAAGTATGAAAACTGAATAGTACACCTTCTAAGGTCAGGTACAAGGCAATGATGTCTGCTCTCATCTTTCCTGTTCATTCGGAGGTGCCAGTTAGTGCAATAAGGCAAAAAACAAAAAAACAAAAAAAACCAAACCAAAAAACTTCATTTGCAGATTTGTAGAAGATATGATCTTATATGTAGCAAATGCTAAGAAATCGCCAGGCGCGGTGGCTCTGGCCTGTAATCCCAGCACTTTAGGAGGCGGAGGCGGGCGGATCACGAGGTCAGGAGATCGAGACCATCCTGGCTAACAGTGAAACCCTGTCTCTACTAAAAATAAAAAAATTAGCTGGGCGTGCTGGCGGGCGCCTGTAGTCCCAGCTACTCAGGAGGCTGAGGCAGGAGAATGGCGTGAACCCGGGAGGCGGAGCTTGCAGTGAGCGGAGATTGCCCCACTGCACTCCAGCCTGGGAGACAGAGACTCCGTCTCAAAAAAAAAGAAAAAGAAAAGAAAATCCTAAGAAATCTATTAAAAAGCAAGCTTAAGGCCGGGCGCGGTGGCTCACGCTTGTAATCCCAGCACTTTAGGAGGCCGAGGCGGGTGGATCATGAGGTCAGGAGCTCGAGACCATCCTGGCTGACAC
>NC_045444.1:89864231-90039849 GCF_002776525.5 Piliocolobus tephrosceles
AAAAAAAAAAAAAAAAAAAAAAAAAAAAGCAAACTTATGGCTGGGCACAGTGGCGCGTGCCTGTAATTCCAGCACTTTGGGAAGCCGAGGTGGGCGGATCACTTGAGCCTAGAAGTTCGAGACCAGCCTGGGCAACATGTCAAAATGTGATAACAACCAACCCCCCAAAAATTATCTGGGTGTGGTGGCACACGCCTTTAGTTCTAACTACTCGGGAAACTAAAGTGGGAGAATCGCTTGAGGCCAGGAGGTGGAGGTTGCAGTGAGTCAAAATCGTACCACTGCACTCCAATCAATCAGTCAATAATAAAAAATACAAAAATTAGCTGGGTGCGGTGGTACACGCCTGTAGGCCCAGCTATTCGGGAAGCTGAGGTAGGAGAATTGCTTGAGCCCAGGAGGAGGTGGAGGGTGCAGTGAGCTGAGATTGTGCCATTGCACTCCAAAGAAAAACACCAAGCTTATTAGCAAGATTGAAGGCTAGGAAGTCATTATACAAGATTAATTGCATTTTTGAATACTAGCAACAAACAATTTGACATAGAAATTTACAAAGCAGTACCGTTTATAACAAAAAATATGAAGTACTTGGGATTAAATAAAATATATGTAAGACCTATATGACAAAACTGTAAAACATGAAGAAAAATGAATGAAGGCCTTAAGTTAATTGAGACATGTACCATGATCTTTGATCATTATGGTTAAGAGATTGATTTTCCTCACATTGAACTACAGATTGATGCAATCCCAATAAAAATTCCAGCAATCTATTTTAGAGAAATGTACCAGGGGATTCTAAATGTTATATGGAAATGCAAAAGACCTAATAGTCAAAACAGTTTTGAAGAAGACTAATGTTGGAGGATTTAAACTACCTGATTTCAAGGTTCTATAAATCTTCAATATCCAAGACGGTATAGTGCTGGTATAATTGTAGAAACATAAATCAGTGGACTGTAATCTAGAACCCAGAAATAGGTCCATATATTTTGATAAAGGTGCCAAAGGTAATTCGGGGGACCGGTGGGGGGGGGGGGGAGGATAGTGTTTTTAACAAATAGTTCAAGAACAGTTGAATATCCACTTGGAAAATATGGACCTGCAACCTTACTTACCATATGGAAAAATTAACTTGAAATGGATTTTAGACCTGAATGTAAAAACTAAGCTATAAAACGTCTGGAGGACAATATAGGAGGAAATCTTTGTGATCTTGGATTAGAAAAAACATTTTGTGGAGAACACATAGAATACATGAAGCATAAAAGAAAAAAACTAATAAACTGAATCTCATTAAACATTTCTTCAAAAGACAATGTTAAGAAAATGACAAAGCAAGCCGTAAACTGGGAAAAATATTTGAAAAATAACTCAGTAAAGAGACAACTTGTAGAAAAAGGAAAAGATTTAAGCACATTTCACCAAATAGATGAATGAATGGCAAGTAACATGAAAAGATGCTCAACAGTATTAGTTATTAGGGAAATGCAAACTAAAGCTACAGTGAACCAAACTAAATACTACTATTAATACATACCCTCTGAAATCACTACTGGTAAAAACACTGACAATAAGTGTTGGGGAAGGCATGGTGAAACTTGAACTGTTACACATTGCTGGTGAGAATGCAAAATGTTTCAGCCACTTTGGAAAACAGTTGGCAGTTTCCTAAGAAGTTAGACATATTAGACCATCTTATCTAGCATTCCCTTCCTGTGTATTTACTTAAGAAGTATGGAGACATATGTTGACACAAACACTTGAACTCAGATGTTCATAGCTGCTTTGTTTATAGTAGCCGATACCTGGAAACAACCCAGATGTCTTTCACTTGGTGACTGAACAATTCTGGAATATCCATCCAATTAATAGAAAACTATTTAGCAGCAAAAAGGAACAAACTACTTGTATAGGCAGCAATATGGATGGATCTTAAAAGTGTTATGCTAATGAAAGAAGACACAAAAGACCCATACTTTGATTCCATCTACAAGAAATTAGATCACTGGTTTCCAGGCACCATTGCTGGTGGGTGAAGGAAGTTGACTATATCAGGGCATAGGGGAAACTTGGACATGATGGACGTATTCTATATGATGATTCTGGTGATGGTTATACAGTTGTATACATTTGTCAAAACTCATCCAACTCTACATCTAAGTGGTTGTGTTTTTGTCTGAATTACACCTTAAAAGCAATTTTAAGGGGAGAAAATGATGCCCAAGTTGCTACCTAGGGTGTGGCCCTGGGCATTGACACATTTTACAAATTCCCTAGCTCTAGGCAAAGTGATGACAGTTTTGCAGCTCTGAAAAACCAGCTTAGGTTATTCCTTACGAGAAAAGTACAATTAAAGGTTTGCTTTTAAAAAACGACGCTTCTGTGGACATGTAAAAATCTGAGAGACTTGTAGGAGAAGAAAGTAAGCGTTTCTGTCCAACTAACTCTTTAAAAGTTTGAACGAATATGGCTGAACACATTTCCCTAAGATGTTTTCAAAGTTTGGCTTATTTCTGATATGTTCAAGTCTTTCAAAATGTGAACACCAAATAAGTTCCACTTTTTGTATGCTTTGTGACAAGCAAACAAAAACAACTGTGGTTAACTTGTGATTGCTTTTCTGAGTGTGCATAAATGTTAAGGCTGTTGCCTAATGACTCATTTTGTTATCTGAGACCTCAAGATCTGGGTCTTAACCCTGCCTGCATATTAGAATCACCTGAGAAGCATTTAATATGTTTAGACCTCCATACCCATTAAATCAGGATCTCTGGAAGTAGGACCCAGGCATCAGACTTTTTAAAAGTTCCTCACATAATTCCAAGGTTGAGAACCACTGCCATAGGAAAAGGTTTATTGTAATCATTGATCACTGCTCCTACTAGCCATGTAGGGATAATGTGTATAAGTATGCATCTTGGTTCAACTTGGGTTGAGAACAGATATTTTCATGTATTTTTATGTGCCTAGCATAATGAAAGACTTACTACATATGTAAAGTGGTCTCTCCATTTTGCAAACTAGGAAATTGAAGTTCAAAGATAAAATGTTACAGAATGTAGCAGAAAGTGTTACACTGTTACAGAAAAGACATTGTGTCATAGCAGTTATTATAAAAGAAGCTAAATATATATAATATTTACCATGTACAAGGCCATGTGCTTTGTATTTTTTTTTTTTTTTTTTTGAGACAGTGTCTCGCTCTGTGGCACGGGCTGGAATGCAGTCTCGCAATCCTGGCTCACTGCAAGCTCCACCTCCTGGGTTCACGCCATTCTCCTGCCTCAGCCTCGCGAGTAGGTGGGATTACAGGTGCCCACCACCACGCCTGGCTAGTTTTTTTAATATTTTTAGTAGAGACGGGATTTCACGGTGTTAGCCAGGATGGTCTAGATCTCCTGACCTTGTGATCCGCCTGCCTCAGCCTCCCAAAGTGCTGGGATTACAGGTGTGAGCCACTGCGCTGGGCCTGTGCTTTGTATTTTATGTGGATTGCCTTGTTTAATATAAGAATACTTTGGGCTGGGCGCGGTGGCTCACATCTGTAATGCCAGCACTTTGGGAGGCTGAGGCAGGCCAAACACCTGAGGTTGGGAGTTCAAGACCAGCCTGACCAACATGGAGAAACCCCGTCTCTACTAAAAATAACAAAATTAGCTGGGCATGGTGACACATGCCTGTAATCCCAGCTACTCGGGAGGCTAAGGCAGGAGAATTGCTTGAACCTTGGTTGCAGAGAGCTGAGATCGCGCCATTGCACTCCAGCCTGGACAAGAGTAAAACTCCATCTCCAAAAAAAAAAAAAAAAAAAAAAAGTGCTTTGAGATGTTAGCTCTATAATTCCCATTATATAGTTGAATAAAAAGAAGCCTAGGAAAGTTAAGTATGTACTGTAAACTATAATAGTTAAGTGTTAGAATTGGGATTTGACTGGGTGTTATAACTGTAGACCCCACACTCTTAACCATTGTCCTAAACTTGAGCTCTGGCATCTGGCAGACCTAGGATTGAGTCTTGGCTTTACAGTTTATGAGCATTAAGTCCTCCCTGGAAAACTTCTTTTTTACACCCATTTTGTATCTCTTAACTTTTATAAACCATCTATTCTTTTGTTCTTCTGGCTCAGTGATACAACTTTTAGCTAGAAGTATAAATAATATATAGGAATTGTCAGATAACATTTCTGTCTTCACAAGACTGTGACAGTCCTTTATCTGGTTTATCTTCGTACCTCTAAAAGGCATCATGGATGCTCTATTAATGATTGTTAAGAAATGAATAGTGCCATTAATTACTTCTGGGGGATTCCTAGAAAGCTTCTCAGAGAACATGGCATTTGTAGTGCCTTGAATGATGAATAGGAATTTCTCAGGCAGAGAAGAGAGAAAAAAAGAAAGGGCCTTCTAAGCTGAGGGAATCACCTGAGTGAGAGGGCATGGCTGTTTGGGGCAGAGCAGTGTCCAGTGCATGAGGGTGGGGGTGGGTTGTAGGGAGAAAGGGTGATATGAGCACGCAAAGGGAATAAACTGTAATTAGGTGGTGGGTTGCTAAAAATGACAATGCCAAGGTGTTGGATTAAAAAAAAATCTGGTAGTAGAGGGAAATTATGAAGAATTTTTATAAAGGTTAATGATAATATCTACTTATGTAATTTTTTTGGAGATACATGATAATAGTGTAGAGTGCATTGGAGGGGAAAAGTAGGAGTTGTAAAGACCATTTTGGATAAACTTTGAAGCAAGGGATAAGGGCCTCAACCGAGGTAGTGGTGCTGAAAACATTGTTCACATAAATAAGCAGATGCAAACAGAAGGATGTTTCAAGTGGCATTGTTACTCCACTTTTCAAAGTTATTTGCCAAAAATCAAATAACCTATCTTCAAAAATCATGTTTGATGATGTACCATCAAGGTCTTTTCTTAAATTTTGTTAAAAGCAAAGGAATAAGAGCCACCTGATTTGCAAATGGATTGAGTTACTCGGTGGAGTAATTCTTTTAATATGAACACCATTGTTTTGAATGGTCCCTTTGGCACCCAGTGTTTTGTACTTTAAGACAGTGCACCACTGTACTTTTTTTAAGTAGAAGGACAAAAAAGATGTAAAAACTTTTATGACTGCTTGACTGAAGATATGATCTCAAGCAGATCAATTTTAGAAAGCAGTACTTAAGATGACAAAATCTAGAAAGAGGCCGGGCATGGTGGTTTACGCCTGTAATCCCAGCACTTTGGGAGGCCAAGGCGGGCTGATTACCAGGTCAAGAGATCGAGACCATCTGGCCAACATGGTGAATCCTCACCTCTACCACAAGTACAAAAATTAGCTGGGCGTGGTGGTGCATGCCTGTAGTCCCAGCTACTCTGGAGGCTGAGGCAGGAGAATCACTTGAACCCATGAGGTGGAGCTTGCAGTGAGCTGAGATCACTTGCCACTGCACTCCAGCCTGGCGACAGAGTGAGACTCTGTCTAAAAAAAAAAAAAAATCTAGAAAGAGAGCCAGGTGCATGTGGCAGCTCACACCTGTAATCCCAGCACTTGAAGAGGCTGAGGCCGGTGGATTGCTTGAGACCAGGAGTTCAAGACCAGCCTGGGCAATATGGCGATACCCCTGTCTCTACAAAAAAATAGAAAACTTAGCCAGACATGGTGTGCATGCCTGTAGTTCCAGCTACTCCGGAGGCTGAGGTGGGAGCATCACCTGAGCCCAGGAGTTTGAAGGCTGCAGTGAGCTGTGATTGCACCACTGCCTGGGCAACAGTAAGACCCTGTCTCAATAAAAAGAAAAAAAATCTTGCGAGTCTCTATAAAACTATCTGCTACCCATACTGCTTAGAAAATCTTCAGGTACCCTGAGTGATAAATGTAATCAATTTTAAAGATGGGTGCACTAACTAGGGCAGTGACCATGATGATGGAGAGAAGTGTTGGTATTTGGGAGATTTAGAAGGTGGAATTAACAGGACTTGGGGATGTGGGGGAAGGTGAGTCGGGGGAAGGCAAAGATGATTCCTAGTTCCGCTTAAGCAGAATAATTGGCTCCACATAAGCGTAGTAATCAGAGAACTGGGAGAAGACACTGTCATGGAAGCCATGGAGGAAAATGTCAAGAAGCAGGCAGAGGAAATCATCATTGCCAAACACTACAGGAACATTAGGCAAAGAACTGGGAAGAGGCTCAAAAGTAGAAGGCCAGTTTTTTTTTCAAGTGAATAGTTTCATTAGAGTGGTAGGGACAGAAGGAATATGGCTGTATTAGTTAAGCAGCATTATTTTCATAGAAACAGCATCTCCAGTGGGTTCTAAAACATTTCTTAGAATACATTGTTAAGTGTTTTAACCAACTCTTCACTGATAGTGTCCAGGTTAACTTTGCTGTACCTCACGGCAGCTTATAACATAAATTCCAAAGTATGTTAAATGTTTTGCTGGCTTAGGATGAACTTTTCATTTCCATATAAATAAATAAAATGGTGTCAACTCACAATATGTAATTTAATACAAATGATATATTGAAATGGATAATCTTACTAGCATTTGATTTTTCCAGTGGCTTGCTAGTTTTGAGTGCTTAATTGCTACAATATTTGGTGTGGTCAGTCTTTTTAGTTCAGATCAGTCACTTCTATGTAACATACTCCTTTTAGACCTTTTTGTTTTACATTGTTATTTTAGTAACACCTTAATTTTTTCCTCAATATGTATTTAAGTTACATTTATTACTGACTCTGTAACTGAATAATATATAGATGTATTTATACAGCTAGGGATACACAGAGATGAGTAAGTGATAGGCCCTTACCTCCAGGAGTTTATAGTGTAGAGAGTTTTATGTTTAGATCCCTCCTCTTTGTTTCAATTTACTTACTTTAGAAGAGAGAAGATAATCTGAGTCTTTTTTTTTTTTTTTTTTTTGAGACGGAGTCTCGCTCTGTTGCCCAGGCTGGAGTGCAGTGGCGCGATCTCCACTCACTGCAAGCTCCGCCTCCTGGGTTCACGCCATTCTCCTGCCTTAGCCTCCTGAGTAGCTGGGACTACAGGCGCCCGCCACCATGCCTGCTAATTTCTGCATTTTTAATAGAGGTGGGGTTTCACCATATTGGCCAGGCTGGTCTCGAACCTGACCTTGTGATCCGCCTGCCTTGGCCTCCCAAAGTGCTGGAGGCATGCGGCATGGTGCCTGGCCCAATCTGGGTCCTTTTCTAATGGTATGGTACCATTATTCTTTGCTTATCTTTAACTCTGTAGCATACTTTGTATAAAATTATAGGATTAAAATTCAAAAGAGAAACATGTAAGTTAAGAAGTTTTGTTCAGTTTTACAGACCTTCATAAAATATTCTAGAATGTCTTCAGTTGAAATGCTAAATTTGAACAATGTACTTTGAAATGTAGAATGTATTTTTATTTTAGCAGAAACATTTAGAAAAACAACGTAAGTCCTTTTCTGTTTCAATCATAACTGCACGAAAACCAGATGTTTAGCATTTTAAGTTTTTTCTTACATGTGCTCCCATGTGATTTTGAATGTGCATAGTTCCCCATGTGATTTTGACACTACGTGTGATATACATGCATAATTGCAAAAAATGACTTTCTTCACTATTGCCAAAACCAATTTTCCAGACTAAATAAAATCTAGACAGATTTTACATTTCTCAACATCAATATTTTGAATATTGGTGAAAACAGAGTAAGATACTTTATTACACCGCTGTGAAGTTACTTTGATAAAAGTTTGTTGCACTCAATCAAGTGTATTTTCCTTTTTGATGAATAGCTTTATGGTAAAGAATTAGATGAAGTGAACTACTGGTATATATCTTTCCCTGGAGTGAAAATGAATATTCGTTTAAACATTACTTATGTTTTTTAGAGACAGGGTCTTGTTCTGTCACCTGGGCTGGAGTGCAGTGGTACATTCACTGCTCACTGCAACCTCAACCTCCTGGGCTCAAGCAGTCCTCCTGCCTCAGCCTCCCAAGGAGCTGGGACCACAGACGTGTACCACCATGCCTGGCTAATTTATTGTTTTTATTTTTTTTAGAGACAGGGTTTTGCTATGTTTCCCAGGCTAGTCTTGAACTCATGGCCTCAAGTGATTCTCCTGCCTCGGCCTCCCAAAGTTCTGGGATTATAGGTGTGAGCCACAGTGCCCAGCCAGAAAATGAATATTCTTAGCATATTTCTGATTTTTGAAAAAGTTAATTTTAAAATAGTGAATACTAATTTTGGCAAAAGAAAAAACTGAACAGTTGTTAAAACTCTCAGCTTTATACCACTATAAACAGAGTCTCTGGAATCATGTTTAGTGTAAATTCTGTCTAATCCAGTTTCTACTTTTGATTTGTTTTGAGACAGAGTCTCACTCTGTTACCCAGGCTAGAGTGCAGTGGGACAATCACGGCTTATTTCAGCCTCAACTTTGCTGAGCTCAGGTGATTCTCCCAAGTAGCCGGGACCACAGGCACGTGCTACCATGCCAGGCTAATTTTTTTTTTTTTTTGTATTTTTTTTTTTTTTTTTGTAGAGATGGGGTTTTGCCATGTTGCTCAAGCTGGCAATTTCTACATTTTAAAGAAGAAAGTGAATGTGCATAGAGCTTACTAACTTTCCACTTCAAAGCATCTGTTACAACAGGCTTCATACTCTCTTCTGCATTACTTTTCATGGGTTTGCATTTCTTTTTCTTTCTTTTATTTTTCTTTTTTGAGACAAGTGCCTCGCTCTGTCACCAAGGCTGGAGGGAAGTGGTGCGATCTCAGCTCACTCAAGCGATTCTCCTGCCTCAGCCTCCCGAGTAGCTGGGATTACAGGTGCCCACCACCACGCTCGGCTAATTTTTGTATTTTTAGTAGAGACGGGTTTCACCATGTTGGCCAGGCTGGTCTCGAACTTCTGAGCAATCCTCCTGCCTCGGCCTCCTAAAGTGTTGGGATTACAGTCATGAGCCACCGTGCCCGGCCAAGGGTTTGCATTTCTTTCTTTTTTTTTTTTTTTGAGATAGAGTCTTGCTCTGTCGCCCAGGCTGGAGCGCAGTGGCATGATCTGGGCTCACTGCAAGCTCCGCCTCCCGGGTTCACACCATTCTCCAGCCCCAGCCTCCCGAGTAGCTGGGATTACAGGTGCCTGCCAACATGCCCGGGTAATTTTTTTGTATTTTTAGTAGAGACAGGGTTTCACCGTGTTAGCCAGGATGGTCTGGATCTCCTGACCTCGTGATCCACCCGCCTCAGCCTCCTGAAGTACTGGGATTACAGTTGTGAGCCACCACGCCTGGCTGGATTTGCATTTCTTTAAGCATCAGGAATGTTCTCTTTCCTTAAAAAAAAACACCGGAAAATATTAGGTTGACTAGAAATGCTAAATATTCTAAATTGTATTTTCTGGGTTTTTTTGTATTTTCTTATATTTAAACTTGTATGCCGTTTAACTACATTTGATTGTGTTCAGGTATTTGGTTATATATTGAGAAATGCACACTGATCTCTTCGTAGCAAGGATCCTCTAAAGTATTTTCTGGCCGGGTGCAGGTGGCTCACTCCTGTAATCCCAGCACTTTGGGAGGCCGAGGCAAGTGGATCACCTGAGGTCAGGAGTTCAAGACCAGCTTGGCCAACATGGCAAAACTCTGTCTCTGCTAAAAATACAAAAGTTAGCTGGGCATGGTGGTGGGCACCTGTAGTCCCAGCTACTTGGGAGGCTGAGGCAGGAGAATGGCTTGAACCTGGGATGCGGAGGTTGCAGGGAGCCGAGATCGTACCACTGCACTCCTATTCAACCACCATTCTACTTAGTGAAGAGACATAGGCTTCAGAGAGAGTGATAAAGGAGACAGCAATCTGCTGCTCCATTAGTCTGTCTGGTTTCTCACTTGCCTCTCATAGTGTATCTCATTGCCCTAGTATACTTCTAAGGTAAAGAAAAGCTTTTTTAAAACAAAACAAAACAAAACAATATGGTATCTCAACACAAACTCAAATAAGAAACAGCCATCTTTCTTGATTCTAAGATTGTGTACCTCTTCAATGAGGTACTTCCCTGTAGGCTCTTGAAAGGTAATCAAAAGCACATTCAATTAAATGTTTAGAAAGTCACCGTGTTTGAGTGCTGCAGGATTTGGGAAAGGATAGATATTCATCGGCTTGGTTCTGTCTTTCTAGGAGTATTACTCTCTTTCACATCCTATTTTGTTTTCTTCCCTCCTAGTTGTGGCAATTTATGACTATACAAAAGACAAGGAAGATGAGCTGTCCTTTCAGGAAGGAGCCATTATTTATGTCATCAAGAAGAATGACGATGGTTGGTATGAGGGAGTTATGAATGGAGTGACTGGGCTTTTTCCTGGGAATTATGTTGAGTCTATCATGCATTATTCTGAGTAAAGCTCGGCAGGGCTGTGCTTGCCTCACAGAAATAGTCAGGTCTTCCCAGATTATCTGAAGGCCCTGGGGATTCCACTCCAGTAAAGTAGAATGAAGGATACAAATGATAAAGATTACACTTTCTTTTGGTTTATCCCCCAGTATTAAAAACAAAAAAAGCAAGCTGAGTCTGAACAAATGGATCTTTCTGACATCCTTTGTACAATGCTGAGCTGTCTGGATTGAAATAACCATTTTTGTATATGTCAAAGGTATAACAACATAACTGTGTAGCCAAAACAAAATCAGATTAAGACTGATTCAGAAAAATCTGGGATCTTTCTCAGGAATACTGTATACCCTTGGGATTTCTCCTCCTGCAGAATCTGTGGCATTGGATGTTCTTCATTGCCTGTGCTAAGGGGTTAACCTCATGGCCCAGTGGGTACCCTAGCCCCTCCTTTTCTTCCACTATATGAAGAGGAGGGAACCAATATTTAAATACCACACTTAACCATTTTTACAATTATTTCAGATGGCTTTTTTCCTCTGTAACACTGTAAATTCTGCATTCTCTCAGCACTTGAGCGCACCAAATGAGTGAATGCTGAACTCACTTGCATCCTTTCATGTTTCTCAGTTTGTGGATTATAAGGATGATGAAATGTGAAAGTCTCCCAACACTCTAAGGGTAGTGAATGATTGCCACCCGTTTGATTTTAATGTGCTGCTGCATGAGACTGTATTGTTGCTAATGGCCAGTGTACCCCGATGTGAAGTGTGGTATTCTGGTTCAAGTGTGGAGGTGGGTATGTGAAGCTAGACGTGAAGGCCCCTAAAGTTCTGAAGAGACTTGAACTGTGGAAATGCTCTTAGCAGGCATCCTGAACCCCTGCCTTCGGTGCTGTTTTGAGGAGTAGGATCTTGGAGTTCAGACCAACTGACTATCATTTCTTTCACTATTTAGAAAAACGCTCTTCTACTTTGGAAGAGAAGAGTAGTTATTTTCAAGTCTCTTGACAGTCACTGGGAGTAACAGGTTTGCTAATGTGCTCTCTGGACATTATTAATGGCCAGTATTAGTTGCTGCTGTATCGTTGACTCGCTTAGCTATAGAAAAGGTAATTCTCTCCTGATTTTGTATGATTGGACTCTTAAGTAGCTGCTGTTAGTCAGAATTCAAACCCATCTCAGACTAAGAATATAATGAATAAGATTAATAGGCCGAAATATGTATCTAATCACATTGCTAAAAATTAATGTAACTTTGAAACAATAAAACACATTTCCCCCATCTGTACAACAAATACAGCTTCAAATTCAATGGAGTCTATAGGGCACATGGCTTTAATCATCACTACTGTAGTCAGTATAAGAAATATTGAAAAAAATCCAGGGGGGCTTGTCTCTTCGTAGGTGGTCACTGTGATGGTGGGCCAGCTCCTGTTCAGGTCCAGAGCTCGTAACGTGGTTTCTACTCAGTCCCAGTGACTTCACCAGAATAGAGCTTTGTCAGGTGGCAGTTACCTGATAGCTGGATATATTTCAAATGAGGTCTTGAACAAATTCAGAAAGAGTAACTTGATTGAAAAATGAACAAGTGTAGTAGTGTGTGAGGAAATTCAGATGGTGTAGGAGGCAGAAGTTAATATTCCACTTATACATGTTATCTGAGCATAAAAAATCATCAGCCTTTAACTGAGACCCCGCTATAGAGTCTCCTTATCAAGACTTTTTGGTTTTAAAGTTGTTTTTAACGCATTGCAAGTTAAAATAGCTATTTTGCTTTTAGATTTTTCCAAGCACTTTGTATTTATTAGCTTTCATTAACTTGCCTCCAGTATACATTCCACTTCATGCTTTTTCTTAGGTCATTTCTACATCCCTTATTCCTTGTTTTCCTGCAGTGTAATGGCCCTGAATGTCCTCTGAGCCCTTAACTTCATTTTGGACCCAAACTAGACTATACTTAGATAAGTTAAGCTCTTCTTAGTGTACTGGTCTATAACTAGAAAAACTGTTTTGAAATTAGATGTTCCCATTATTTATTTAAACAGCTTTTTTGCTGAGAAAGCTTAGTGGATTAATGAGGCAGAGGGTGTTTTGAAATCCAACAGATAGTTCCCACAGGCTGGGCGTGGTGGCTCACGCCTGTAATCCTAGCACTTTGGGAGGCCGAGGCGGGTGGATCATGAGGTCAATAAATTGAGACCATCCTAGCCAACATGGGGAAACCCTGTCTCTACGAAAAATACAAAAATTAGCTGGGTGTGGTGGTGCACACCTGTAGTCCCAGCTACTCGGGAGGCTGAGGTAGGAGAATCGCTTAAACCCGGGAGACGGAGGTTGCAGTGATCCGAGATTGTGCCACTGCACTCCAGCCTGGTGACAGAGCGAGACTCCATCCGAAAAAAAAAAAAAGTTCCCACAGCTCACCACTACAGAAGCAGAGAAGACAACTATGCAGAAAACAGAGTTGGTGGCAGTCAGCGGGAATGCAGCTGGTCTGTTGGACCCCTGCTGGATGGGGGGAGTGCAGAAGACACTGGTGAAGTCCTTTATACTGAAGACCTGCGGTTGGGAGCAGGGGGAGTCCATGGGTCTGCTGATTTTTTTTCCCTATTTAGTACTAATGTGTGTGTGATCTTTGTTTTACAAACAATACCTTTTGGGTTTTCTGCATATTTTAAAATTTTTGTACAGTTTTGAATTCTATAGATTGTCTTGGAAGGATACTGTGTGATGGGCCAGGTGCACAGTAATTGGAGACTTTTGATGTATGTAGTATTTCATAGATTGCATGCTATTAATCGTCTGTGAGGGTAGTAGTTTTTGTTTTATTGTAAGTTTCCCTCTGTTTTTATAAATTAAAAGATGGTTAGTATTAGGAATTTCAAATGAATGCAGAAAATCTTACATGCTGTGTACTATTAATATACAATCCAAGTCTAAAATCTGACCAATAAAGCAACCATTTTATCAGGATAGAGGGAATCTAATGGGAGAGGGGAATCTTCCCTCCTGAAGTTTGTGTGTCCAATCCCCTTTAAAAAAAAAAAAAAAAAAAAAAGGTTGTCTCTTTATTTTGTCATATTAATACTCGAAAGTCCATGGGGATATTAATGAAAATACACTTTATTGTTGCCTTTGACCTTATGGCCAAAGCAATAAATCAGAAACAGAAATAGTGCCAACGTGTCAAAATCTGATTCAGCCTGCCGTTTGGAATAAATATGAATCTTCTAAGCTATCTTGTTTAATATTTTCCATCATTTAGCTACTTGCTTTCAATCTCCCTCGGAGGCGCCTGCTGTTCCCATTTTAGGGTTGACAATGGCCTGCTAATTTAGCTGTGTTCCTACATGTTACCGGGTGTGAGACATTTTCATCCCCTCCTTTTTCCTACTGCTGGTGTCTATTATCCGGCTAGAGAATATTTTATGCATCTTTACCATGATGTCTGGACTGTATCTGCGCTCCTTGGCAGCTTAGTTGTTGAAGATAAAGATAACTAAAGATTTTTCTCTTTGGGAGGGAGGCATCAAAATGATGGTAGTTTGCTTTTATCTTATGTTCATTTTCTTTTAGTAGGTGACATTTCTGCATTAAGAACTGTTTTTATCTTTTACTACCTTTTCTTTTCTCCTTTGTGGAGAGAGCATGACATGTCCTGAAGGTCACCTTTGCCTTTGAAAAAGGTATTGATGGAGGAATTTGCAGGTGACTGACAAGCCTTTGAAAAGAATGGGATCTGTTCACTTCTGGTCTTTTTGGCCAGGAACTCCTGATTGGTGTTAAGGTGACAGTTTCTCCCATATGATCTAGAATCACTGAATTTCAGCTAGATGAGATTTTAAAATTTCTGGTTGTCTCATTAGACTGATGAGGTGAGTTTTCTTCTTCATATGAACAGCTAGTTAAGAATTCTCACTCAGTGCTCAGTGCTCAGTTTTCCACTGCACCACAACTGTCTTAACTAAATGTGCTATATTTTTCTTTAAAAGTTAAAGAGTTCTAGTTGATGTTTTCAGGAATATACTTGAAAAGACATGCCATGTTTTGGTAAATACCATGAGTTGTGTAAAGGCGTGTACTAATTTGTGGAAAAAATCTTCATTTATCCCTCCTAAAACTACACTCAGTATAAACACTTTCCCATAAGGTGTGTGCAGTAAAAATGTTATATTAATTCAACACTGGCAGGAGCACGGCACAGCAGCCTTATTGGAGAGAGCCTTATAAAAGTGATTAAATGGAGGCATCTAGCTCATTACCTTTAAGTTTACTTTGTGCTGACCTTTGTTCCTATTTTATTGAGAATCTCATAATTCTAAAAAAAAAAAAAATTACAACAAAACGACAGGGCCTAGCTGTGTATAAATGATCCTTGCTGAATATCTTAAGGTTTTTTTGTAAAAAAAAATAAAAATAAAAAAAAAAAAATAAAACCAACAAAAAAAGCTTATTTTCACATTAAAATGAAACCTCTTTTGCAAGTTAAGAGCTCTATGGAAAAGCAGTTTTTATCACATTTTGTGTCCATGCACCATATTTCTTAAAATGGCTTACAAAACAGAATGTAAACAGTTTGTGATCTGGCCAGTTGTACTTTTAGCTTCCAGAGGGAGAGTTGGTGGTATTATGAGTTGAGTGAAAACCACCCAGGGGAACTTGAGGGAGCAGTCTGTTGCCAGTAATGTTCCTTGTGTGCCATTAAACACCTCCAGATGAGCGGAGGAACATCACTTTTTAATTTTTTAATTGTATTTGGAATTGTTGCCGTGTACTAAGAACTTGACCTAAATAAAATCCCACAAAGTATATTCAGGTGTCTTGTTAACTTATTTGTATAAATAACCTCGTTTTCTAAGGTGGTATCTGAGTTTACGTGTTAGGGATAATCTGACTTTCCTGTTGCTCTAAACCAGGGAGCTGCTTTTTATTACTGAAGTAAGTCTTTTTAAATTTTCAGATATTTAAAATGTTCAGCTTTAAATTTGATCTCAAGTTTCTTCCCTCAAGACAGCTGTTCTAATTAAGAACTTTCTAATCCTGTTTTTGCTCCACTCGAACCTGGGGTTTTCTTACCACTTTCCTCCAAATTAATTGTTAATGTACAGTTTTGTTTTTTTTTTTTTAAACACCGAAGATAGGTGTTGACTAAAAAAATATTGCAGACTGGTCAGAAGTGAATCTAAAAGACAAACCACTAGCTAGCCTGTGCTTTGTTGCTATAAGAGCCTAGATTATAAAAGAATTTTCTAATGATGTATCTGAGGGTAGCAATAGTTTGTCTCCACAATACCCAAAATAATGTTTCAGCTTTTCTCACTTTTCAAGCCCATCTTATTTCTTCTGTACCTTTATTATTTTGGTATCATTAGGTAAGGTGAAGAATAATGTAGAGAACTGAAATACCCAGCTAAAACATTTATGGGTTTCTCGTATTTGTGAATAGGATTGTAGGCGTTAGAGCAGTCTTGTCTTAAAGATGATAGTATCCAGTCTTTTGTTAATGATCCTATTGCTTGGCTCTTTTGGGTTGCTTTGGAATTACACATTTGGTTGGATTTGGGGCATATGCCAATTAAAGGGCATATGCAATGCATTGTTTTCCTGTCAGCCTGTGTACGCTGCTGTTTCTGAAGGCGTTTAAGTACAGGTGCAGTTTCCACAACCACGTATGACTGATTGACAGATGGTGAACGACAGGGGAAGGCTTCCACTTTTTTGCCCTAGTTTGGTACATAATAAGGTGATTGCAAACACATTACACATTTATACATACCTTCACATGGCATCCAACATGTAATTGTGACTCCAAAGATTTGAACCAAAAGGCATTCCTTTTTGTATTAGTTTGTACCTAGTTCTTTGTTTAAAGAAGAAAAATCTTTAAAAGCTGTTGTCACTTAATCACCAATGTATTTAATGGCCAAATTTCCCTAGTTGGTATCAAATACTCTTAAACGTTAACAAACTGAACATATCAAACTAATTTATTTACCACACTTAACTTCTTCTGTGTATGGCCTATGTTTTGGGTACCCTGATACGAAATGCAAAACCAGGTTCTTAATGGTGCCGATCCACAAACACTCAAAGTCCCCATGTTTAAATGAAATCTATGATTTTTTTATTAAGGATTTGATAAGCTGACATAGTGAAAACATGTAACTGAAAAACATTTACACTGACTGTACGACTAGTGTGCTAAGCCATTACAATAGTTTACTGACATAACTGGCAAGAGTAACTTGGAAAATAACTTAATCCAGCAGAACAAAAACATCCTCAGTAGTACTGAATATCTCTCTCTCATATATATATCTATATATATATATATATAGCTTTGCACAATCAGGGAGCAAGGCACATAATGAAATGAGCATACATTTATGCAGAAGAAAATAATAGCAACAAAGCTGCAAGAAAAATTGTAACTTCATCTTCACTGAGCTGTGCATAATCCTTTGAATAATAATGTCCTCTACCTGGTACATTATAATGAAGTTCCTTGTCTTTTTCATGCTTTAAAAAAGTATATTTCTACATTGTATCTACTTATGGCAAAGCTCCCACAGCCTAGAAGTTGGTGTGAGCCTTGACTGTTTTTTAAAGAACTGAGGGAGGAGCAATCCCAGTTAAATATAATGTGCAATTCTCCTTTAACAGTAAACAAGGTTTTTACAACACTTAGCACAAGCTAATTTTATCTCAAATGTACATACATCTCTGTAAGAGTTCACTAGTGGCTGATAGTAAAATGAAGCAAAATCATTTGAAACATTCCAGTTAATGCTTATTTTCTAGGAGGGATTATTATTTACAAGTAGTGAAAAAAAATGTAGGAGGTGGGGAAATATGAAAAATGGCTGTTTTTGGTATTAGGTTACAATAAATTTAACGAATGGACAGTTCGCAAAATATAAGGGTTTCCCCCCTTTAGTGCTGCAGACAAGTTTTACTGCCTAAGAGGCTGAGGCTTCAGCAATCGTAAGCTTGGTATTAGTAGCCACCATGATAAACACAATCACTTCCCAACTCAACCATCTATAAAATACGTAGTGTTCACCATCACCCTGACTCAATTCACTTCTCTAAATGTCTTTGGTAGAAAGCAGCCAGACCCCGTGTGGGTAGTGATGTCTCTTGTGAGACACTTTCCATTTCTGCCAAAACTAGAAATACCACCTTCCTTTACTTTCATTAGCACCTCAAAGTTTGCTTGCTGGATTTCTTTAAAAATATTCTGCCAAAAGAGTTGAAGGCACTGGGGGTTTACAGCAAGTATTTTCTCTTTAAACGGTTTATTATTTCAACAAGCAAAGAGAAAACCAACTGGAGAAATTTTACAGCACTTACCAAGTATATGTTTTTTTTTTTTTAGCAAGTTTTATTCTACAGCTAAATTTCAGATTTCTTTTACATATAGACCTTGCAAGGGCACGGTAAGAACTGAGCACTTGTTTTGTTTGAGGGACAAAGGTGTAGAAATGTTCTCTTTGAATTTTAAAAGGAATGCCTGTAATCCCAGCACTTTGGGAGGCTGAGGCAGGAAGATCACTTGTGGCCAGGAGTTTGACACCAGCCTGGGCAACACAGTGAGACCCCCGTCTCTACCAAAACAAACAAACAAACAAACAAAAAAAACCTTAAAAGATAATAGTTATCTAATTCTTTTATACTGGCATTTCTCTTTGGATCAAATCTCAACTTTGTGAGAGGTCATATATTCCTACAGGGTTAGGAGTACCCTGCATAATTTATACAAATGTAAAGTGTATATTTAAAAAAATCAAAGTGCCAAAAGGTACTTGCAATCTAAAGGGTTTTTTTCCCCCCAGAAACAGTCACCCTCTCATCAAGTGTATGACCCAATTATACCTATTTTATGAAAATCAAGTCATCACACCGATAACCATACAGGATCATATGGGTTTAATTGGTTTAAACTTGAGTGGGATTAAATCAGTTATAATTAGTTAGCTCTGTAGGTATATGAAAAACTTTTGGTAATGTACAAAAATAGGAATGGGTTTTTTATCTGTTTAAAATCGCTTTGTGTCTATAACAAAATTACTTTTAGCTGAGGAACAAAGGTGACAGAGTTCTGTTGGTGGCTGATAGTCAAAGCAGGCCAATCCACACCATTACCTGAAATATTTTTCAGGCTAATTTATAACTTTATGGATTTCCTTGATACAAGTTTATTAGTAGTTGTATTCTCCCAGAATAGCAGCAAATAAAACTTGAATTGGATGTACAGCTCCTAATAACCTTGACCTCAGAGTTGTCACTTGGCTGGAATTATTATGATCCCCCAATTTAAATTTTCTTGATAAACTCAGCATTGTTTTCAGTGATAAGAAAACATACATGGGAAGGGGACCCAAGACAGTTCACCAAGATAGTTCATAGCCCTTTGCAGGGTGTACCTTTGGTGGTGGGAGCACCTCAATTTTACAGGACTATGAAACACCATGTCTACTTCGTTTGAAATTTTCTCATGAAAATAGTCTTCTGTAACTTAAGATTCCACATTCTTTTTCATTTAAAAAGTCCCAGAAATTTATCCAATTTACAACTAAGGTGGGTATCTGTAAAAACCGTTAAGAATAGTTACTCTTCCCAAGAGATTTATAGCATCTAAAGGGGGTAGAGGAGGGGAAGAAAAAAAAAAAAAAAAAAAGGTATTTGAGCAAATAAAGTCAAGCTGGTAAAATCCAATACAGAATATCTAATAAACCTGAAGTTATTTTACTGAGAATAGATTCTGCTGCCCTACAATTGGTGCCAAAACTTTAAGCATAGAGTGATTCTATTTTGAAATTATCTATAGTAGAAATTAAGAGTGTCACTAATTAAGCAAGTCACTACCTGTAATAAGCACCTGTTTGCACTGCCCTCGGCAGCAGGATGAGTTAATTCATGCTGTTCACTTTTCAGTACAGTCAAGTCAACTGCACAGACTTGAAGCAGCCAAGCTGGGTGAGAGCTGCAGAGCAGAGGGCAATGAAAGAAGGCACAGTACTAGTGTCATCCGGCAGTAAGATGCTTTCCATGAATACACCAGAGAAAAAGAGCTACAGAAATACAGTTGAGGAAAAGCTACATCCCAACAAAAATCCAAATTAAAGAAAACCCACTAGGGAGTAAAACATCAGAAGTATAAAGTATCACTTTAGTAGTTTTTTAAATTCAGTTCATACATGAGGTTAAAACATTTTTAACAGCCATTTCTGTCTGTGAAGGAATGTAAAGGGAAATGGCCTGCTGGCAGACAAGCCACTGGATTGGGGTTCAAATGACAGTCTCCTCCTCTAGCCTTACCCTCTTCCTGGCATCATTAGTGTTCAAAAGGATGTCTGCTCTTCCAGGAAAACACACCAGAAGCATCTGTTCAGGATGGCTATCATCAGGATTGATACAAGCAAGAAATTCCAAGAAATCCTGCACTGAAAACACAAAGGCTGTTGTTTCAGGGCTCAAGTCATGGGTGAAAAAAGGCTGGGGGGGGATATGTTTTTTCCCCCTCAAGGAAAACTGAAGTTGCCTACTTTCTCATAAGAAAATCACCACAATAAAACTCAAAACCCCAGGGATGAATACTCTGATAACTGGATTCATATTAACTCTAACCCAGAAATATGGGTGACCCTCAAACTATAAAACCTCAGGCAGCAGACTATGAGAAACTCATTCATGAATCACAGTGGAGCTTGGCAATCTACTCAAACATTACCCAAATTTCTGTGCATGCTTAAATTAACAATGCAGATGTGTTAAAGATCACTTCATAAATATCAAACATAAAACTTGGTGAACAATCTAAAATGCCTAAAAATTAACAGTGTATATTCTTACTGCTCCATAACCACATGAACGTGCTGAACAATATTCTGGAGATGCAGCAGTGGAGAGGTGCCGCTCATTGTTTATGATGCGGTTTTCGTGGAGTGTGGATTATGCGAGACCTTGAGTATACTGTACTAATTAAGCACTTTTGCTCATTCTAGAATTATTGACCGTCTCTTCCCCCACTTTACTGGCATCAATTTTTCCTTGTGGGACAATGTCAACTGATTTCTGTGGTTTGCATTGGTAATCATTAACAATAGGCATAGACTTTGATGACAAGATGTGCTCCCTTTATAAGAGGTGGGATGGCCCATTTTTATTCTCGTTTGGGAGCCGCTCTGAGATTGTGTTTCATTCCTAATGGTCCAATTTATCATAAGTTGATGAGACAGTACATAGTTCTCTCGTGTACCAAGGAAAATTCACAGAAAAAAGCATATAGAAGTATATAGTGTGTCATTAGAGCAATGACTCCATGTTATACCAGACTGCACATGCATAATACGTAATGTCAGTTACTGGACTTGGACGTCCCACTCCATCAGAACACCTGGTAACCTGAACTAATCACAACCAGGCTGCAGTCAGCAAGGGTCCTGGTGGCCCCAGTAGCTATAAATGATACTGTCTTCTCTCTCCATGGTAGTGCCATACTTAATGAGTTTTTTGTATTACATATTATAACCCATATACAACCGGATTAATGACACTTTCACAGGGACCAGTTTTGTTCTCTCATCACCCTTCCCTTCTATAGAGCAATGCTCAAAAACTGCATTTTAGAAAATAATTTTGTTTTTCATACTGATGCACCATATTGGGGCACAGGATGTGTGTATTTCATATACCAATTGTCTACAGATATGTAATAACATCTACCTAAAGCACATATTTTAAGAGGGTAACTGGTGACCCAAAGACATACTGGGACAGAACATTACAGAGAGAACTGTGTTGTCCATCCTCTTAAAATCAAAGTGAGGATCATGAAGCCAAGCTGATAAAGCTTCATAAAACAGCACTAAAAAGGAACTCTCCAGAATTACAGCACTAATTATCCATGTGTTGTAGGCAAAGAGCTTACCTGTCAGCACATCCCAAATGTGGATCACTGCAGCAGTACTGCAGCTAGAACGGCTGAGTTAGTTACACCATGTATTTACTTTATGCATAACCACATACAGAGATGTCTGAACATTTCCCCATCCTGCACTAGTTACCCGTTCTATGAAGCCGAGAGATTTTCCTGATTTAAAGTGCCCCTTTATGTATAGCAATGAAGTGTCAGTCAAGCAATTCTAACTTCAGCCAACTGGGGAAAAAACAAACACAAAAGCCTTTTAGATATACCACACATTCTGGTGATTTTTCTCAACCAGAAATAGCACATTCTACATCTATTTCTTAGTTATATAATACACAACATGCACGAATAGGCTACACATGGACAGACACTTACAAATACCTTCTAAATAAGTGATTAGAAGTTTTTGGTCCAATCCACATGATATAGAAATCTTAAGAGACAACACACATCCCCTTCTATGCCTCTTCCACCCAAAATACAGAATACTCATTTTCAGATTAGGAGAGAAAAGGAATAAATAGAATAACTCTCAGCTCTCTCTATACACATACACATACATATATGTATACATATATACACACATACACCGTAGAGCTGTGTGTACACACACACACACACACAGCCGGACACTACCTGAATAACATCATACCAGGAGGCTCTGAACACCTGAATTCACAGATGATCAGATGAGCTGATTGTAGAAGTGATTACAGATATCATGAAAATAAAGTCCTATGGTGGCTACCAGTCTCTGGAGAGCTTGGTGTTCTGGTCTCTCTTTGGGGGAGCAGGAGGGGGGCCTCTCCGCAATGTTGCATAGCCTGATATATGACTGCCTCCGTAACCAGCCTTCTGTTGATCAGACAGCAGTTCAGGGGGTGGTGGAGGCAATGCCATATCATCCATGGTGGCTGTTGGTTCTGCTCTGGACATGCGGGAGGAGGAGAGCGAGCCATGCCGAGTGATGGACTTCCGTTGCAGTGTCCTGTTGAGGTCAGCCAGGAATCCAGGCTGGACACTAAGGCTGGATTTGGGAGAGGTGGGCACTTGTGGCACAACTGTGGCCATTGTTGGCTGCTCAGAAATCTCTGCTTGAGTGAGGCGGGTGCTGTCATTCCGTTTGGGTCGTGTGGGTGGAGGGGCCTTCTTCACTGACATTTTAGACCATGGTTGTGGTTGAGGATTAACGACTGCCACTTTTGGAGAGGCGTTTCCCGAGAATACTGCTGGAATCTCAATGGGGGGCAGAGGAAGCTCTGTTTCAGGTGGAGGGGGTGGAAAATCAGAATCGGATGGAGGAGAAGGAAATTCCACCACAGAGTCCTTTCCACGCCCACTCAGAACAGGGGCTTTTGCTGACACACACCCTTGCTGGAGAACTCCAGGAAGGTTGACGCCAGAAAGATTGAGTTTTCCAGGCTTGGGGGGTGCTGCAGGAGGTGGTAGGGTCTCCTTGTTGGGAGACCCTGATTCTGCTGGCGGTGTAAACTTGCTGACTAGACTGTCCACCGAGGGTCTCTTGGGTTCGGGGTGCTCTGCACCGCTGCTGGATTTAATGCTGGAGTTGCGCTGTGGGGTTGGGGGTGGTTTCTTTCCCCCAGGGCTGGATGTCTTACTGGTCTTTTTGCCTGGAGATCCACTTTTGTCAGGGGTAGGAGAAGCTGTGGGTGGAGGTGGCGGTGGTGGGGCTGGGACAGGTGATGGGGGTGGAGGAGGAAACACCAGGCTGCTTTCAGGAGGGGGAGGGGGGAAGTCCGGAGAAGGGACTGGGATGGAGCTGGGCTGCCACTTGGGCTTTGCTTTTACTGCAGGAGGGGACTGTGGAGCTACATTTGCTGGGACAGGCTTTAAGGGCTGAGATTCCATGGCGGGGGGAGTTGGAGGGGGTGGAAACTGGCTGGCTATCTGCTTCACGACTGAGGGCACCGGTGACAGTGGAGAGGGAGGGGGTTTTGCACAGAAGCTCTGTTGCTTGGGTAATGTTGGTGGGGGTACTGGAACAGGAGGGGTAGGGGGAGAGGGTGGAATGTAAGAAACAGGGAAAGCTGGCTGCTTTTTTGCTGGGGGTACTGGAGGAGCAGGTGTGGGTGGTGCAGCTTGTGTCACAACAGGTGCCACAGTCTTGGTGCTGGTTGGTGGGGGTATGGTCACAAGAGGTTTTGGGGGGGCTTGAGGAGGGAGGGGTGCAGGGATAGGAGGAGGTGGGGGGGGTGCTGGGGGAGCCACCTGAGTAATCTGCTGAACTTGATGGATCTTCAGTGGAGGAGGCGGGGCACTGAACTGTGGAAGGGATGGGGTACACGGTGCAGGCTTTAGCTGGGCCATGGCAGAGCCTGGGGTTGGGGGTGGAGGAGGGGGAGGGGGTGGTGGAACAACCCCATTGGGGGGTACCAGGATCTGAGGCTTCACTGACTGTGGCTGCATCACTGGGGGTGTTGGCGGTTTAAACAGGGCCCCTGAATGCTGAGACGCATTCTGTAGCCGTGTTATTGTGCTGTACTTGACGAACATTGGGGCTGCTGAGCCTGCAGAAGGTGCGGACTGGCTGGGCAGCGGGGGAGGAGGGGGTGGTGGAGGAGGTGGGGGAGGAGGAGGTGGGGGTGGCGGAGGAGGTAGAGGTGGTGAAGGCTGTGAAGCAGTGTAGGGGGTGACTATCTTAGGTTGCGGGGATAAAGGGGGCACAAGTGAAGTGTAGGGCCGATTCATAGACTCCATTCTGGCCTAAAAGGAGTATAAAAAGGGAGTGGGAGAGAGAAAAACACAACAAACAAAACAGTTACAGAGGTAAGCTTTGATTGTTTAAAACTAAAAAGCAGGGAGTCTGGGACATGCATGAAGAGGATGCAGAAGTTGGTGGTGATCATAAAGATGGACAATGTCAGGAAGGCTAAAATCTGATTCTGTGGGCAAGAAGGAAACAGAAAACCTGTTTTACCCCACAGTAAAATAGCTAGACCACCTAACAATCTAGGAAAAATGTCCGGTTGCAAAAGCTGTTTGAGTGGTGACAGGATGCCTGACTTCTGACCTTGGCTGTCTGACTTGGACACAGCCTGCCCTAAATGGAACCCTGTGTGACGGTCCTCTGAGCACTGGACTTGCAAGGGGAGATGTGATGGCTCCAGTTCACCTTTCAGTCCATGACTGCATCCACATCAAGCAGATGCTATAACTGGGTTTAGGAGGGCTTCCTGGTGGAATGAGGATGGCTTTTTGATGCTAGTAAGCTGACACAGGAGAGTATGAGAATGCTGAGCAGGCGTGCACAGTCACACGGGAATGAATAAGCTTGACACACACACTCGTGTTCGTGTGAGACACTTGCATCCAACATGCACAGAAGTCCAGCAATGCAGGTAAAGGGGGGACATTCTTTACATTTGTTTTACTGGAAAATACATAAAGAAATGCTTTGTAAACATTACAGCAAAAGACTGTAAAAATATCATACAGAAAAAGCCAGAAGAAATTAAGAGGAAGCTCTGAAAGGCTAGAATAAAGAAAATGTATCAAGAAATGGAAGCTAGCATTTGCCAACAACCAACCCATCTGGGTAGCCGAAATGATCACATCTGGTAGTTGATTTCGTGGAGCTAATCACGCACGATGGTGCTTCAGGTAGTACTTTGAAAAGAGGAAAGGGAGGACCCTTGTTTTAAAAACTTTACATTCATCTTTTAGGCTCTTTGAACCAACCTGGAGGATCCAAGATAAACCATTTGTTTTCAATTATGAATGACATAGAGAATGCATGGGTTAGTGAACTAGAAGGCTCATTATAGGGCTGAATTCTAATGGCCATCAGGACACTCACATGTTTCTTTTAAAATTACACAAAAAGATAAAAGTATTAGTCTGTGAGATTGGGTTACAGGCGTCATTGAGGTTAATGTGTTTCCAGAGAACAACCCCTGACCTTAACTTGACCCTGTCTTGGCTGCTTCAAGGGCGCAGGCCTTAGCTGTGCTGGCCTTCTCATTTGGCACCTGAGACTGAGGTTAACAGGAGAAGAAACACAGAGTGATCAAGCCTTAAATCATTACTGCTGACAGCAGGGTTCCTACTCTTCTGAAACTCTGTGCAATGATGGACTTTGCTGCTTAATCACAGAACATTTTGGGTCTGTGATTTTGTTTTCCTTGGCCTTACACATAACTAGGTTCTATAACTTAAAATGCACACGCTCACCATTAGTTAATTTGGTAAGGCAAAGGGGTTTTTCTTTAGCCATCTGAACTGTGTAAACCAACTTCTCTAGTACATTTTTAGAGTACTAGCTCCATCCAAATTGATTAAATGGGGGAAGGGAGAGAGAATTATTGCTTAAAAGTTTGGGCCTCTAATAAGGGAGTTAAACTCAGTGTTTTGAAAATTTAGATCGTTAGAACCAATTCTCAAATGTTCATTTCTGAAGGAAAAGGCTTCAGCCCCACGTGGTGCTACTAAGGCCTTCTCTACCCTGCGGGAGCCCAGTTGGTGAACCACATATGCGAATGAAGGAATAAAAGGAAAAATGTCCATTTATTCTCATTCATGAATGTACCTGTATAAGTGATTCAGACCAAAAGCACCCCCCACCAAAAAATTAAATAAATAAAAACGATTATTAATAAGAATAAAATAGTCAAGCCCAGGGTGCCCAGGCAAAATAGCCAGACCTTGCCTCTACCAAAAAATAAAAAACTAGCCCGGCATGGTGGCGTGCACCTGTAGTCCCAACTACTCAGGCAACTACTCGGGAGGCTGAGGTGAGCAAGGAGGCTGAGGTGGGAGGATCATTTGAGCCCAGGAGGCTTAAATGAGCTCTGATAACACCACTACATTCCAGCCTGGGGAAAGGCGAGGGAGAGGAAGGGAGGGGGAGAAGGAAGGAAAGGAAGGGAAAGAAGGGAGAGAAGGAAGGGAAGGAAGGAAGTAGAGGAAGGGAGGGAAGTGAGGGGAGGAAGGAAAGGAGGGAAGGAACGAAGAGAAAAAAGAAGAAAAGAAAAAAAAAGGGGCTGGGCACAGTGGCTCATGCCTGTAATCCCAGCACTTTTGGGAAGCTGAGGCAGGCAGATCACAAAGTCAAGAGATGGAGACCATCCTGGCCAACACGGTGAAACCGTCTCTACTAAAAATACAAAAATTAGCTGGGCGTGGTGGCGTGTGCCTACAATCCCAGCTACTCGGGAGGCTGAGGCAGGAGGATCACTTCAGGCCCGGAGGCGAAGCCTGCAGTGAGCTTCGATCGCGCCACAGCACTCCAGCCTGGCCACAGAGCCAGACTCTGTCCAAAAAAAAAGAGAGACAGAAAAGAAGAGAGAGAACTGTAAACAGTTTCTTTAGAATTTAGGGCATTCGCAATAGATGGTGTTTTGCCATCCAAACTGCTTAAGGGTGGAAAGGAAGAAATTATTATTTCTTAAAAATCTGAGCCACTGATAAAAGAATTAAACTGCCTTTTTTTTTTTTTTTTTTTTAAGATTTTAAGTCATTAGAGCCAATTTGTAAATATTCGTTTCCAAGGGGAAGTCAAATCAACAGGTCTCTCTGAACCGTCTTTACCTATTACAATTAGGAAAACTGAAAATTAATAAAGGAGACCAAAATAAGGCCAAATAAGATCCCCAATAAAGACATAAAAGAGTAACAATTTAAACCCAACAGAAAACCACAGAATTTTCTATGTAAATTAAAACGAGGTTGTTACCTTGCTGGACTCTTCCAACTGAGTGCCTCGTTTCCAGGCTTCAGAGAATATGGAGCTCACAATGCTCTGCGAACGGACGTGTCCTGCTGGCTGGGTGTCAGAAACTCCACTGTCAGACTGATTGGAGTGATTTGACTGAGACTCTGTGTAAAATAGTTTTTAAAACATAAGATTAAAAGAGTCAGTATTCTAACAGTATTAATATATATGTCTAGTAAGATCTTTTACACAAGGTCAAGTGCTGTGTAGAACAGCACCAAGTTATTTTACTCGTTTCATCATAAACACAGCCAGTATCTTCTAGAAAACTTTCCTTACCCTGGAATTAATAGGAAATCTCAGATTAGTTTTAAATACTTCACCATGAGAGACTGATAATTATAATAAATGATTCACATAACATTATTGGTATCCTGACACCCAGTCTTGCATGAAATCAACTCTAAACAATAAAAGAATTAATGAACCATCAGTACAGGAGTCTCTCAATCATGTCTGCGCTACATTGAGAATCAGTTTTTTTAATACCCCTGCCCTAAGGTCACCCCAGAATTGTAACTTAGGAATTCGGATCTATACACAATGATTATTTCCTTTTTTCTAGCAATGAACAATACTTAGAATTTGACCCTCTAGTGGGAAGTGTGTTTCCTAGGGATTTAGGTATTGGCCCCACAGGGTGGCAGCTGTGCTGTATCTTGGCCTCTCAGCAAGGCACAAAAAAAGTCTTGAAAGGAGTGGGGCCTGGTAGGAATGGCTATGTGTCTCTCTGCTGCCTAAATGAGGAGGCTGAGGTGGGAGGATCCTTTGAGCCCAGGAGGCTTAAGTGAGCTATGATAGTAGGACTGCATTCCAGCCTGGGGTGATGGGAGGGGAAGGGGGAGGGGAAGGGGAAGGGGAGGGGGAAGGGAAGGCTGAGGGACTAGCAAAATTGTTTCAATGGACTCCACAGCAGGTAATGTAACCATGTGGATGCACCTAACTTGATGCCTGGTATCTAAAGGAAACTCAAATGTTAAAGCCGATCCCAACCAATCACTGTGATGGGTGGGTATCATTAGAATCTCATATTAAGCACTTCAGCCAGGGTAGTCAAAGATAAGAGCCACAAATAAACCCTAAACCCAGACTCCTTTGGAGCCAGTTAAGATAATATCCTCAGGGCAAAAATACAATACAACATAAAATAAAACCTACTGTATTTTCTCCATTCTTGGTCACCCAATAGCTGAGTCATTTTTAAAAAGTTAAAACTTCACTAGCCTCATTTATCATCCCTTTTTAGTATCTGCCTAATACTTTACACAAAGTATATGAATGCTGCCGGAGCAGGAAAAGGCACTATACCTAAACTACTTAATAAAATAATGCGTTAAAGCACTTAAGTGCTAGGTAATTTTTAAAAAAAAATACTCATCTTTTCTCAATCTTCTATCCTTTAATTTCCTTTTCTAAAATCCTACTTGCTACATACTTTTTACCTTGTCCTTCCTAACCCATGTTCTGAAAGGGTTGTTTTTTTGTTTTTGTTTTCCATTTTAATAAACTTTTTTTTAGAATAGTTTTAGATATCTACATATTAGATATCTGAATATTAGAACAGTTTTAGCACAGAATTCCTACATACCTGGCATCCAGTTTACCCATTTAGCAATATGTTTGGTTTTAAAGAAATTCTCCTTGGGGTAAAAAGTGTCCTCTTTTAATTTTATTCCCTTTACCCCATTATTAACATGTTACATTACTATGCTACATTTGTCACAACTAAGGAAATGCCTTGCTACTATTAACTATGCTCCAAACTTTATTCGGAATTCACTATTTTTCCCTAATGTCCCTTTTCTGATCCAGGACACCACATTACAGTTAATCATCCAGTCTCCTATAACAGCTTCTCAGAGTTTCCTGTTTTTGATGACTTTGATAGTTTTGAGGAATAGTGGTCAGGTATCTTGTAGACTGTCTCTCAGTTTTGGTTTGTCTGATGCTTTTTCTCTGGGTTAGTCTGAGTTTATGGAACTTGGGGAGGAAGATCATAGAGGAAAAAAGCCATTCTCACACACTATGTCAAAGGTAGCTATAACCAATATGACATTACTGATATTGACCTTGATCATGTGGTTGCAGCAGTGTTTGTCAGGTTTCTCCACTGTGAAGTTACCCCTAAGCCCTGCTCCATAATCATTGGAAGCAAGTCACTAAGCACGGCCCACACTTGAGGATTGAAGAGGTAAGCTCCACTTCCTTCAGAACAAAGCGTCCTCATAAATCATTTAGAAATCTACACAGGACAGTTGTCTCCTCTTCCCCATTTATTTATTCAGTGATTTATTTACATCAGTATAAACTCATGGATATTTATGTCAATGGGTTACAATCCTATAACTACATTAATTATCATATTGCTCAAATTGTTCCAGCTTTGACCTTTGGAGCTCTTTCAGACTGGCTCCTCTAGGTATCCCTTTGACATATTCTCATCTTGTTTTTTGTGAGACAGCATCTTGTTCTGTTGCCCAAGCTGGAGCACAGTGGTGTGACTGTACCTCACTACAGTCTTGAACTTCTGGGCTCAAGCAATCCTCCTGCCTCAGCCTCCTGAGTTGCTGGGACTATGTGTAGTACCAAGTCTGGCTAATTAAAAAAAAAAAAGTTCTAGAGATGCGGTCTTGCTGTGCTGCCCAGGCTGGTTTTGAACTCCTGGGCTCAAGTGATCCCTTCACTTAGGCCTCCCAAAGCCTTGGCATTACAGGCATGAGGCACTGTGCCTGGCCCCACTGTCGTTTTTTTAAGCATTCCCTTACTTTCTGGCATTACAGTATGCTCCAGGCTCATCCTGTATATATTCACTGCTGCAGCCCTATAATTAGCCATTTCTCTGACAGCCCTGGTTTCTTTTTTTTTTTGGAAGAACGGTATTAGAAACCATGATCTATTTAAGCAGCATCCTTGGCCAAAATTTAATAAAACAAAAAAACAAAAAGAAACCTCTATGATCTAGGGACTGGGTATTCTCATGTTCCTGGGCTATCACTGCTTCTGTCCCTCTCAGTGGACAGAACTAGGAAATGTATGTGTATATACACATTCTAAATTTGTTTTTACTTAATAGAGATGAAATAGAGTCACACAGCTTTTAAATATACTACCACTTAAAGTTATTATTTCTTTCATCACATCCAATGCAAAAATGTAAAAATTCTGCTTTTAGATGACACGGATCTCATTCATGAAACATTTTTAATTGAAAGATTTATCTTAAGATGATCATAGCACACACTTGTTTAAAGGATATAGGAATCTGAAGGAGTACAGCTTCTTCATGGATTCTGAGTACAAAGACTTTTTCCAAGTAATGTTTTATCCCAAATTATGCAGTAACAGTGGTTTTCCAGCAGTATGTGTGTTTTGAATAAATTTTATAAATATAAATAAAACTGGTTTTAAAAGTCTATATACTGATTTTTCATGTCAAATACATTTGTGAACTAGCCCATGATACTGTGCCCTCTAACAATTTTTAAAAAGGCATCTACTGATTATAATTTAGGAATTAAGTATGGCTCCAGCTTTTAAGAATCAAGTTGAAATTTCCAGGTCTACTATCAGTCTCTACAGAAACCTTCATATTAATCACAAAATAGTGCTTTGAAGCATTTTGAACTACCTGGGATGCTGGAAGAACTGGATCCTGATTTAATGCTGGAGCTGGATAAGGAGGTCCAATCACAGGTTGACTCTGTCCTCTTCAAGGCTTCTTGGTAGTTCATATACAGCTGCTTCCCATACTAAAGCGAAGACAGGAAATGGTGACATCTAAACTTCACTGAGTATGATACAGAACGATAAGGTAAAAGGGGGGACATATTGCTGTTTACTGATTGATGGTCTGTATTAAAATACCTATGATACTTCAAAAATTCTTCTAATACCATAAATTATAATCTATTCTGATTTCTCCTCATTTTTAGAGGGACAGCAAGAAGTCAACACTTGATTCTGTTCATTATAAACATTAATGTTTTTTCACCCCAAATTCTTGATCCAAGGGCAGCTTTTCAGCACTCTTCAGGATACTGCTCCAAATGTGGTTGGTAAATGATCATTACTTAAAGTAATTAAATTTTTCCAAAACTTACTTTGCTTAGGCTAAACTCCACTATTTAAGGATCATATAATGCATTCTCCAAACCCAAATTAAATCACTTTGATACTACACAAGCTTTTACCAGCGGTATTATTCCAAGTATACCAAATGTTAAAAGTTTATCCCTAAAAATAAGGAAAAAAGACAACATTTAAAACTTGAAACTTAGGCCTGAAAAAACTAGGCGCTGGTAAATCCATGAACATCAAAGTCAGAATAACTGTCATGACAACGAAACTGTATCATCAAACACCTCATGATTCCATCATCAAATCAAAAGGAAACATGCCTTTGCAATGCGGATCCCATTGACCCACTGATGCAGTGTCCTCACATCATCACAACAAAGGTATTTGATATATTGAGATTTCTTCTGGATTTGTGGATGCTGCAAGATTAAAGACAAAATCCAACTAAGTCCCGTGGAGAACTAAAGAAAAACAAACTTTATCAAAGCTTAAACATATCCTGACAAGTTACAGGCCATTAGAGTAATGGCCAATACAGTTACGCTTCTCACATGGCCAGAAGGCCAAATAAAGTAGCCCATAAGAATTTTTACAAAGTAAACAAGAAAGAAACTTCTGTGAAATGTTAGGTCAAGATTGGGAAATTCCCAAACATTCCTTCTACATTTCAAAGAAACAAAGTTCATCAAGGTTAACCAAGTCCATAGAATTCTCCATCTATAAGATTATGAAAAAGGAAGAGGATGTTTAATTTCACTTTCAACCCACTGAAATTATGAGTGCAGAAGACTCCAAATCAGACAGGGACTTTGACAAAGCTTCAGTGTCTAGAGGTGAGGTCAATTACTGGGCTGGGTACACCAAGCCTATGACACAGCACCTGGGACAAGAATCTACAGTCACACCTGTCACAGGTGAGTACAGCCCTGTAGGCCCCACCCTCTGCCAAACTGCAGGACTGCAGCACGTGCCTCCAGGGGACATGTAGATGTCAACAGCATAATCACATTTAGTTTTCACAACCCACTGTACTTTTCAGTTGAGGCTTGGATCAGAGGTGACTAACTTAACCTTGGCTACAAAATCCTGGTGTTAGGAATATGTTTAAGGAATTCTAACACCACTGAGGCTCAACCACCAGGTCCTTGGAAAGAAAAGCCCTAAATCACACTTGTTCTGAATGTAATGACTTAGGATTACCACATCTCTTTTCAACTGTTATGAAAACCAAAAAACTAATGGCTATAATTTGCCTGGAAAAAAAATTTAAATTCATGTTCAGTTATAAGAAAGAAAAAGGCCAGGCGCAGTGGCTCACGCCTGTAATCCCAGCACTTTGGGAGGCCGAGGCAGGTGGATCACGGGGTCAGGAGTTCGAGACCAGCCTGACCAACATGGTGAAACCCTGTCTCTATTAAAAATACAAAAATTAGTCGGGCGTGGTGGCGCATGCCTGTAATCCCAGCTACTCAGGAGGCTGAGGCAGGAGAATCGCTTGAACCCAGGAGGCAGAGATTGCAGTGAGCCAAGATTGTGCCACTGCACCCCAGCCTGGGTGACAGAGCGAGACTTCGTCTCCAAAAAAAACAAAGAAAAAAAGCTTTAAAAGAATTTAGTTTTCCAAAATTCCCCAATCATATTCATTGGTTGTGATAATCTCAATATCAATAAGCTCAATAAAACAAGCAATTTAAAGAAGTTTTCAATGCATCAAGAACAGATGGCCACCAATAGAAGTTATATGTATCTGCATTGTTAAAGATCAATCACTTTGGTCTACAATGAGGAAAAAAAAGTAAACCCATTAATTCTATTGTTTTTCAGAGCTCAGCTCCTATAACATTTAATACCAAAACCAATTTTCTTGTTGAAGGTTATAGTCAGTTTTAAACAATACACCCTCAACAATAAGAGGTCAGCAAAATCATACCTAACAGTCTTCCCTCCTGATAATACAGGCCCTCTCTTGGAATACGCTCTTTGTCCATGGTAAATTACATTATAATAAACCATAACAGTGATCTTGAAGAAGCAAAGGAGGGCAGACAGAGAAGTATGTATTCTTCTATAAAAGGAGGAAGGAGGATTTTACCTCATTCATTCAACAGATACTTATTGAGAACTATTTGCCAGGTGCTTCAAGTAGGTTTAGTCATGAGCAAAACAGAAGCTATAGTTTGTGCAGAAGATAAAATAGGCCAACTGAAAAGAGCTTTGTTAGTGTTGCCAGTGAGGGCTTAAGAGACTGTTCTGCTTCCTGGAGGCACTGCCTGCAGGGCAAGGTACAGAGATCTCTGCAAGCTGCTTTAGGTGGCTGGCAGCTGTATCACTACCCCCTCCCTTAATGGTGATTTGCAAACTTGACTGCATGGTTTTCAACTGTAGCAGAAGCCTGAGTGCATGTGTGCTTCTATGCATTCTGCACAAAAATAGGGTTTATTATTATTATTTTTTTAAATCAAAACAACATCTGGGAAAATCAGAGAGAAATTATCCTCCACCCTGTTCTCCTCATCTCTCTAACCTGGGAATACAGATAATAACCTGAAGAGTACTATGGTATAACTATGAGTCTTTTTAAGGCAAGTATCAGATTATTTGCTAGTTTAAAATTCCTTTTAGAACCTCAAAAAAAATTTTCATCCTCTCACATAATAAAGGCATTCATTACTTTCCTTATAGTCATCCAGGCTCTGTACAAGTACCTCTGCAGATTGTTCTGCTACTACATTATTTCATTAAAAGTGGCATTTATTGCACCCTTGCTATGTACTAGACACTATGTAAAATATTTCACATACTTCATATTTTTCACTAAATACTCACAAAACCCCTCTGAGTTACATATTATCTCCATGTTCTAAGAAGAAAGCAAGGCACACAGTAAGGTTAAAACAGCACTCAAAATTGCTTCCGATTAAGTGAAAAGTAGTACTAGAATTTGAACCTATGCAATCTCATCCCAGAGTGCATGCTTTTAACTACTATTTCATATTACTGCCTTATTAAAATGTGCCCCCTTTGAATCTGCTACCTCTGCTCCTTTTTTCCCCACACAGTATTATGCTGTCATTTTAAAAATTACACCAGGGTTAAGAGGAAGTCTGGAGGAGACATTCATTGCTAAAAACCACAAGTTCGGGCCGGGCGTGGTGGCTCAATCCTGTGATCCCAGCACTTTGGGAGGCTGAGACGGGCGGATCACGAGGTCAGGAGATCGAGACCATCCTGGCTAACACGGCGAAACCCCGTCTCTACTAAAAAATACAAAAAACTAGCCAGGCGAGGTGGCGGGCACCTGTAGTCCCAGCTACTCAGGAGGCTGAGGCGGGAGAATGGCGTGAACCCGGGAGGTGGAGCTTGCAGTGAGCTGAGATCCGGCCACTGCACTCCAGCCTGGGCGACAGAGCGAGACTCCGTCTCAAAAAAAAAAAAAAAACAAACACACACACACACACACACACACACACACACACACACCAGAAGTTCAACATTTAGATTCTTAAAAGAGTCCAGAGAACATATAATGAAATTGCTCCCAAAACAGATGAATAACTATTAAGAATACCTATTAAGAAAGTAAGGTAAACATTTCATTTTTAAAATGACGCCGATGGGTTGGGTGCAGGCCCCTATGGCTGTCTCCTCCTCCCCACTTCTTTCCTGGCAGAGCCTTACCTCTTACCTATATCCCACAGGGTGTGAATTTTGACTGGTGTAAGCCAACCACAGTAGTTTTATTCCCTTGTCAGTGATTGGCTTGTCAGCAGAAAATGTACTCTGGGCCAGTAACTCTCAAAAGGGGGGTGGTTGAGTAACTTCTGTCAAATAGTTCCTTCCTCTTATAAAAGACAAATACAAGGAGCAATAATCCCTCTTCTGCTGGCTGGATTTTGCTGGGTCTACATGTGATGCATAGAACTGCAGCAGCCATCTTGTGACTGTGAGGTGAGTCAGCCCGAGAATAAGCTGATATGTGGAAGTAGAACAAGAAAAGATGGAAAGAATTTGAGTTCTCACTGACAACGTTGAGCCACTGAAATAACCAACCAACCTTACTGTTTTCATGTTATGAGATTCCCCCAATAACTTTATTTTGTGTGGATTATGTCTACTGATATTGAAGGAGTTAAAAATGTACCACCCTGGCATATTAAGTTAAAAGACACTTGAAAAACAGCAGGTACAGAAGATCACTCTGACCTTCATGCTATTTCTTAAAAGCCTTAGAAGATGAAATTACCATGCGAAAGATGCCTTCCCAATACTAGAAAGCGACAATATCTTTCTCCTCAGGGATGAGAAGTTGAAACCAACAGAATTCTGTACAGACCTTGTTAAAATAACTCGTATCTTTAAGGCTTCACGTATAATTTAGTTGCTTCTTCACAAATTATTCTTTGTCCAATCCAGTATACAAGTAATTATGCTTTTCTTCTGTTGATCTCTTATGTCAACTTAATTCGTGTGCCCAGCCAGGACCCTAAGAGGATGGAAGTGAAGTTTTTCCACCCCAGCAATACTTAGATTAGAAATTAAAACTAAGAAAAAATTAAACTACAAGAATACACAGGCCAGGCCAGGCACAGTGGCTCACGCCTGTAATCCCAACACTTCAGCAAACTGAAGTAGGCGGATCACTTGAGATCCGGAGTTCAAGACCAGCTTGATCAACATGGCAAAACCCCATCTCTCCTAAAAACACAAAAATTAACTGGGTGTAGTGGCATGTGGCTGTAGTCCCAGCTACTTGGGGAGCTGAGGCATGAGAATTGCTTGAACCCGGGAGGCACAGGTTGCAGTGAGCCGAGATCATGTCAGCCAGGGAGACAGAGTGAGACTGTCTCAAAAAAAAAAAAAAAAAAAAAAAAAAGAATAGACAAACACACATTACACTAGCGTGAAGATACCATCACATGTCATATAACCTTTTAGAAAACTCTACTATACATATGTGAGAGAATGAAAGTTCAAGAGGCAAATAACATCTTAGCATTATTAAATAATTTTGACATCGTGGTCTTAGGGACTGACTCTTAGGAAACTGTAGACATCATTTTGAAAACTGCTGAATTAAGCTACTTTGCACTGACTTTTAAAAAAGTATTTGCACCTAAAGGTACCTAAAATGATTCAGTGGTGTCCCCCCAAAACACAATTATTTAATAAAAGGTTGCCATTATGGCCGGGAGCAGTGGCTCTGCCTGTAACCGAAACACTCTGGGAAGCCTAGGCAGGCGGATCACTTGAGGCCAGAAGTCTGTGATTAGCCTAGGCAACACGGCTAAACCCTGTCTCTACAAAAAAACACAAAAATTAGCTGGGTGTGGTGGCATGCGCCTGCAGTCCCAGCTACTTGGGAGACTGAGCTGGGAAGATCGCTGGAGCCTGAAAAGTCAAGGCTACAGTGAGCTGTGATTGTGCCACTCCACTCCAGCCTGGGTGACAGAGCAAGACTCTGCCTCCAAAAAAAAAAAAAAAAAAAGGTTGCCATTACAATTACAATGTACTGAACTTTATCAAAGCAATCAAAACTCCAAAATCCTAAAATCCGAAAACTCCTAAACTAATGGCCGTCACCAAACTAAAGTGACAATTCTGAGAAAAGTGAAACTAAACACGGTATCAACATGTAGACCTAAGTAGTTACCAAGGAATTACAAAGATGGAGCCAAAGAAAAATAAAAATACTTATCTCCATAGTTTTCTTGAATTTTTGTATGTCGTTTTTATCAGTGTTCTAATAGATCACTGTAAATTTGCTTAAAATGTCAGTTCTTCTCAAAAGTACAGATATAATCATTGTAAGAAGTACAAAAGCTTGAATAAAGAAGAAAAAAAAACTTCCTAAAAACAGCTCAGGTCACAATACATGCATGGGCTATCATGACTACCGCTGAGGGAAAAAAAGAAAAAAATTATTTCTGGACCAGTTGACAGCCAGTCTGATTTGAACTTGGACACAGTGCCCTCTGATGGTTTGCTGAGTAAGTACAGGAAAAGAACTAAAGCACATTTATGACCTACATTTGGCTCTAAGTTTTCCTAAAATAAGCCTAGTGTTAAATGATAATCTCAAATTTATAATCGAACACATTTTATAGCTTACAACTCAAAACTTACAATCTAATATTCACTCCTTACCTAGAGATAACTGGCTCAGGGTCTGCTATGATATAGCACGTGCTTCTTTTCCTTACCACACTTCACCATTCCTTTTTAACTTTGAGAATAAAGCAAAAACAGTATAATTGATGGTATCTCAACAATTCTAAAATGTCCAATAACCTGCTCTATGTCTAACATCAATTAAAATTCCTAAAAAGAGATACGTATTTACCTTCAGCACTAGACAATAGTCTGTAGGTGCTTTGTATTTGTTCCGATAGTCCTGGCCATAATAAACGTTGACATGATCCAGCTGGAGAAAGCAAACCAGATCCCGAGAGACCTAAGATAAAAATACCAAAAAGATAAAATTAATAATGCACAAACAAGCAAATATACCTGGTTAACAGTTTCTAGGTGAGAATCAAAACTGCTTTTGCTAATACTAAATAGAAATTATTGCTATTTTACATAAGACAATGAGATGCTCCATTAATGAGATGCTCCATTAATGTTTCTCCATTAATGTTTCTAAGTTCTTACTTCTCTGGTCACTAGGCTCAACTAGTGACCAGAGAAGTAAGAACTTTCAGGTTTCTTCTTCTTTATAATAGATTAATACACAAAGCAATATTCTATGTCTTCCATGAATTCAAACAAATCATAGCCTGGGTTCACCTTGTCAGCATACTCAATACAAATTAAAAGCAATTAGCATAATGAGGAAGTTCAAATTCCAACAGAAGGGACACACCTTTGCTTTTCCTTTGGGGACATAGTAGATACCAGATGCTCGCAACAGAAAATAACGCTTTTTCCAGGACTTCTTGCCATCATCCTTCAACCAAAGGACGCCTTCAATTTCTGGTACAGTTACAGAACTTCCACAAAAACATTCCTAAAATAACAAGATTATTTGGAAAGACTTATGATCGTTGGATTCTCAGAACAAAGTTGTGTTTACTCCTGTGAAATGCATGACAGTTAGTTATTAAACCAAAATGGTTTTATATTAAAACCAAGCTGCTAATTTAACCTCAATTAGAACTTTCCGGCCAGGTGTGGTGGCTCATGCCTGTAATCCCAGCACTTTGGGAAGCCGAAGCAGGCGGATCACTTGAAGTCAGGAGTTCGAGACCAGCCTGGCCAATATAGTGAAACCATGTCTCTACTAAAAAATAAATAAATAAAAAATAAGCCGGGAATGGTGGCGTGAGCCTGTAGTTCCAGTTATGTGGGCAGCTGAGGCACGAAAATTGCTTGAACCTGGGAGGCAGAAGTTGCAGTGAGCTGAGATCGCATCACTGCACTCCAGCCTGGGCAACAGAGCAAGACTGTCTCAAAACAAAAACAAAAACAAAAACAAAACCACTTTCTATTCTAAAGACAACACGAGTTTGGAACTACTATGGCAATCCTAAAATGTTTAATAAATAAAAATGCCAGTCATAAATGTGATACTGAATTTTTACCTACAAACTTTTACCTAAAACACGTTAGTGTTTCGGAGAAAAACTAAGTTGACACATTAACTGAGTTGCATATAACAGTAGCTAATGTAAACAGCACAGTTACACTAAATTTAATAAAACTGTCAGGGCAAACCAAGCATTAGACTTTATTTTTTCTCCACATTTAGATTAGCTGTCAAACTAAACAGGAATATATTTTAAAAGAATGCAACGTGCTAAGTGTATGGTTAAACTTTAAGAATTTAAAAACTATCCATTTATGTGACTCTAAGACAAAGAGGGCATTTATTTAAAAAATACTTAATACTAGGTTGAAAGATCTATAAACACTCAAAATTCTAAGTTCTAAACACTATGCTTTGATAAAAATATAATATTAAAGAAATCAATTATGGAATTGTGAAAGAAAAGAGAAATCCTCAGAGAACACTAATACAGGACATTTGGGCCTAAATTAATTTCTCCTCAAAGTACAGAAAAATTAGGAATTATAAGGCGGATTTTTACTTAACTGTAGCTTGTGTATCACTATGAAAACTGAATGCTGATCTTCACTTCCTAATTGCCTTGCTGGTAAGTAAAGGTTTATTCAGGTTTTCAAGTATACTAACTTACTTGATTTTAGTTCTTTAAAATCAGCCAAAAATTCAATTCCGTTTTTCCAAGAAAAATGACCATGATTTTTAAAATTATTTGAATTATTTAAGGATAAAGCTGGAAATATTTTGTGAACAGCTAATTATATTCAAATTTCTCTCTGAGTAAGCAGATAAAAACAGCAAAACCACATCCTTCACTGACCAGCCATCTCTTCCACTTGGCAGCCCCTAAAAGCTCATTACTCTTAGACCACTAGAATATGGCTTGGCAAAGTAATAGTTTTTAAAAGGGTCTTCAGTGGCCTAACACGTTCAACACAGTTGAACTCTCTCCCTCATACTATCAAAGAATACACAGTCTTCTTTAGTTAAAATTGTAACTACAAATATAGAACCCTGACATACTTGACTTCAAAAAGGATTTTTATTTTATTTTTATTTTATTTTTTATTTTAGACAGAGTCTCACCCTGTTGCCAGGCTAGAATGCAGTGGCACGATCTCGGCTCACTGCAACCTCTGCGTCGCGGGTTCAAGCAATTCTCTGCCTCAGCCTCCCAAGTAGCTGGGATTACAGGCGCCCGCCACCATGCCCGGCTAATTTTTGTATTTTTTAGTAGACAGGGTTTCACCATCTTGACCAGGCTGGTCTTGAACTCCTGACCTCGTGATTCACCCGCCTCGGCCTCCTGAAGTGTTGGGATTACAGGTGTGAGCCACTGCACCTGGCCTCATATTTTAATTTTTACAAGAAAATGGGGGGTGTCATACCTCCAACAGGACTTCTTTGTTTCTATCTGCCATCTCAGCTGTTTCCTTTTTCCCCAAAAGATAATTCTGGAAAAACAAACACATGGAAGGGATAGGTGGGGGAGAAAAAAAGAAGGTTAAAGCATAAATCCATTCTGTTATTCCCTTGGCACAGGTGTATGTTTTCTTCTAGAGAAATAGCAACTCTAATTTCTGTTGGTATAGAGTAGAATAAACTTTGAAAAGTTACCTGTATATGGGCATCATCACTAAAATGCTTAACACCAGTCTCCTCCTTGCCTGGCCACTTGTCATAAACTGTCCTCACCCAGACTGTGAGGTGGTATTACACTCAACAGCTGGCAAATATGTTTTGGGATATCTAATGAAAGCTATAGTTAAAGGATCTGAAAGGTTTAGAAATATACTGATCTAGGTGCAGAAAATTTATGTTCTGGCTTTTTAAGAAGAAATCCCAAATTCTCTGGGACTCATTTATTAATAATCTCATTTACTTGACTCAACTAAAAATCTGAATTCTGGCTAGGCGCGATGGTTCACACCTGTAATCCCAGCACTTTGGGAGGCCAAGGCGGGCGGATCACGAGGTCAGAAGTTCGAGACCAGCCTGACCAACATGGTGAAACCCCGTCTCTACTAAAAACACAAAATTAGCCGGATGTGGCGGCACGCACCTGTAGTCCCAGCTACTCAGGAGGCTGAGGCAGGAGAATCGCTTGGAGGCGGAGGTTGCAGTGAGCCAAGATCACACCACTGACTCCAGCCTGGGTGATAATGCGAGACTCCGTCTCAAAAAAACAAATAAAAACAAACAAAAAGCAAACAAACAAAAAAACTGAATTCTACTCATTAGTACACAGTCATCCCTTGTTGTCCATAGGAGATTGATTCTAGGACCTCCCCTGTATGCCAAAATCTGCTGATGCTTGAGTCTCTTATAAAAATGGGGTCACATCTACATATAACCTATGCACATTCTCCCTTGTACTAGAAATAATCTCTAGAGTACTTAACTAATACAATGCCTACATATCACTTAATTTGCATGAATTCAATGCAGTACTCAACACGTGGCTTATTCAAGTTTTGTTTTTTGGAACCTGGAATTATTTTTCTGAGTATTTTAGATCTGTAGTTGGGCAAATCCACAGATGCAGAACCCATGGATATAGAGGGCAGGCTGTAATTATTATTATTATTATTATTGTTACTTTTTTTTTGAGATGGAGTCTCGCTCTGTCACCCAGGCTGGAGTGCAGTGGCACTATCTCGGCTCACTGCAAGCTCCACCTCCCAGGTTCAGGCCATTTTCCTGCCTCAGCCTCCCGAGTAGCTGGGACTACAGGCGCCCGCCACCATGCCCGGCTCATTTTTTGTATTTTTAGTAGAGACAGGGTTTCACCATGTTAGCCAGGATGGTCTGGATCTCCTGACCTCGCGATCTGCCCGCCTTGGCCTCCCAAAGTGCTGGGATTACAGGCGCAAGTCACTGCGCCCAGCCTGTAATTATTTTTCATAACTGCCTACAAAAAGATCTGTTGATACCCCCAAATATGTATTTTTCACCAAAACATCCGGAAAAGACATGTCATGATTAAGCCATCTGAAGCATAACTACGCAATACCTTTAACACTGCTGCTATTTTTCCTCATTACTACTTTTTACTGTGGAGTTGTTTTCCCTCACCTACTGAATTTTGTAAAATGTCTAGGTATCGGGAAGTATTAACTCAAACATTATTTTGGAATAAGGAAAGATGTCAAATAAATCTAACTATGTTTATTAGAATGTAGAGCCATTTGTAATCAAGGTTACTAGGATGTTTAAAAAGAAGTGTCAGCTGGATAAATGGCTGGAGTAGAAAAGTACTTTTCTTTGATGAGATGACAAACTCACCAAATAAACAGCTGGGTTCAACACAGCTCTGGATGACAGAGTCAAAAGACCTGGTAATTCACTAGAGCTATACTTCTGCTTCTGAAAGGGCTCACCCCATCTGGTTCTGGAGGACTGGAAACCTCTTTGGGGCTTAACACGTGGGCACGAGCTGACTTTCCGCAGCAGCAGCAGCAGATGATGATGCTCCTATAGGATTTTGCAGGTATATCGCTCCAACCAGGTGTTTACCAGTCTTTTAACGCTATTAACTTAGCAGTAATCATATAAAATAGGAGACATATTTAAAAATCCTGACCTCTGTAAGTTGTTTGCTCTTACCTGTGGGTTTTTGAAAAGTGCGTATTTTTCTATACGCTCCATAAATATAAGCTTGTTTTGGCTATCTCTTGTCCAATTAAGAAGATTTTCAACCAAGTTTTCATGGTCTTCAAAGATTCTCTCTGTCCCAAAATAAAATATCCATATTTTGTTAGTATTCATTAGAGCTGCATGAAAAACATGAAACTTTGCGAAGTAGTTAACCTCAGAACCAAGTAGTCTTAACTGACATTTTAGCAACTAAAAATTATCTGGTCTTCCCTAATTTTTCAAACGAAGAAATATGCCTTAATTATGGTAAGTGACATAACTAAGATCACAGAGCTGATATATGGAAGAACTAGGACTAGAATCTAGGCTTTCTGACTTGCAGTACACCATTCTACAGTCTTAAACATTTTCCCATCCCACCCTTAAAAATAAAACATTAGTTACATCTTACAAGTTTCAATATCAAGTCAATATCAATATCAATATCAATATCAATATCAAGTATTTCCTATTGTACTTAGTTCTTGGCATTTCCAAGATAATTTCTTCTTTGATCCATGACTATTGTTTAATCTTAAATGTAGATGTATTTTCTAATTTCCAAATGAAAGAACGTGTCCTGTATACTGAACATATATTAAAGAACATGTTCTAGATATGGATTCTTTGAAATTTGTTAATGTGCTTTATGTTTCCCGAGTCAAATGCTGGTTTAAAGACTTCAGTACAAATTCAAGTTAACATAATAATCTTTAGTAAATGCATCAGTCTATCCAGTTCTTATTTGAAGAAAAAAACTATTTTGTTACCTTTTTAAAAAACTTTGTTTTAGCCATTATAAAATCTGAATAGAAATGATCTTGTATTCAAAGAACTCTTAAAATACTTCAGAAAAAAATAATGTAAAGAAGCCAAATCATGAAAGGTAATTTTATCGAAAAAATATATAAAGATGCGGCCAGGTGTGGTGGTTCAAGCCTGCAATCCCAGCACTTTGGGAGGCCAAGGTGGGCGGATCACAAGGTCTGGAGATCAAGACCATTCTGGCCAACAGGTGAAACCCCATCTCTACTAAAAATACAAAAAATTAGCCAGGTGTGGTGGCGCATGCCTGTAGTCCCAGCTACTTGGGAGGCTGAGGCAGAATAATTGCTCATACTCGGGAGGCAGAGGCTGCAGTGAGCTGAGATCGCACCATTGCACTTCAGTCTGGGCAACAGAGTGAGACTCTGTCCCCCCAAAAATAAAAATAAAATAAAAACATATATCTATAAAGGTAACTCGAAATGTTTTATCAACATGAAAACTGATGAAGTTACACAAAAATTAGAAAGCAATTAAAGCAATGATATTACTAACCCATTTGTAATTCAGAAACAGTTTCTACCAGTGACCAGTCTAAACTATAACCGCAGTGGGATTTGTCCATTAGGTTATCCAGTACTTGTCTTACTGTTTGTCTCTCATCCACCATCATTGTTTTAGAACTGTCATCAGACATGTGGACTCTAATCACCAGCTATAACAGGTAAAAAGAAAAGTAAATGAACACTAAAAAATGGCATTCTAGAAAAGGCATTCATCCAATATCAAATAAAATTTAATGTATTTGTATATAAATTAAAACACAAAGAATGACTTCATTATGCAAAAATATAGGCTAAAAATCAGACATCAAATACCCTGGTTAAGTAAATTTAAAGCACTTTAAAAATATTAACAACAGATAAGGTTATAATGTTATGATTACTCCTTTAGGAGAATTACTCCTTTTATAATGCATTTTACCCACAAAAAATACTGCATGTGAAAAATATATTACTAGGAAGAAATGCCTCTGTGTCTCTCCACATCTCAGAGGTACATTACATAAACAAGGCAATTCCCTACAAATCCATAAAACTGATAAAAAATCCCAAACCAGGAAGAGGCCCACATATCACCTTTTTCACTTGTGCTTCTTTAATTTTCTCTAGGGCAACTCTGATCTTCTCAGCTTTCAATTTTGCTGCCTGCTCTTCCTGTGAACACAAAGCATTTCAGATAAACAATGCTAAGATGATGAAATATTTGAGAAATATTTTTTATCCTTAAGGATGTTCTTAGCAATGAATTTCATTAAGAATATAACTTCACACACATAGAGCACATTTTAAAAATAACTGTTCACAAAGAGCAGACATATTGTAAAGAAACATTTTATAGATGCAGACTTGAAGATGTCATACAATAGGCATTTCTACATTCAATATTCTAGAGGAAAAAAAGAACTCTGTGATGTAGTAAATTCCCAAATTTGATTTTGTCAATGTGAAGCAGATGAATTTCAGGTTCTGGGATAGGAGAAAAATGAACACATAGTGGCCATCTTTGGGTCTGACAATTTGTTTCACCTGCACAATCCCTCAACTCTGAATTTACACTTCCTCCAAAGTAACGGCATGCTCTTGCATACTAATGTTCTGTTCTGTTACAGTGAAAGTGTCACTGTCACAAAAATATCTCCAGCAAAAAACAGTATCTGCCTATTTACAACCATATAGAAACCCTTTAAAAAATAAAAAAAAGTAGGTATAATCTCATTAATACACCAATACAAATATAAGAAGCTGTCTTACTGCCTAAGTTTCACTCTGCTTTGGAAAATCATACAATGTAATCAATGTCTTATGTCAGTAAATTCAAAATTTGTTTCTATTAATTCAATGACTATTTTTAAATGCTAAATATGATTTTCTAAATAACTTAAAATTTCTAGTAACTTCTACCTCAGAAAACTTAGATTAAAAAGAGTAATAAAAATTGTAACAACTAAAAATATACTTAAACCATTTGTCTATTTTTTTCTGAATTAGCACATAGTACTCTACTAGTGGTACTTAACTTGTAATTTCCAGCAATAGACCATAATATGCTGTGGCATTAATCTCCAATTTAAAAAAACTTGCATAAGTAAACTTTTGTTTATAAAGGATTATTTTCTATTTCTAGGCTTTTGATTACTCTAGAAAATACCTAAGAAAAATAAAAACTTCTTGGTTGGGCGCATTGGCTCATGTCTATAATCCCGGCACTTTGGGAGGCTGTGGCAGGAGGATCACTTGAGGTCAGGAGTTGGGAGACCAGCCTGGCCAACTTGGTGGAACCCCGTCTCTAATTAAAATACAAAAATTAGCTGTGCTTGGTGGCATGTGCCTGTAATCCCAGCTACTTGGGAGGCTGAGGCAGAAGAATGCTTGACCCCGGGAGACAGAGGCTGCAGTGAGCTGAGATTGTGCCACTGCACTCCAGTCTGGGCAACAGAGCGAGACTCCATCTCAAAAAAAAAAAAAAAAAAAAAAAAAAGAAAGAAAAATGGAAACTTCCACCTTAAATATTCCTTTATTTAAGTCTAAGAAAAAAACCTAATCATATCAGCCAAACTTTATCCTCTTTGCATTGTGGTGAAAACCACAATCCACATGTTATTCATTAAAAAGCTAAAGCTTCCAGGGCAAAAAACAAAAAGAGAAACTCAGTTCACAGATTTATTCTGTCTGCCTAAATCCTGTTGGCTTTCTTATTTATGAACTGCTTTTCTTTCTATTTTATACTCTAGGCTGTCTCCCATCATTTCAAGCTTAGTATTTACTATTTTGTGGAACAGAGAAGAAAACAGTGGTTAGGGAAGGCAGTGGGCTTGGTTGCCAGAAATCTGATCCCTTCCAATGAAAGGAGCCAATGAATTAACATAATAACCAGGGTCTGGAAATACTATCTGTAAACTCAATTAGGCAGAAAACAAAGAACTTTATTTTTTAAATGGAGAGGGCTAAGACAAGACTCAATTCTTATACTATTATATATTCCTCTGACTAAAAGATTAAATCATCCTATTTTTAAAAAATCCTTTATGCAAATAAACAAATAGCAGAATTATAAAACATGTTGATTACATTTTCAGACACAAATTTTTCTTTTTAAAACAAGCTTTGAAATGAGAAAACTAAATTACTGTCATTAAAACTCTCAGTTTTTAGAATTATGAGTCTTAGAGAAACAAATTGTTAGGTAAATTACCAAAACTTATATGCGTTTTTGATGAACAGAGCACTACTTTATAAAGGAATCTGCAATACTTCCATTTTCCAGCAGTTTTTATGAAATTAGTTACTTGACACATTTAGGGAAAGAGAAAGAAGAAGGCAGAAGTTTCATGAATATTTTCTCAATGGGATAATTATCTTATATTCCTCATGGCTCATTTGCCACATTCTTATATTGGCATGAATTGCAAAGAAAGTTTACTGAAGTATACTTGCAAGTTTCACTTCATACCCCTGAAAAGTAAATTTAAAGTCTGAAGAGGAAAAACTGATATGTGGAATCAATATTTTGTATATTTGAAATACAAACATGAACAACTTTTTTTTTTTTTTTTTTTTTTTTTTTTGAGATGATGGAGTCTAGCTCTGTTGCCCAGGCTGGAGTGCAGTGGGATGACCTTGGCTCACTGCAACCTCCACTTCCTGGGTTCGAGAGAGTCTCCTGCCTCAGCCTCCTGAGTAGCTAGGATTACAGGTGCCCGCCACAATGCCTGGCTAATTTTGTATTTTTAGTAGAGACAGGGTTTTGCCATATTGGTGAGACTGGTTTCAAACTCCTAACCATAGGTGATCTACCTGCCTTGACCTCTAAAAGTGTTGGGATTACAGGCGTGAGCCATCGCGCCCAGCCAAGCATGAACTTCTAAAAGGTCAAATTCTTTATAGTATTATATAATCTATAAATTTAACATTTTAAAAGTTTAGAAGATGCCCTCAAAGCTGAACATATTTCAGAGAAAAAAAGGAATATTCAAGAGATTAAGACAAGGCATAAACTGGGAGAAAAAATACTTGCAAAAGACGTATCTGATAAAGAACTGTTATATACAAAAAAAGGAGAGCGCTCTTAAAATCCTTTTAAAATAAAAATGAACATGATTTTAAAAATAGGCAAAAGACCTGAAAAGATACCTCACTAAAGTGACAGCTAGTAAATAAACATATAAAAAGATGCTCAACATTATTTGTCATTAGGGAATTACAAGTAAAATGAGATACCCCTACACACCTATCAGAATGGCCAAAATCCAAAACACTGACAACACTAAATACTGGCAAGGATGTGGAACAATAGGAACTCTCATTCATTGCTAATGAGAATGTAAAATGGTACAGCCACTTTAGAAGACACTTTTGGCAGTTTTTTACAAAACTAAATGTACTCCTACCATACAATTCAATTCAGCAATTGTGCTCCTTGATATTTACCCAAATGAGTTGAAAATTGATGCCTACAAAGACATGCACATGGACGTTTATAGCAACCCTATTCATGAGTGCCAAAACTTGGAAGCAACAAAGACGTCACCCAGTAAGTAACAGATAATCTATGGTGCATCCTGACAATGGAATATTATTCAGCACTAAAATGAAATGAGCTCTCAAGTCATGAAAAGACATGAAGGAACATTAAGTGTGTAATACTAAGTGAAAGAAGCCAATCTCAGAAAGCTACTTAGTGTACAAATCTAACTACATGACACTGGAAAAGCCAAAACCATAAAGACAATAAAAAGATCAGTGGTTGCCACTGGTTAAGGAGGAAGGAGGAATTAATAGGCAGAGCACAGAGGATTTAACGGCTGTGAAACTATTCTGTATGATAATATAATGGTGGATACATGTTATCATATATATTTGCCAATATACATAGAATGTACAACACCGGCCAGGCATGGTGGCTCATGCCTGTAATCCCATCACTTTGAGAGGCCGAGCAGGTGGATAAGGAGTTGAAGACCAGCCTGGCCAACGTGGTGAAACCCTGTCTCTACTAAAAATACCAAAATTAGTCAGGTGCAGTGGTGGGCACTTGTAAACATAGCTACTCAGGAGGCTGAGAAAGGGAGAACTGCTTGAAACTGGAAGACGGAGGTTGCAGTAAACAGATCACACCACTGCACTCCAGCCTGGGCGACACAGCAAGACTCCATCCCCCCCCCCAAAAAAAAAGGTCACACAACGGACATAGGGATTAAACAAAGAGACCTGTGTAATCAACTAACATACATTAAACCAATTAAATTTCCTAACCATCAGTAAGCAGCTAGATGGAGGCTATTTTAACAAATCTAAATCTAGCCGCTCTTCCATTTGCTCAAAATGCTACTCTTTATGCTTACATAAACTGGTCCAGGTTAAAACTGTATCAAATTAAGAGCTGGTTTAATTTCAACATAGGCATATTTTAGTTTATACTTCTCTCGTTTTATTAAAGGATAATCCTTGCTAGCAGCCTTCTGAAGAAACAGAACTGATCATGATACCTCTTTTAGAGTCTGAATATCATCCCTGGAACAAAACTGGAAATGAAAATGTTTATGTCAAATGGCAAGACTCGTAATATTTTTATGCTTCCTGTGGGTAATAAGCTCTTTCTCAGAGAGCTCTATTTGTATCTACTATATTTAAGCAAACACCGTATCTTTTAACTGGGGAAAATAGAAATTGTCTTAAGCTCATGGGGTGCTGTATAACACAGGAAAAATAAATAAATGTTTGCTGATACGTTTAGATGACATACTTAGAAGACCTCCAATGGTTTATTTATAAAGGCAACGCAAATCTACATTCAGTGTTTACAGCACAAGTTTAATACAAAAGACAAAGCTTTATTCATCTCATGTTCTGCTGCCAAAGTCAGGTGTTAAGTCTTCTGCCCCATATCCTTTGACTATCCCTTTCTTCACAACTATACTAAACATAAGTAAAAAACATCTCACACATGTAAAAACTTAAATTTCTCTCCGATACCTTCTCTTAAAAGAGCAAGAGACAATCTACTTTCTACTGAAAAATTCCTATGTGGCTATCAATAACCACCAAATGCCAAACCTCCTCAAATTTACATAAAGGACAAAAACTATGTGAATATCCTACGATTAAATGAAAGCCAACACTGTGGTTACAAAGTGTTACAACTTTCTCTATGCTGTAAAAATTAGAATACTTACAGAAAGTGCTACTGTTGCTAACTTGTTTCTTCAACTGAGAAGCTTAAGCTTTGTAGGTTCAGAACAAACCCAGTTGAAATTAAGGGGCTAAACAGGGGTTAATAATTCCTTCAGGATCTAGTTTATTTCATAGGATTGCAATACAGTTATGTAAATTAAAATGATTCAAATAGAACTTGGAGTGATGTAAACAGTTTAAGGGTCATTAAATAGTTTATTATATAACACTGCTTAGAATCAAAATATAGTAACAACTATCACTGATCGAACAACGGGAGTCTGAGCTACTACTGTCCTTATATGCAAATGTTTTTCTGTAAATATATGTGACCCTCCATACTGGAGGGTTCTGCATTCCCAACCAAACTCAGATAAAAAATAACAGTATTCTCGGATGCAAAATTCCCTATACAGGCCAGGCATGGTGGCTCACACCTGTAATCCCAGCACTTTGTGAGGCTGAGGCGGACAGATCACCTGAGGTCAGGAGTTCACGACCAGCCTAGCCATCACAGCGAAACCCCGTCTCTATAAAAAAAAAAAATACAAAAATTAGCTGGGCATGGTGGCATATGCCTATAAATCCCAGCTACTCGGGAGGCTGAGGCAGGAAAACTGCTTGAACCTGGGAAGTGGAGGTTGCAGTGAGCCAAGATGGCACAACTGCACTCCAGCCTGGGCAACAGAGCAAGACTCTGTCTCAAAATAATAAATAATAAAAATTTTAAAAATTTGCTATATAGAGGACGACTTTTCACATCCAAGGTCTCAGGACCAACTTCAGGACTTGTGTATGTATGTGCAGGTTTTGGTATCAATGTGGGTCCTGGAAGCAATTCCCTGTGTATACCAAGGAATGACTGTGGTTTATTTTTAAACTTTTTGTTTTCTTGGCAGGGGGATAGGGTCTTACTCTGTCGCCCAGGCTAGAGTACAGCGGTGTGATCATGGCTCACTGCAGCCTTGACCTCCGAGGCTCAGGTGATTCTCCCACCTCAGCCTCCTGAGTAGCTGGGACTACAGGCATGCACCAACATGCCAGGCTAATTTTTGTATTTTTTGGTAGAGATGGGGTTTCGCTATGTTCAGCAGGCTGGTCTTGAACTCCTGGGCTTGAACTCCACCTGCCTTAGCCTCCCAAAGTACTGGGATTACAGCATGAGCCACTGACCATGTTTATCCAAAACTTGCAAAAAATAACACTGCCTATGGTAGGAACTTTGTTTTGTTCACTGCTGTATCTCTAGGGTCATAAACATTGTCTAGCACATAATAGATACTCAGTAAATATTTGTTGAATGGATAAATGAAGTTATTTATTCTTTTCAATAGTTTCCAGTTAGTTAGAGAAAAATAAGGCCTTGGTGTGGCTTGAGTAATCTGGCTCCTCCTGCCTACCTCTCCAAACCCAAATCAAGACACTTGCATTTTCATTAATGCAACTAGGGTGACTCTGGCAAAATGGTCTTTTTTCAACTTCTCAAACATGCCAAGCTCTTTCCCTTGACCTATGTAACATGGAACACTCCCTTAAGCCCCAGGCTGGCTTCTTTGCATCCTCCAGGCTTTAGCTTAAATGTTACCCTCCTAGAACTCTCTGATCTCATCATCTAAATAAAATGTACCCCTAATCTTTTCCCCAGTATGTTCTACTCGTTTCCTTCATAGCACTTAACATGATTTAGAACTTCTTTACATGCTTGCTTGTCACCATTTATCGTCTATCTTCATAAACAGACTGTGAGCTCCTGAGGGTGAGGAATAGGTATACTTTATGCAATGTTCTATCCCAGCACCCAGCAGGTCACGGCTCAGTAAGTATTGTTGAATTGGCAATGAAAATGGTAAAATGGTAAACTTACTCTGAGAGCCGTGTATAAAATGGATTGGAAGGGGGACAGGTAATAACAAAGAGCTAAGAAAGAGTGAGCCTGTAGTAGAGTGGTGGTAATGGGAATGCAACAAATGGGGGAGCTCAGTAAATCCTGCAGATTAAGACAAGCTTCATTAGAAATTGGAGACATTAAATGAGAAGGAAGGTAGCAAAGATGATCAGAGGGTTCAAACCTTGTAATTAGGAGAATGTCAGCATCCTAAACAGAAACAGAAGAGATGATGACTGATATAAATTATGGAGCCCAGGGATAATGGAGGTAAGCTAAACACCTGTGGGATTTAAGGTACTTGTAAGATGTTGGTGGTCTTCCAGGAAATGCCTAACAGCTGTTTGGAAACGTGCTCTTGGGAGACAGATCCATCTAGAATAGAGATCCTAGCTGAAGATACATGTGTGGAGTCTAGGGAAAGAGAGTAAATAGAGAACGAAGAGGGGACAGCTGAGGAAAAGGGAAAAAGAGCCATGACCAGCTTAGACTTCTACACTTCCCTGATCTTTAAATTTCTACCAGCATGCATAGATCTGCTTTAAAAAGAGAAACTCAGGGTAGAGAGAGGGTCCCACTGCTGACTTTGTTAAAGGGTCTTTTCTTTGAGCTGCTTCTTGGGGAGATTTTCATTTTGGTCTACCATCTTCTTTTATAAATGTATAAGGTTAGAAAGAAATTAAAGCAAACAAACCTCAGATACAGTAACAACAACTTAGGGACATTACCCATAACTATGTATATTTTTCAGAAATAAGTCTGATATTCTTGAATTTAACATTATTTAAATAAGCTAATGAAATAAAAGCATGACTTAAAAAGAGGTAGAAAGCAATTCAGCTTCCCTACTGTATTATTCCCTAGTTAATGATGACAATGGCTAAAATATTTTAACTGGATATAAAATACCAGCCCAGTGAAAATCTGGCTGGACTGATTCAAAACATTCCAAGGGCAGAGAACCAGGCAATTAAAATTACAGCTTCCTCCTCTTCCAATCTGACTAAGTTAATATTAACTAAGATTCTGTTTACATGAGTAAATGTTTTAATTAAATGAGGAGGTAATAATATAAATAAGAACTAGGAAGCAAAGTCTGCTAAAGAAACCCAGAGTATGGACAACCATTAGCAGTAAAAGCAATGCTTTTTAGACTTTAAAATGCAATAGTGTCAAACTAGAAAAAGTGCAACACACGGGAAAATTAGGCATTTACAAAAGTTTAAAAACTAGTGAAAATTACTGAATATATTTTATACTCTCAATATTGCCTGTCATTAAGATCAGTAAATAATTACCGTCTGTAAAAGAAAAAGTATCTCCATTAATGACAAAGATGCTAGAATAAGAAAATAATAATATAAAAGCATGATCAAAAACAGAAATCATATTCTACCTACAAGGCAGTAAATAGTTACATGCATGTGGAAAGAAGTATCACCTTGGTCAGCAAATGAGAAGGTTTTCCTGCAATGTTTCTCAGAAGAAGGGAGGTTTCCCTGTCCAGATAGGAGTGCTTGTTCAGAAAAGAGAAAAACAAAAACAAAAAAAGGCAATAACAGAAGTCAGTGGAGGTTTTATGTGTTTAAAACATAAAGTAGACAAAGCAAGAATGATTCTCTATAATTAATCTCATATCTTTTCCCTAAGTTGAATGAAATATGTCCACAAAGAAAATGTAAAAAAAGAAAAAGAAAAGGAGCAGGGAGGTAAAGACATCACCGTGCCCATAGGCGTGTCCCAGCTGACTCCTGCTGATCCCTCCCTCTTTGGGAAATGGGTAGTACATGCAAAGACTGCAGAGCCAGTCTGCCTTCTAGGCCAATGATCATGAACGCTGTGCACAGCACACAAATAAATGCATGTCAGAGACCAATGACTAAACTTCCTTTCTCTTGTTAAAGCCTATCAAGACCTATATGGCTTTAAATAGTATATTTTGATTAGAATAAGATGACATCATTTTTAAAAGCTTCTCCAAGTATTTCTGGTCAATTCAATGATAGCTGCACCAAGAGGAAAAATATTCATCAATATTTTGCCTAATGGATATACTTGTTTTCAGTAAAACTTTATTAACCCACTCATTATTATCAGAATAAAAATAGGAGTACACAGTAAAGTACACAGTAAAGAATTTGCAGAGCAAATGAATGACATGAAAAAAATATTCAGAAGCATCACACACTTAAATTAATTCAAGTAATTGTTTTCATGAAAATAATTTGTAAATGGCATGCATGGAACCTATCATTCTCCCCTTAATAACTTTTCAGTAACATGTTGTAAGATAATACAATTGTATTTTATTTATCCTTAAATTGTAGTTGTTTTGATATCTACATGTAATTTGGACTGGCCTCTCATGAAAAAATTCCAAATTAGTATTTAACAGTACATAGTTACTAATCACCATTTAAAAAAATGTACAATACAGCTGAGTAAAAGTACAGAAAATATTCTGTTATATTTTATAAATGTAAATATAGGTCAAGTTATTCTTGGAAATTCTTTGGAAAGAAACTAATGCAAATACTAGAGCAGCACCCCCTGTAAGAAAGTACATGGTCCCTAGAACTTCGGGAGGCCGAGGCAGGCAGATCTCCTGAGGTCAGGAGTTTATGACCAGCCTGGTCAACATGGTGAAACCCCATCTCTACTAAAAATACAAAAATTAGCCGGGTGTGCTGGCAGGACCCTGTAATCCCAGCCACTCAGGAGGCTGTGGCAGGAGAATCGCTTGAACTTGGGAGGCACAGGTTGCAGTGAGCTGAAATTGTGCCACTGCACTCCAGCCTGGGCGACAACTGAAACTCTTGTCTCAAGGGAAAAAAAAAAAAAGTACATACATGGTCATAGATAAAATACACTACTTCAAGATTAAAAACATGTTACAGAAGATAATACAATCTTTGCTTACATCTATACTATGCTAAGCTTGCTATATGGTATTTTATTGCCTGCATTTTTAAAGCTGTGTTTTAATGCAAGGTAAACTTTGTAAGCATACCTGTCCCTCTCACCCATTCCTTATTAAAAAAAGAAACCTAACGTCCAATTTTTTTAATTGGACATATTCATCAAGATTAGCACTAACAAAGTCAAACAATAACAAGAACATAGAAAACTATCCCTAGGTCCTCATTTAACTAGATTGTGTAGTCCTCTTAAAGGTAAGACTGATTGGCTTCTCCATAAAGACACTAGGTAAGTAGTAATTTCTGAAAATTCAATTTAGTTTGAGGTTAATGCTCAGCCAAGAAGTGAGGGAATTGGGAAAAACAAAGAACAAAAAGCACAATTTACAAGAGTAGCCATTCTTTGGTTTCTTTAGTTCTCTTATTTTTGTTTTTTTTAGGACAGAGTCTCCCTCTCTTACCCAGACTGGAATGCAGTGATGTAATCTCAGCTCACTGCAACCTCCGCCTCCCAGCTTCAAGCGATTCTCCTGCCTCAGCCTTCTAAGTAGGTGGGATCACAGGCATGGGCCATCACACCCGGCTAATTTTGTATTTTTAGTAGAGACAGAGTTTCTCCATGTTGGCCAGGCTGGTCTTGAACTCCTGACCACAGGTGATCTGCCCGGCTTGGCCTCCCAAAGTGCTGAGATTATAGGTAGGTGTGAGCCACTGTGCCCAGCCACGTTTCTTTACTTCTTTAATAAACTTGGTTTCACTTAAAAGTAAAAGAGCAACTATAACTTTCATTGCTCTTATTCCCATTCATTTTTAGCTATTCAAATATAATGGGGAAAAATGTACTGTTACACAATTACTATGTAAAACATATAACATGTATTTTCAGAAATTACTTTCTTGAAAACTTACTGCTACTTATCTTATAAAAGTTACTTTTTTAGAAAAATGATCTCCAAGTAAGTAGATTATCTATATTCAGATAATTATATTTCAAATTTAAAAAAATAAAATCTGCCTCAGGCCATCAAAACAAAGTATGATTTGGTAAATGTAATTCCAAACATCAAATTCAAATTTAAGCTCTTAAAAAAAAACCACAAGATTTCATCAGTTCTCAAACTCATGACCTCAAGACTTCAAGTCACCAAAAAAAACTGATAATTTGGTAAGTATGAGGCAATGATATTTAACTTTATCTGTTTAATGACACAGAAATATAAGTCCATTTTGAAATATTAAGATATTTAAATAGCTTAAAATAAAAAGAGGGTAATCATTATGGTTGGTGGTCCCAAAATATGCCACATTCAAAAAATGAGACCACAAACAATAGCTAAACATGATCATAAATTATATCCCACGTGGATGGTTACGTAGCTATTCACTATTTAGTTACTAGCAGTGAGGAAGTCCAGATCTCCAGGTTTTATTCCAACTATAGGATATTTGTAACAGAAACAACAAACATATAGAAACCAGAAGCAGCAGACTCCACTGGGCATGGTGGCTTGAACTATAATCCCAGTTACTCAGGAGGCTTAGATAGGAGGACCACTTTTGAGTCCAGGAGCTTAGGGCTGCAGTGAGCTAGGATTATGCCACTGCATTCCAGCCTGGGCAACACAGCAAGACCCTGTCTCAGAAAATAAAGTATCTTCCTCCAACTGGTACCAGTCATAACATTGACCCTAGAATTCCTTGCTCTTCAGAAAAAAGGGACGGGGTAGGGTGAAACTGGTTACTGGAAGGATGCAAGAGGGATGAGAAGAGTGCTGCACAGCTGAAGGACTAAGGAGAGTAAATTGTGTGGTTTTAAAACGACACAATTTCTACCAGGGCCATATTATCAGTGAAACATTTTAAACTGCAGAAATTGTGGTTTTGGGTCAGAAACAAGTTGTGTATTTTTCACCCTTGATTACAGGGGAAAAAATCAGTGCTGTGTCTTTGTGGGTTGCTCTGCTATGGAGAACAGCAGTTACTGTGACTGAGTAAGGCCATTCTGTTTAGAAATATATTTTAAACGTTTAGTTAAAAAAAAATTATGGTTTGGGCATGGCATCCAGCCTTCAGTCTTGGTTTATGTTGCGAGTTAACAAAAATGCATACAGCTTCATATAAACAAGGCCTTCTTATATTTTCTTTTATTTACCAACTATAGACACAAAGTCAGGAGCTTATTTTTAATCCATTTTATTTATTTATTTTATTCTCTCTTTTCCTCTTCATTTATTCAACCATTTTTTAGGCTCCAACTTTTGAGCGTAGAACCATGCCAGCATTAGAGATGCAAAGGTGACCAAGATGGGCATTCCTTGCCTCACAGAATGCAGTCTAATAGGGAGATGCAGACCAACTTGCAACTACAAAACAGTGTGTTAAGTGGTAGGTGAGCAAGCAGACAAGTATCTAACCCCAAATTAGGGGCTTAATAAAGTAATTCTGAAAAAGCTACAGTCCTGGAGGATGATTAAGAGGCTGCTGGGGTGGCGGTGTGAGGGAGTGTGGCAGAGTAGAAACAGAGGGCAAAGGGATATTTGAGACCAATGGTTCTCAAAAGAGGGTAGTTCTGCCCTCAAGCAGGAATTTCAGAAAATGTTGAGGACATTCTGGGCTGCCACAATGAAGAGGAGAGGGAGAGTTACTGGTATTTATTGGGAAGTCAAAAATGCCAGATGCCTTGCGAGCATGGTACAATGTCAATAACAACAGAAGTCCCACATTCCACATGAGTGTTAAATATCCTTATACGGAGAGTCGTAGAGATGGGAAATCTTGTTTACAACAATCTGAGCTTAGAATCTAATTTCATTTTACATCTAAAAAGTGTTTTTGCATGATTTTAATATTGAATGAATTTTCCAGGAGTGCTATTACCCTCTAAAATAAATTGAAAGAAGTCTGCACTTTCTTTTGTTCTGAGTTTACAAAGAGCTGTTCATAATGTTGGAAAATAATTTCACCAATGGAAAACTAGCTTGAAATAAGAGTTGCCAGTACCACAACTGGCAGTGTACACTCTGTCACATGTCAGCAAATGATAAGTTAAAAGCTAAATAATATTAAATTAGTGAAAACATGAAATTAACTTTATTAGTAAAAATTGTTTTAAAATATTTCATACTACTGTTGTCATATTTAAAACATATAGCACAGAAGGCCAGGAGTGGTGGCTCATGCCTATAATCCCAGCACTCTGGGAGGCTGAGGTAGGTGGATCAGGTGGATCACTTAAGGTCAGGAGTTTGAGACCAGCCTGGCCAACATGGCAAAACTAAAAATACAAAATTAGCCAGGTGTGGTGGCGCACTCCTGTAGTCCCAGCTACTTGGGAGGCTGAGGCAGGAGAATCGTTTCAACCCGGGAGGCAGAGATTGCAGTCAGTACCACTGACTATAAAAGATGGCACCACTGTACTATAGCTTTAGCAACAGAGCAAGACTCCACCTTAAAGAAATAAAATATATAGCATGATGAAAAATCTACACTGTAAAAAATCAGATATCAAATGATTTTATTACTACCATCTCATCCCACATTATAACACTGAAATTATTTTGTCAATACAATTACAAATAATCTTACCTCATTTGCAAGAATTTTACATGTTCCCATTTTCTCTACTTGTCTATAAACTGTCTCAGCACATTATCCCTACTTCAATTAAGATTATTTCCCTTTTTCTCATAGTATATACAGATATGTCACACATCTGCTATCACTTATCATAACATGTTTCACTTCTGGGGTCCACTTACATTTCTGTTCTTTTTTCTATACTTCTTTAAAAAAAAAAGCCTTCTGATCTCACTTCTCTTAAACCCAAAGTTCTTGACTATAGGTAGGTGTAAGGTTTGACTACTTCATTATTCTTTTAATAGTGGCAGCTAAGTATTTTACATACTGAAACAGATACATTACTTTATTATAAATTACGTTTTCAATATTTCTCCTTCATAGGTGTTGGGGCATTACATTCATATAAAAAGTAGGTATGTAAGTAGGTTATATTATTTACAATTTCACTTGAACAGTAAAGATGGTGTTAAAAATCATCACAAAGGTAATTTAACATTTTCTGTTAGCCACACTAATTTTAAAAAGTATAAAAAGAAAACACTGAAATATTCAAATATTTTAGTTAACCAAAAATATCCGAAATTTTAACAAGTAATTAATACAAATAAATTTTGCGGTTTTTGTTTTTTGAGTCTTGCTCCGTCACTCAGGCTGAAGTACAGTGGTGTGATCTCAGCTCACTGCAGCCTCTGCCTCTTGAGTTCAAGCAATTTTTCTGCCTCAGCCTCCTGAACAGCTGGGATTACAGGCATGTGCCACCATGCCTGGCTAATTTTGTATTCACCATGTTGGCCAGACTGGTCTTGAACTCCTGGCCTCAAGTAATCTGCCTACCTTGGCCTCCCAAAGTGCTGGGATTACAGGTATGAGCCAACACACTCGACCATGAGATTTTTTTACATTTTTGTTTCATAGTAAGTCTTTGAAGTCCAGTATGTATTTTATCCTTACAGCACACCACAATTTGGATTAACCACATTTTAAATACTTAATAGGCACATGTGGCTAGTGGCTACCATACAGAACAGTACACCTCTGAAGCATCCAGATTTGCCAATCACTGACCAAAGAATACATTTTATTAAGAAAGAAACTAGGCCTTCAGTTAAACATCAGTGCAGAATCATTCCATTTGGTATCTCTGCTGTGAAGAACAATTAAATTTGTTAGTATCTTAAGAAATTTACAAAAGCTCTTAGTTTCAGAATAAAGAAGTCATGTTGTTTCAGGTTCTAAAACAAAAATTATCTACATCAATTATGCTACCACCTACATAATCATACCAGGAGTATTATTCAATGGTACCATATCTAAAGTTGCTTATTTGTTTTTGCTAATTTATTAAGTTTGGTTTAATTTTTATTTGAAAAACTGAAGTTATATGAAAAGGTTTCATCATCTGGAGTTCTAACGAATGCTTTCCTCTTCATTAAGTCACGCCATGGCATGTTTATAGAACTTACAGGTGTCAGCTCAGCCTGTTCTTCTGTGAAGTCAATATGACGCTTGGCCTGCTTGCTGGAACATCTCAGAGAAATAGCATGCTGTGAAAATGGAGTAAGGAAGAAAATGATAGGTAAAGGAGGTGAAACGGGCAGCTCTCATTACCATGCAGGAAGAGAAAAAGATCAATGAAGTGAAACAAAACAGTAATGAAACAAAATAGTAATGAAAAGTTGCATGCAATTACCTTTCATTCTCTTATATGCAAAAATTATAAAGGTAAGACCCAGATGATCCTAACCCTTGATAATTTAAGGATAACCTCACTCCACTTCTGGACAGTAGAGTTCTATGAAATAATTGTGCAGAAACATTATGTCCAATACCAATTCATGCTAACAAACCTCAACTGGCCCTTAACCACTGTTTGGCAGTGCTCTTTTTCCCCTTATGTTATGCCCGTTCTAAGTCTCTATGTTCTTCAAGCTTCTAGCTTCCCTCTCCCCTCTCTTCATATGACTGCACTTCCTTCCATGTGAGAAAGCTACACCCATTTATCATGAGGATCTTCATTAGAATGTACCTTGTAATTATGCCCATATTTTTATTCCTCCCTCAAATTCTAGATGAATAAATGTGTTTTGTTTCCCCTTCCAAAGCTAAGCATGTTCTAGATCTCATTCATTCCCCCTCCTAAAGAGAGAGTATCTTTAGTCTCTGATACTCAACTAGATCAGTCCATTGAGGGTGAGGAGAAGAGGAAAGTGTTCAATTCTGGGTACTGTCCTCTTGTTTCTCCTCTCCACTGCCAAATTCCCTGAATTCATGCTAGAAGGTGCCTCCTCCACTTCCCAACCACTCATTTATCCCTTAATTTCTTGCAATCTTTCTTTCCTAAAGCCTTCATCCTTTGAGTTATAATGTATTCTGTAATTCATTCTCAAAGTCATCAAGAACTTTTTAACGAAAAAGGTTTTCTGTTTTTTCCATCATAGTTTCTACCACACTGTACCAAAATCACTTGTCTGGTTGTCTATATCCTCCCCTCCACCACTCCATACAATAAATTATCACTTCATAAGGACATTGTTTTTTGTTGTTATTGTTTTTAAGATGGAGTCTCACTCTGTCGCCTGGACTGGAGTGCAGTGGCATGATCTCAGCTCACTACAACCTCCGCCTTCCGGGTTTAAGCAATTTTCCTGCCTCAGCCTCCCGAGTAGCTGGGATTACAGGCGCTTGCCACCACGCCTGGCTAGTTTTGTACTTTTAGTAGAGATGGGATGTCACCATGTTGGTGAGGCTGGTCTTGAACTCCTGACCTCAAGGGATCCACCCACCTCCACCTCCAAAAGTTCTGGGATTACAGGCATGAGCCACTGCGCCCGGCCAACATTGTGTATTATATTCCAGTTTTATCCCTTACATCCCACCACAGTGCCTAGGCACTCAAATATTTACAGAATGTATGAATAACTTTCTACTTGACCTTCATGCCACATGCTTGAAACCAGATCAAGATGGTTTTTGTTTTTCCCTCTGTATTTTCTCATTAAACATATTCTGTTTCAATTACTACATCAACAGGAGGCCCATCAAATCTATACTGCCAGTTTCCCTTTTCTTAGGAAACAGATACTGAAGTATTAAGGAATATAAGGGAATGATAAATGCAACCAACTCTCAAAGGATTCAGGAAAAATAAATACAGACATAGCACAATAATGTGGTAAAATGTTAAAAATTACATGGCTAATGAATTTCATGAGTTCTTTGTACTATTCTTTAAAGGTTTTGTAAGTATAATATTTCAAAATAATTTTTTTAAAAAACATCACTTCTTTTACTCCATCGTGCACAAGTGTCCATCATATTTCCAAATGCTTACTGGTTAAACTTTTTAAAAACCTAAATCTGGGCTGGGCGCAGTGGCTCACGCCTGTAATCCCAGCCCTTTGGGAGGCTGAGGCAGGCAGATCACTTGAGGTCAGAAGTTCGAGACGAGCCTGGCCAACATAGTGAAACCCCGTTTCTACTAAAATTACAAAAAATAGCCAGGAGTGGTGGCTTGTGCCTGTAGTCCCACCCAGCTACTCTGGAAGCTGAGGCAGGAGAACTGCTTGAACCTGGGAGCCAGAGGTTGCAGTGAGCCGAGATGGCGCCATTGCACTCCAGCCTGGGCAACAGAATGAGACTGTCTCAAAAAAAAAAAAAATTAAATCCGAAGTATTCAACAAGAGATGTTAAACATAAAACAGTACAATGGAATACTATAGCTATTACGCAGTATACCCTTACCAGAAAAGGATATATGTGAAATGACAAAAACAATACAAAATAGTAAATAAAGATTAAAAATTCATGTTACAGTAACATGAATAAAAAGGGATTATGGAATAATATAGCTTTTTAATGTTAATTAGGTCCATTTCCATAAAGTACCTATTTTCTTACCAAAAAATATTATCTGCTCCAAGTCTAATCTTTGCCTACTCTTTATCACTACTTTCATAAATCTAAAAGCTGTGCTCAAAATATGTAACAAAAAACGTCCAGTGAGTCTCCCACGGGGAAAAAAATGAATTTAAAGGTCAATTCTCTGTATAAATTTTGCTATAAATTTTCTCAGTTTTGAAACTTTCATTTGTATTACAAAGTGTTGTATCATTTTGTTTGATAAAAACTTTCTATCAATCTTACAAAAACTCACCACAAATCTCTGCAAAGTTATGAACCACTACTTTCTTGAACTGAATCTATAACATGTTAAAACAAAGTGCCATTTACAAGCCAGAGTCCTTGGGGTGGGGTGGGAATGCACGTATTAAAAAGCATTGATCTGGCCAGCCGCAGTGGCTCACGCCTGTAATCCCAGCACTTTGGGAGGCCCATGCGGGTGAATCATTTGAGGTTAGGAGTTCAAGACCAGCCTGGCCAACAGGGTGAAACTCCGTCTCTACAAAACATACAAAGACAAGCCAGGTGTGGTGGTGCATGCCTGTAGTCACAGCTACTAGGGAGGCTGAGACACGAGAATCGCTTGAATCCAGGAGGTGGAGACTGCAGTGAACTGAGATTGCGCCACTGCACTCCAGCCTAGGTGAAAGAGTGAGACCCTGTCTCAAAAAATAAATAAAATAAATAAAAACCATTTATCTGAACATAGGAGCCAAACCATTATAAAGAAATGGCCTTGGCCGGGCGCGGTGGCTCAAGCCTGTAATCCCAGCACTTTGGGAGGCCGAGACGGGCGGATCACGAGGTCAGGAGTTCGAGACCATCCTGGCTAACACGGTGAAACCCCGTCTCTACTAAAAAATACAAAAAGCTAGCCGGGCGAGGTGGCTGGCGCCTGTAGTCCCAGCTACTCGGGAGGCTGAGGCAGGAGAATGGCGTAAACCCGGGAGGTGGAGCTTGCAGTGAGCTAAGATCTGGCCACTGCACTTCAGCCCGGGCGACAGAGCGAGACTCCGTCTCAAAAAAAAAAAAAGAAATGGCCTTGTACCAAAGTAGTGGTTACAAATAAAACACTTCCTTGTGACAGCTAACACTTTAGATTACAACCAGAAAGAAGTGGAGGCTTATGACCACTCATTAGTGTTTCAATAGATTTCCCTCATCTTTACTAACACGTGTATGCATTTTCCACAAATCGTATGTCGAAAGTAAGAATAGCATGATGGTTAAGAATGGAGACCCCAGTGCTAGAGTGCCTGGGTTCAAGCCCCAGCTTGGCCATTTATTGGCAAGGTGATTCTGGGCCTATCATTTAACCTGTTTCCTCATGTGCAAAATGGGGATAATCATAGCATTTATCTTCAAAGGTTGGCATAAAAATTATGAATGATTAATATTACTACTAAAAATGAGAACTGCCAGCCCTCATCTTAATTGTATTTAAGCTTTATTTAGCTTAGAGCTAGAAGTTAACTTAATTTTACTTAAAATATTGAGAAAAATTACAAAACCACCACAAGATGGGGATATTATTACATACGTCTCCTCTGCCTTTTTCTCTCCTGCCTATGTAGTTCTGTCTGTAGGTCCGGCTCTGAGAGCACTGGCCAGTCTACTTGTCTTGATTTTCCTTCAATTCTGTGATGAAGTAGCATAATATGGTGGTATGAGCTCTACAACCAGTATGTTTGAGTTCAAACCCTTAGGCAAGTTATTTAGTCTCTTTCTACCTCAGTTCCTTCCACTGTAAAAGAGAGATAATCGTGCCCTCCACAAGGTGTTGCACAACGTCTGTTAAGACATAAAACACAATGGCTAACAGAACAAGCACTCAATTTTTCTGTTTTGCCCCCTTTCCTCTTTATTCTGCTCTCCTTCTACTGGATATTATATAGCCAGTAAATCTGTGAATGTTTTAAAAACATTTCTTTTTGTTTTATAGCCCCTATTCATTTTAAATAGATGAATATATTTCTTTTTTTTTTGGAGATGGAGTCTCGCTCTGTCACCCAGGATGGAGTGCAATGGCATGACCTTGGCTCACTGCAACCTCTGCCTCCTGGATTCAAATGAGTCTCCTGCCTCAGCCTCCCGAGTAGCTGGGATTACAGGTGTCTGGCACCATGCCAGGCTTTTTTTTTTTTTTTTTTTGTATTTTTAGTAGAGACGGGGTTTCACCATGTTGGCCAGCCTGGTCTCGAACTTCTGACCTCAAGTGATCCGCCTGCCTTGGCCTCCCAAAGTTCTGGGATTACAGGCGTGAGCCACTGCACCCGGCCAGATGAATATATTTCTAGTATTGTCTAAAAAAAGGTCTTTTACCAGCCCTCCACAAACCCAAGACAAAAACAGGCCTAAACCTAAATAAAGATGCTTTTTACTTCTGCAGAGAAAAAAAAAAAAAATCACACAGATTTCCAAGAAACACAAATAGTAAGTGTCAGGGCATATGCGCCAGTGATTATTGGGGGGGGTGTATTTGAAACATGTTTGTGTGAATTAGGCTTTTCCCCCAGATTTCACTAAATCTTCAGCCTCTTTTTTCATCTGATACTTATTCCTTTATTTTATTTTATTTTACTTTTTGAAACGGAGTCTCACTATCGCCCAGGCTGGAGTACAGTGGCACCATCTCGGCTCACTGCAACCTCTGCCTCCCAGGTTCAAGTGATTCTCCTGCCTCGGCCTCCCAAGTAGCTGAGATTACAGGTGCCTGCCACCACGCCCAGCTAATTTTTGTATTTTTAGTAGAGATGGGGTTTCACCATGTTGGCTAGGATGGTCTGGCACTCAGGACCTCAGGTGATCCGCCTGCCTTGGCCTCCCAAAGTTCTGGGATTACAGGCGTGAGCCACTGTGCCGACGTTACCTATTCCTTTAAATTTGGCAAAAGGTTTTGCTGAATCTTAAGAAAACTTGATGATTATATTATGTATATTATGATGAAAAAATCCTTTGAATCTGCTATAAAGTAATAGCTTTACAAAGTATTTTCATTTTAAAAATACGTTGTCATGTATAAAATTCTAAATTCAAAAAAATTATTAAAATTTAATAATCCCACCAGAAAAATAAAGGTAAATTCTAACATTAACCTTTAATTAGTAATATCCTACTTTATATGAAAATTATAACATGAAATTACCACTTAAATTTGCAAACTGTTGTCTTATTGAGATGTTTTATCAGTTAACAGGAATAAAAGTACCACAAAGATGAGTAAATCAGTTGCAACATATTTTGTAATGGTTGAGAAATAGCCTTTATTACAATTTATTTCAACTACAGTGAATTCTAGTTTTAAAAACATGGCATATGGTCATTATTGCTGACAGACTTTATGATAATATTGACTGAAGTTATTCTGTAATTCATTTGGGAAATAATTATTTTTAACAATCAGCTACACTAAGATTTTTATGAAGATTGGGAAGCAAACGTTGTGGTTTTAGAACTCAAACACAGGATTTCTCAGTTATCTGACCCACTTAATCTTGTCAGTATTGGCTTTGATGAAATATTATGAGGCTTAAATGAGATAACATATGTGAAGTGCTGGAAGTACAGTATTTTAACAAAAGCCGAGCAAAAGAAAGGCAGGCAAAAAAGATAAACTCTTTGAGAAGTTAAATTGTACTGTGCCTGTCCATGGTGACAGGCAGAAAGACAAGCCACAATATTACTTTTAGATGGGCAACTTAACTACTCATGTCCCCAGGATGAAACAGTATTAATTTCAAATTGGTATTTTTAACCGGTATTTGTATCACTAAATTTCAGTAAAAGCCACTATTCTATGCTGGGTTTCTCTAAACAGTTAAGTATAATTACTGGCTCTAGAGAACCTAGATATGAAAAAAGAGTTCACTATTAAAGAGTTTTTATGTATGTTACTTCACAGTCATCATCCTGAAAAAAAAATGCTGCTAATTTTAGAGTGTAGGCTTCTAGATTTAAAATGGTGGAATGAACACATGCATATATTTGTTCATTCAAATATTTGAGTGCTTTTTTTTTTTTTTGAGATGGAGTTTCGCTCTATCACCCAGGCTAGAGTGAAGTGGTGCGATCTTGGCTCCCGGGTTCAAGTGATTCTCCTACTTCAGCCTCCGGAGTAGCTGGGAATACAGGCATGCACAACCAAGCCTGGCTAACTTTTGTATTTTTAGTGGAGACGGGGTTTCACCAGATTGGTCAGGCTGGTCTTGAACTCCTGACCTCAAGCAATCCACCTGCTCAGGCCTCCCAAAGCGCTGCGATTACAGGCGTGAGCCACCACGCCGGGCCAAATATTTGAGTGCGTATGAGCCAAGTACTATTCTAGATGTGATGAGTACATCAGGAATTTAAAAAATGAAAAATCTCTCTCCTCCTGAAGCTGATATTCAAGTTGGAGAGGACAATTAAAAAGTAATGTGTATAGTATGTTAAATGGAGATAAGTACTAAAGAGAAAAAAAAAAACAAGATAAAAAGTAATCAAAGGCTGAGCACGGTGGCTCACAGCTGTAATCCTAGCACTTTTGGAGGCCAAGGTTTGGGGATTGCTTGAGCCCAGGAGTCTGATTCAGTGCCTGGGCAATATAGTGAGACACCATCTCTTCAAAAAATTTAAAAAATTAAATGGGCATGATGTCATATGCCTGAGGTCCCAGCTACTCCGGAAACTGAGGCAGGAGGATCCACTGAACCCAGGAAGCAGAGGTGACAGAGAGCCAAGATGGTACCACTGCACTCCAGCCTGAGTGACAGAACGAAAATCTGTCTCAAAAAAAAAAAAAAAAAAAAAAAAGGTAATAATAGGGCAGAGTAAGGGGAGCTCCATTTTTAAATAGCATGATCAAAGAACACCTCAATGAGAAAGTGACACTTGAGCAAATTCCAGAAGGTAGCTAGAAGTATGTTATACAGAAGACTGGGAAAGGGCGTCCAGGAAGGGTTGAGTAAGTGCAAAGGCTAAGAGGCAGGCTTTGGCTACTGGAAGAGAACAAGTATGGGACAGTATGGCTAGTGGGGTAAGGGACAGAAGGAAGAAAAATAGGGTCAGTGGTAACGGGAAAGCAGATCAGGCAAGGCTCTATAGGCCATTATAGGGGTTTGGGCTATACTTTGAGATGCAAAGCCTTTAGGTTTGAAAAGAGATGATCTGACTTACCTTTCAAAAGGATCACTCTGGCTGCAGTGTGGATAATAGACTGTCAAGGGAAAGGTGAATGCAGAAAGACCAGGTGGAAGTCTATTCAAAAATCTAGATCAAGATGAAGTTGGCTTGGTGGCAGTGAAGGTGGTGAGAAGTGATCATATTCTAGATATATTCTGAAGATAAGACCAACAGAATTTGCTGCTGGATTGGAAGAGAGGTAGAAAGAAAATAAGTAGATAGAGACTCCAAGGAGTTTGCTTTATGAACTAAATGGATGGCATATCTATCAATTGAGATAGAGAAGACAGTGGGAGAAATAAGTCTGAAGAAAAAGAGCAGAACTTGAGGTTTAGACCAGTTAAATTTGAGCAATCTACTTGTGATGGTTAATTTTAGGTTATCAACTTCAATGGATGAAGGAATACCTAGAGAACCTGGTAAAGCATCTGGGTGTCTCTGAAGAGTGTCTCCAGAGGAGATGGTGTATGAACCAGGACTGAGTGGGGAAGACCCATCATCATTGTGGGTAGGCACCATCCAATTGACTGAGGGCCCCAGACAGAACAAAAAATGCAGAGAAAAGGTGCTTTCTTCCCTCTTTCCTAGAGATGGGACACTCTTCTCTTGCTCTTGGACATCAGAACTCCAGGTTCTCCAGTCTTTGTACCGCAGGCCTTATACCGGCAGCCTCCCTTGGGTACCCAGGCCTTCAGCCTAGGACTGATAATTACACCATGGGCTTTCCTGGTCCTGAGGCTTTCTGACTTGGACTGAGCCACACTACCACCATCCTATGGTCTCCAGCTTGCAGACAGCCTGTCATATGACTTCTCAGCCTTCGTAAAGGTGTGGGTCAATTTCCATAATAAATCCCCACTCATATCCTATTGGTTCTATCTCTTTGGAGAAATATAATACGCAATTATACATCCAAATAGAGATAATGATTAGAGATGGAATATATGTACTTGGAGTTCAGGAGAAAGGGACTGGCCAAAGATACCTATATTTCCTTGAATCTAAGAAGATTTGATGCTGGTACTTTCTTGATCTTTATCAGAAACTTTCAACAGAAGAACTTCATGCAACATACTGTAACTGCCACCTTGCTGATCGTGACTAACAGGTGCCACACGATTTAAAATGTGGTTTCTCAACCTTGTCACTATTTTGGGCCAGATAATTATCCTTCAGGTGGGTTGTCCTGTGCACTGTTGGATGTTTAGCACCACCTCTGGCCTCTACCCACTAGATGCCAGTAGTAGCACATTCCTTTGATGGACAACCAAAAATGTTGCATATCCCCAGCAGGATAAAGTAGCCCAAGTTGTGAAGCATTGTTTTACAGGGATTAAAATGGGGGTGGGAAGATGGGGAAAATACGCATATGGCTGAGTGGTAACCAATTTAGCAAAGCTGAATGCTGGGCCAGCACTGGAGAAAAGCAGAGGAGCACTCAATTTATATCGTGTAACCTCAGAAGTCCCCAGAAGCAAGAGCAGACAAGTGATGGTGAGACTAAAAGCAGGAAGAATGGTTGAAAACACATTTAAGAAAGCAGCTAATTCTCAGATTCCCTCCTTTACTCACTTGCCCATGAGCAGCGATCTCAGGTACAGATTAATATCCACTCACAAGACCCAACAGACTACAGCTTGAAGCCAGATTCACTCAGCTCTGTATAAAGAAAAAGAGGACATGCTGGCATGCTAGCATCAGACATGCCATCTTCAGAGGGAGTCCATACAGCTCACCACGGGCCCTTTTTTTGGGGCCCATAAGTGATAGCTCATTGTAAGGGAAAGAGACCACGTGGTAAGTGCAGAAAACACCCTGGCTTAGGGAAACTTCATGCTCAATGGGAACCAGCAGTACCTTGTAACAGCTAATGAGGGTAAGTTTCACGGCCCCTTAAAGAACATGTTCATGCTCATTTACAAGAGTTATTACACTGCTGGCCAGGTGCAGTGGCTCCCAAAGTGTAATCCCAGCACTTTGGGAGGCCGAGGCAGGCAGATCACTTGAGGTCAGGAGTTCGAGACCAGCCTGGCAAACATGAGGGAACCCTGTCTCTACTAAAAAAAAGAAATACAAAAATTAGGCATGGTGGCACGTGCTTGTAATCCCCGCTACTCGGGAGGCTGAGGCACGAGAATCATGTGAACCTGGGAGGCAGAGGTTACAGTGAGCTCAGACTGTACCACTGCACTACGGCCTGGGCAACAGAGTGAGACTCTGTCTCTAAAAAAAAAAAAAAAAAAAAAAAAAAGTTACACTGCACACCACGAAATCAAGGTCTGTGTCTTTTCATAGGCTAATTTAGTTATTCATGGACAGTTTTCCTGGTCCATATACATTCACCAACAGGGGTCAATTTCATAATAAACAATATTACCTGGAGATATTCTATATTTAATTCTTAATCCAGTATGTGTCCAGGAAAAGAATGTCAGGAGAAGGAAAACCCAAGGTCATTTTCCATGAAGAAAAGGACTCAGACCTACTGTTAACCGTCTCTGCCTAGAGCAGTGGTGATTCTCAAATGGGGGTGGATTTTGTCCTACAAGGAACATGTAACAATGTCTGTGGACGTTTTTAGTTGTCACAACTGAAGAAGGTATGTGTACTACCGACATCCAGTGTGTACAGGCCAGGGATGCTGCTAAACATCCTACAATGCATAGGACAGCCACTCACAAAAGAAAACTAGCCCAAATGTCAACAGTGCTGATAGCTGAGAAACCCTGACCTAAAAGGATTTGATGAAAGCTCACAGACTGGAACAATGGGGATCATCCTCATGTTCCAGCCCTTCTTTCCCAAATGGGCTACTGAAACACTTGGCAGCCAGCATAGAAGACTGGAAGAACCTTCTCCAGATAAGCTCACCAGCCTAAGAAAAAAGACCTAAGGATAATCCCAAAGACTCCAAAAAAAAAAGAATTTTAAAGATGCAATTAATGGAACACAATTTGGCTTGAACCAGAGAAATTTAATCAATTGAGATAAAGTCTGAAATTGAAATAGTGATCACTATATAGAAAATTAAAGTCTGAAATTGAAATAGTGATCACTATATAGAAAATTAAATATTTTTAAAAACCTATTCATTCCAGTAAAAGTAAAATGATATTCTAGAAAGGGAATGTAGTCATAAGAGTATATGGAGGTTAGCAGTAAATTCCAAGTATATAGTCATTTTAACATAAACACTGAATATTAGTTCAATCAAAATATATTTGGAGAATGGAAGAACAGGAAGGGAGAAGTGAGAAGAAGTTGTGTATAGACAGCTATACCCTCATCTTCTGGAGTGAAAAGTCAACAGGTAATACATACAACTAAAAAAAAAAAACCAAGAAATGGCAATGTGTATGTAGATTTAATGATAAAGAGGTAAATTCCCTAAGAGTTAGCTAAATGAGCAAAAATTACTTACCTCTGGGAGCAGAATATGATGTGTATGTGGGTAAAGGACAGTTGTCTGTAACATATCTCATAGAACTATTTAACGCCATGGATGAAAAACTAAAATATTTTTAAAACCGTATTTGCATTTAAAGACAATTTGATACATGAGTTCAGGATATATTAAAGCTTGCCTCAGTTTATTTGAATCAGAACAGACTAGACCTACGAAAAAAGCATACTGAACCAAGTTCCGGGTTTGTTAAACCACCTTTCTATACTCCTAGGTGAAGCAAAAGAACAGGCTAGCTAGGTAAGACTTTTTAACTCCTTTCCCTGCTATAGTCCTGGTTTACTCACCAAACCTTACATTAAACTCTCATATTAAACACTACACCATTGAGTACTGGTATTCTTTGCAGTATTCACAGTGATATACATGGATACCACTAGATACCATTTGAAGTGTCCTTGCTGGGAGAGAGGAACTTCTCATGTTTTACTTCAATTTGCCCCTATATTGTATGAACTTTTATAACAAGCACATTTTACAGACAGAAAAACAGACATGCATATGGTATTAGAAGATCCTTAATGATTAGTTTATAACTTGTCCTCATGCATCTTAACCCAACTCAAAATACTGTAAACTGACTGGAAGTAATATCAACGTACAAAACAAAGAATGGCCAAGAAAGCACACCCCTAATAAAATACTGCTCATACCCTAAATATAATTCCCAGGTATCACAAAATAGAAATCGGTTTTCTTTCTTCTTTTTTTTTTTTGGAGATGGAATCTTGCTCTGCTGCCAGGGTGGAATGCAGTGGCACAATCTCGGCTCACTGCAACCTCTGACTCCCTGGTTCAAGCGATTCTCCTACCTCAGCCTCCCGAGTAGCTGGGATTACAGGCATGCGCCACCACATCCAGCTAACTATTTTTAGTAGAGATGGGGTTTCACCATGTTGGCCAGGATGGTCTCAAACTCCTGACCTCAGGTGATCCACCCACCTCGGCCTCCCAAAGTGCTGGGATTACAGGCGTGAGCCACCACATCAGGCCTAGAAATCAGTTTTCAAGTTCTCTATAGAATATATACCACTTAGATAAGTTTCAGTTTAAATAAATGAAAGTTTATTCTTCAGATTGATAAGACTGGCTAACTTTCTTAGAAATAATTCAAGTTTATCTCCAAATCACCATGATTAATACTCCTTTTGTGCTCCACAGTACCAAAAACAAAGTTATGCACAAGGGCGGGTACCAAGAGTTACTGACTGATGGAAATTAATCCAAAGAATTAAATTAGGAAAAAAAATCAATGATGTCAAGTAACAGTTAAAATTCAAGATTTTACTTTAGTACTGATTATTCATAAATAGATTCTTTTATCCCATATTAGAGTATTGTAAACACAAGCTTATTGGAAAGGTTGACTTAACTTTACCCCACTTTTCTTCTTTCTTGCTGCTACCCTATGACAGAATTACCGTCTCTCTGATGAAAAGAATTCAATAAAGGACTCTATTTCACCAAACTCAGCTTTTGTTAGACTTGTTATCACAAATCTCTTCCCCACCTTATCCAGTCACATGCTGAAACATATTCCATCTTTTAAAAATCTGTTCATGAATAACTTATGGTTCTCTGAACCACCCTATCAGGAAGGCAGATACAGTACTACAAACTCCGGCTAGGCTCGGTGGCTCACACCTGTAATCCCAGCACTTTGGGAGGTGGGCGGATCACGAGGTCAGGAGTTCAAGACCAGCCTGGCTAACAGGGTGAAATCTCGTCTCTACCAAAAATACAAAAATTAGCCAGGCATGGTGGCATGCGCCTGTAATCCCAGCTACTCAGGAGGCTGAGGCAGGAGAATCACTTGAACCCGGGAGACAAGGTTGCAGTGAGCCGAGATCATGCCATTGCACTCCAGACTGGGCGACAGAACAAGACTCCGTCTATAAAAAAAAAAAAAAAATCTGTTTATGAATAACTTTTGGTTCTCTGAACCACCCTATCAGGAAGGCAGATATAGTACTACGAAATCCATTTTACTTGTGAGAAATTGATGTTTAAGAGAATAACTCATTTAAGGTTAGTGAGTGGCAAGGAAAACTTATAATCAAGTTTCTGATTCCACACCTGTTGGCCCTTTCCAATACACCATACTGACTCTTCGATAATGAAATGGACAGCCGGGCACAGTGGCTCATGTCTGCAATCCCAGCACTTTGGGACACCAAGGCGGGTGGATCACCTGAGGTCACACGGAGTTTCAGATGGAGTTTGAGACCAGCCTGGCCAACATGGTGAAACCCCATCTCTACTAAAAATACGAAAATTAGCTGGGCATGGTGGTGAGTGCCTGTAATCCCAGCTACTTGGGAGTCTGAGGCAGGAGAATCACTTGAAGCTGGGAGACACAGGCTGCAGCAAGCCAAGATCACACCACTGCACTCCAGCATGGGCGACAAGAGTACAAACTTCATCTCAAAAAAAAAAAAAAAAGATAATGAACTGGAGTTGACCCTGTAAACTAGAATCTTGGAGGATCACAATGATGATATGAGTGGTTTTCTTAAGTTTTACTTTAAATCAACATACATTTAAAAGCAACTATCAGCTGAATAAATAAATGGCTTTGCAAATCATTTTAATTTTTCAAATCACATGAAATGACTCAAATTACAATAAAAAATACCATTCAAGAACTTCCAAATACTAGTCATGAGAATAAAAAAGAAGAAACTAAATTTCTTCTCAATCATCTGTGTGCCACTACCATATCTGATAATATATTCCTTCTGTACTCTTGAAACCTATCTCAGAAGTATCTCTGACAAATTATAAATGTAGAAGAATTAAAAAACGTAATTATAATTACATTATTTTAATATAATTTATCCTTTATTTCAATAATAAAATAGCAGGGAAAAAGTTCCATCTATTTACCTCAGTAATTGGCTGCCCTTGATGTGTCAAATCCAGCTCTTGAGGGCGTGTTACTTTATCAATATCCAAAGAGTCCATGCTGGAGGCTGCAGAAGTGATGCTGGAACGGGAGGAATTACTAATAGAGCGTACTTCAGCATCACTCACTGTGCCTGCTGATGCGGTTCTTCTGTGCTGATTAGTTACCAAGGGTTTAGTATCTTCTAGTACAGACTGCTGAGCAGCCTCATCCATACTCAAAGAGGCCTGTTCTAACTGTGCAGTGACGTCGTCCAGGGAGTAGCTGGCATGGGAAGGTTTAGCTATCCTATTAGATGAAGAAGATAATCCTTTCAAGGTGCCAGGTTTCGATGTATGTCGGCTAACAGGCAATTTCTGAGTAGCTTTTGTTTCTGTGATATGACGCTTACTGTTTCCTGAGCCAATACTGCTGAGCTCCTGCTCTATAGAGCAAAGATCAGCCATCAAGGCATCCAGATCCACAGTCTCTCCCTGATTCAGAGCTTCTGCAATGAACAACACATAATGTTTCCAGAATTTATACATTCTATTATAAGTTAATAAATGAAGATGATGAAGCAAAAGAATATATTCTGTTGGGCCTAAAGCAAATAAAATTAAGTATTACTGGTTTTTGTTTTAAATTCCAAGAGAAATTTTTAGAAGTACACAGTCCTCCACTTTTAAGGCTTGTAATAATCAAAGAATAAATTATGAGTTCAAAGACAAAAACATCACAAAAATCTTATACTATTCCATGGTTTTAACCACATTTCTCTGTGCAACTTTTTACCACAGGCTTCAATACACTGTTAATATGATCAATGCTTCGGCAGAGCTGAGGGAATAAAAAGAGAAGTCAAAAGTCTAAAAAATTACAGACTGGGAGGTCAGTATTATAAACTTGACTAGGTGGAATACAATAGATAAAGGCCACAGTGGCTGCTTTAAAAATTACTAACAAGTAATTTCACTGGACTTTAATCCAGTGAGAAAACAATGCAATTAAGTTTGCTGTGGGGTTCCACCTGGGTATGTAGTTTGTGAATTATTAATACAACCAACTATCTTTTAGTTACATTCTAGTTTGCTTTTTTCTGTGATATTTTCAATTAGTAATATTAATAAAATACATAAATCAAGAAATTTAAGGGCCAGATGCAGTGGCTCACACCTGTAATCCCAGCACTTTGGGAGGCCGAGGCAGGCAGATCACCTGAGGTCAGGAGTTCGAGACCAGCCTGGCCAATATGGTGAAACCCCATCTCTACTAAAAAAATACAAAATTAGCCCAGTGTGGTGGTGCATGCCTGTAATCCCAGCTACTTGGGAGGCTGAGGCAGGAGAATCGCTTGAACCTGGGAGGCAGAGGTTGCAGTAAGCCGAGATTGTGCCACTGAACTCCAGCCTGGGCGACAAAAACAAAACTGTCTCAAAAAAAAAAAAAAAAAAGAAAAGAAAAAGAAAAGAAAAGAAAAAAGAAATTTAAGAACTTGGTCAATATAAAAGCTCAAGTTTTATACTGAGTTTTTATATTTGGAATTATAGTTGTACTGCTCCTACATTATGTGACTTAGCACACTGTTTTACATTTTTATTTCCAATTACATCTTACCATTCAAGTTGTATATGGAAAAGCGGTAAGAAAAGTTGGCCATGTTTGTTTCCTGGCGAAGAGGAGATCTTTTTACTGGTTCCATGGGTTTGTCAGAATCCAAACTCTTTATAAAAAGAAAGTTTAATAGTCATATTAAATTCAGGTTTCAGTAATATAAAAAAGATGAAGTTTGTTTTATGATTAAGTGAACTGCCACACTATAATTAATAAAACCAAAGTTCTCCTAAGTCATAGCCTTAAGGAAAAGTATAATTGTTTTTCACATTACTATTTTGGTTATACTTATTTCAATCTTTAGATACATGCTTACTGTTTTTTATTTTGGAGATGAAGTCTCGTCCTGTCACCCAGGCTTAAGTGCCATGCCATAAGCTTGGCTCACTGCAACCTGTGCCTCCCGGGTTCAAGAGATCCTCCTGAGTAGTTGGGACCATAGGCATGTGCCACCATGCCCAGCTAATTTTTGTATTTTTAGTAGAGACAGGGTGTTACCACGTTGGCCAGGCTGGTTGCGAACTCCTAGCCTCAAGTAATCTACCCACCTCGGTCTCCCTAAGCATTGGGATTGCAGGCGTGAGCCATCATATCCGGCCTATGCTTACTTTTAAAGGCACTTGACACTGTCATAGTTCAGAGTAAATATCTTTTCAAATATATTAAGTATAGTGACTGACTTCATTTTATATACATGCACTATAAAATAAGTGAGGTATATGAATACGGACACGGTAAGCTAAGAAACAGGTGTTGTGGCTCACACCTGTAATCCCAGCACTCTGGCAGGTAGAGGTGGGCGGATCACCTGAGGTCAGAAGTTCGAGACCAGTTTGGCCAACAGGGCGAAACCCCGTCTCTACTAAAAGTACAAAAATTAGCTGGGTGCAGTGGCGGGTGCCTGTAATCCCAGCTACTTGGGAGGCTGAGGCGGGAGAATGGCTTAAGCCTGGGAGGCGGAGGCTGCAGTGAGCTGAGATCACATCACTGCTCTCCAGCCTGGGTGACAGAGCGAGACTCAGTCTCCACATAATAATAATAATAATAATAATAATAGTAATAATAATACTAAAATAAAAATAAAAAATAAAAAAAAGAAGACATAGAAAGAAACCACACAGGGCGTTTTGTTCTTTCTTTCCTCAAAGGGATTTGGTTTAGGTCCAGGAAAGCCTCAATCTTTGCTATATGAAGTACTCTGAAGATAATGGACAGTTATGGATTTAAAATTATTGAGACCCAAGACTCACTAATTTTTTTAATGAAAAGTGATTACAAGTTCAAACAATGATGAAATGTTCTTGTCCTTCTCCAGTTCTATCAAGATGAGGGCAAATTGTAACCCAGCTACACTGCCTGTGACAAATCTTGAATCATACTGTATACTTTGGGTAGAGTGACTTGTAAGTTACACTTGTAAGTTTAAATGATACTCTTTTCCTCTCTAACCTTTCTACAGCAAGGAAAAAAGATATTTACAACAGAGAAATTCAAAGAAAAGGTCAGTAGTTATTGTTTGTTTAACAGATTCACAAAATATAAGGATCAGTGTTTTAAAACTTTAATTTCTATCTAAAGTAAGTACTGAATACGCTTCAAATTTTCAAAGAATGCTGGATATTCTATTGGTTTATAATGCTATCTTTTTATTTTTTTGGAGACAAGGTCATGCTCTGTTGCCCAGGCATGAACTCTTTTAACCTTTTTAAAGGGGTTGCTGAGAATTTTATAAAAGCTATGAACCTTCTTCCAGAAAAATGTACATACATACAAAATTTTACAAACTATTTTAGAAGACTGACCAACACCTAAAAACTTTAAAACTTAAACTTATTTTAATTCTAAGTTGAAAATACCATACCACTGAATACGTGATATAAGTGTACAGATAACACTGTAATGAACTAAAGTAATGAAATAAACAAGCAACTTGAGGTTTTAGCCATAAACTTCCTAAGTCAAATATTTCTTGAAAACGTCCCAAGTGTTATAAAGCAACACAGCAGTGAGTCACACTATGCAACGGTTTTAATCTTTTTTTCTCTCTAAAGACAGATTTATATAATGAAAAGAACAGCCACATCACTAGTGGCTCTTCACACTTTTATGTCAGGCAACTTAAAATACAGGGGAAAGTACAAGGTACCAAACCAGTAGAAACACTGCTTTCAGGGGAGCATCATGTAGTTCCTACTCCACCGAGAGCAGCTGGACCAATAGCTACCTGCCTTTTCTCTTTTGGGCCCCTTGTCCCAAGCATGGACAATAAAACCACATGGTCAAGAACACCCCACATGTCAGCTGGCCCTTGCATACTTTCTCCATGCAATATCATTTTCTATTTGCTCTTCTTTGCTTCCTCTCTCTCCCAGCACAGAACTGCATAGCCTAGCGATAATCTCTATGCCAAAATCACACTTTTTATAAATTAAGAATTAAACAAAGAATTTGGCAATTACAGATATAAGACACCTCTGACAAAAAATGTCACTTCTTCTGATTAGAGATGAAGGGAATGATACCTATGAAATCCTAGTAGGAGTTGAAAACATTCTACCCTGGCCAGCACGCCTGTAATCCCAGCAGTTTAAGAGGCTGAGGTGGGTGGATCACCTGAGGTCAGGAGTTCGAGATCAGCTTGGCTAACATGGTGAAACTGTCTCTAATAAAACTACAAAACCAGCTGGGCATGGTGGCGCATGCCTGTAATCCCAGCTACCCGGGAGGCTGAGACAGGAGAATCGCTTGAACCCGGGAGGTGGTGGTTGCATTAAGCCGGGATCTCACCACTGCACTCCAGCCTGGGTGACAGGAGTGAGACACCGTCTCGAAAAAAAAAAAAAAAATTCCCCCAAAATACAGTATTAACAGATTATGGTCACAAAGATGTCTGCCTTTCAAAATGATCTAGCAAGAATTACATAAAGAGTTTATCACTTTGAACTCTAGATTGCTACAAAAATAAGCTGCTAGTACTTTAAGCTTCCACCTTGACCACCTTACTTTTCCTTCAGTTAAGGAATCTCATACTCATGCAATTTTGCACAAATGTTCTTCCCAAAGACATTATTTATGAGTAAATACGATTTGTTCTAATGTTCTCATTGCCATGAAGTCAAATTTATTTAATAAACATAACCATCTTCATATACTGAATATAATGTATTACTGGGGCAATAACAATAGTACCCTTTTATTCTAAAAAGTGTGCTGGTTTAGAGGACAAAGTTACCGATTTTAAAAACCCAAGATCGAATAAAGCAAAATGAAAAGATTTTGCCACTGCTTTAAAATGCAGCCCAGAATTAGGTTTTGTCAGTATTCTGCAATCATGTCACAGAAAATATTTACATGGGGTCAGGCACGGTGGCTCATGCCTGTAATCCCAGCACTTTGGGAGGCCAAGGCAGGTGGATCACGAGGTCAGGAGATCGAGACCATCCTGGCTAACATGGTGAAACTCCATCTCCACTAAAAAATACAAAAAATTAGCCGGGCATGGTGGTACCTGTAGTCCCAACCACTCAGGAGGCTGAGGCAGGAGAATAAAGTGAACCCAGGAGGCAGAGCTTGCAGTGAGCCAAGATCGCACCACTGCACTCCAGCCTGGGTGACAAAGTGAGACTCCGTCTCAAGAAAAAAAGAAAATATTTACGTGGAAGGAAATTACTTATGTTGAAAATGTATTCAAATTTACTAAGGTAATAGGGTTTGCTAAAATTTAGACTTTTGAATTTCAGGCTTTAAAAGTTTTTAGCTAATTATCCCATATTTATGAAACATATATTAAGCAACCCCTCTAGATGAACAGAGCCTCCAAGTATTTTTTTTTTAACATCCTTAAAATAACTATAGATTCTTAACATCTTCTGTTCTAGAATGACTTCATTTACTTGTCAATACTTTGAACATTTCTTCCTTTCCGGCAATATTTTAAAATTTAACTTATATCCATATCCTCTTCTGCATATTAAACTTTTAACTCAATGATGACTTCAAATCCTCAACCGGTTTTTCAAGCATTACGTCCAACCTGAGTGAGTTTGTCTAGTTCTCCAAGCCAGGCTCCAAACATTTTGTCCAGGTCCTGATCTTCCTTGTCACTGTCTTCTTCAGCACCATGATCAATTTCTTCATCTGATAGCTGCTCCATCTGAAATACAGACATTTGTGTAGAATGAATAGTAAGTTATAGGTTTAACTTGAAAAATTATGCCGTATATGCTCTGATATATTATTAGCCTCTGGAGTCAAATCTTCAAAACTAGAAATTACATTCTAAAAGAAAATCTTAAGTCATTAATGCAGACAGTGTTGACAAGTGAGTACAAAGAATAAAGTTTCAATTTTTTTAGGAAGCTGTAAAAAAAAAGCCAACAGTATCAAATTATGACCAGAATCACATTACTAAAAAATTTAACAGAGCACTCCTTTCAATCAGCAGAGGACATAAGAGTAGTATCGTTCTCTCCACTACTAGATCCTAGGACACCCAAACCCCAAAAGGAAGCCATTTCAGAAGACTTTAATGGAAGAAGTTATTGTCCTGTTTATTCTGTAAAAATCTGTTTAGATATCAACAGGTATCCCATAAAACCTGAGTCCAACAAGTATTTAAGAGAAAATTTGACAAAACAAAAATCTTAATCTAGTTTTGTTTCTATTCTACCCTCTTACCCTCACTTTCTATCCCATTTGTCTTCTTTCTCTACCTTACTTCCTCATCAGTTCCAACAAAAGGAGGAAGCAGAATTGAAAACTTCTAAATCCAGATCTAAATCCTATATGTGGTGACTTTTCAAATATAAGTCCCTTGAAAGAAGAAATTATTTTCCTTCTTCCCATTAATAAAATAGTGTGACCGGGCGCAGTGGCTCGCGCCTGTAATCCCAGCACTTTGGGAGGCCAAGGCGGGTGGATCACCTGTGGTCAGGGGTTTGAAACCAGCCCGGCGAACATGGCAAAACCCCATCTCTACTAAAAATACAAAATCGGACGGGCGTGGTGGCACATGCCTGTAATCCCAGCTACTTGGGAGGCTGAGCCAGGAGACTCACTTGACCCTGGGAGGCAGAGGTTGCAGTGAGCCGAGAACATGCCACTGCACTCCAGTCTGGGCAACAAGAGTGAAACTCCGTCTCAAAGAATAAAATAAAATAAAAAATAAAATAAAATAAAATAGTGTGGTATCTGACATGGAACTTGCACATTATTTTGGGAAGACGGGAAGAAAAATTACATAAAACAATGTAAGATCAATAACTGATTAATCTGATAAATATAAATATTTCAACATTAAAGGCCCTGGGAAATCTTCAAATAAACATTAGCTTTGCTTAACCAGTCAGCATATTCCAAAATTAAAATCAAACTCAGGCAGGCATGTTAGTATGAACTTGAAACAAATTAAGTGCTTTTTTTTTTTTCAAGTTAGCAGATTATAACCCCTGGTTTACAAAGTTATGGTAGGTATTTTATGTTTCTTAATATCATAGTTACTAAAATCTGATAAAATGTTATTTCTGGAAGAAAACCTAGCATATTCCTAAGTTATCTGACCACAATCCCTTTTCCTTCAACTTCTGTCCCAGGGACACAATGAATATCATCACCATATGTTACATTAAATACTCCTGACTCACATTTCTAAAACACGAATTTTGTTACAGTAGATCTAGGCAATATTTGGAATATAGCCTGTCAGCTGGTTTAAGCAATTCCTCCAAGATTATATAGTGCATGGGCATTCCATTAAGAAAGATACGCCTAATCTTTACGAGCTTGATATACATATGCCGGGGTATTAATGCGTCCCTTCCAAAATTCAAGTGTTGCCAATGTGATAGTATTAAGGGGTGGGGCCTTAATAAAGCCCCATAAAGGCTCCTTCTTTATTAAAGGTATTAAGGACTTTATAAAAGAGATTTCATGAAGCACTGGTTACCTTGTTCTTCTACTCTCTGCTATGCGAGGGCACATCTCGTGCCTCCCTGTGGAGGAAGCCAGCAACAAGCCCTCACCAGATGCCAAATGTCAGTGCTTTAATCTTGTACTTCCCAGCCTCCAGAACAATAAGAAAATTAATTTCTGTTCTTTATATATTACCCAGTCTTGGGAATTTTATTGCAGCAGCACACAATGACTGATATCTTCAAAGAAGCAATCCACAAAATTATATCTGGGATCCTTAAAGATTAGAAGACAATGTAAGGAATCTAATTATCTGACAAGGTATCATGAAGTTAAATTTTCAATCTTATTTCACTATACAAACTTTTGCAGAAAGGGTCAAATAATGTTGCAAAATTAAACTGAATGTAGTTTTCAGAAGCTGAAAATCAGATCATCCCTCATTTAATTACTTAAGGGAAATAATTTTCTAATTTTCCTAATACTGGGAAGAACCACAGCTAACCAATATCTCTAATAAATATATCCCTAATAGAAACTGATAATTTCCATTTCTTAATCTTTTATCACTGAAATCATATATAAACCAGGTCATTCTACCCTGGCAAGTGAAAAATAGATCTACCAATTTCCCAATTCATAAATCTGATTCTTAAAAAGATTTGGTTTTTATAATTTGTAACTATTATTTATAAGATTTTATTCATTACTACATAATTGATAGGTCAATCTCAATAGAAACTTGGTATCAGAGTTCATTAAGCGATCTACTGATGAAAAACATAAAATGTTAGTGAAAAGAAAAACCTTGGCCGGGTGCAGTGGCCCACGCCTGTAATCCCAGCACTTTGGGAGGCTGAGGTGGACGGATCACGAGGTCAGGGGATCAAGACCATCTTGGCTAACACGGTGAAACCCTGTCTCTACTAAAAATACAAAAAAATTAGCCGGGTGTGGTGGCAGGCGCCTGTAGTCCCAGCTACTCGGGAGGCTGAGGCAGGAGAATGGGGTGAACCCGGGAGGTGGAGCTCGCAGTGAGCTGAGATCACACCACTGCACTTCAGCCTGGGTAACTGAGCGAGACTCCGTCTCCAAAAAAAAAAAAAAAAGAAAAGAAAAACCTCATCTGACCAGATGACTTAATTACTCAAATAGTTGCTAGTTTGAGAACACCAAGGAGCAGTAATAGCCAGTTTTCATAAAGAGGGTTAATAAGTAACATAATCTGGAACATACTTGCTTTTACTCCCTAATCTTTGAAACTGAACACACTGGAATAACCCAGAAAATATCCTAGGAGGAATTCTGTTTTGAGATAGTGATACTTATTCTTAGTTACATTTTATATTTCTTAAGTACATTTAAAACAACTGGGCCTGCAGCACTGTTGTCCAACAGATACCATTATGTCACTATTGGCAGAGATAGCAGCTTTAGTAACTTTAATGAGTATTTTAGGCAATAATACGCAAGGCACTGGATTTATGGTGACTATATTCTCCATAGTAAAAATCTGGTCACATGATAGAATATTTAGATGACTCATCATCAGGAAAATCTGTGATGTATGAACATAACACACACTAAGAGGAAGTTACAATCAAAGAGAACAGGGAGAGAACATTAGTCATAGCCCTCCACGAACCATTGTGATAGGCAGGTATTATATCATTCCCATTTTATAAATGAGGAAAGCTAATCAGAAAGGGTGGCAAGCTCCATTCTTGGAGAAGGGCTTAGAGGACAGCACTCCAGGTTCACTGTTTCAAACAACACCTCCAATTTCAGGCATCTTACAGATAGGGCTTCCATATTAGATATCATTTAAACCAAGAGTTCACATTTTAAAAAATGATTTTAAAAAAGGTTTAAATCCTGGACTTCTGAGAACAGACTGTAACTGCCCATAAGAAAATGCCATACTGGGAAAAATAAAACAACAGGAAAACAACATTATAAGGTAAATATAAAATAGTTCAAAATAAAGAAATAATTTAAATTACAATGGAGTCAAAGAGAACCACAGTCACGTGCTTATAATGATGTTTAGATCAATGACAGACTATTTATACAATGGTGGTCCCATTAAGTATTTTTACTGTATCTTTTCTAAGTCTAGATACCATTGTATTGCAATTGTCGATAGTGCTCAGTACAGTAACATGCTGAAAGGTTGTAGCCTAGGAGTAATAGGCTATACTCTATAGCCTAGGTGTGGAGTAGACTATACCACCTAGGTTTGTGTAAGTACAATATATTATGCTGGCACAACAATGAAATTATTTAATAAAGCATTTCTCAGAAAGTATCTTCATCATTAAATGACACATGACTGTACAGACTCTGCATCCAAAGCTAGTGTGTTTTAAACTGAGTTTTTTCCTACTATTCAAACAAGCTACTTGGGTTTTAAAAATTCCTTTAAAATTTTTCATTTATAGTTTTGTTTTTATCTAGACTACTACTGCAGACTTAAGGAAAATATCACTAGAGAACAACGACAGCAATGACAGAGAAACATAAAATTAACAGAAAGTTGAAGTATCTATTGAACATTAACCACTTATGTTACTTTTGCCAATTCTGTCCTATTTTCAATTTGTCCCTATGTGGACTAGTTTAAAAAAAAACAAAACAAAAAAAAACTGGCTGGGTGCAGTGGCTCACGCCTATAATCCCAGCACTTTGGGAGGCCCGGGAGGATGGATCATCTGAGGTCAGGAGTTCGAGACTAGCATGGCCAAGAAGGTAAAACCCCGTCTCTAGAAAAATTAGCCGGGTGGGCGCCTGTAATACCAGCTACCTGGGGGGCCGAGGCAGGAGAATCGCTTAAACCCAGGAGGCAGAGGTTGCATGCAGTGAGCCAAGATCGTGCCACTGCTCTCCAGCCTGAGCAATGAATGAAACTCCATCTCAAAGAAAAAAAAAACTTAAGTAACTTACTCGGAGACTTTCCAAAAAAGACTTAGGTCCTACAACATTTCTTAAAGAATTCACAATCTAAAACACACTCTCCATTCTCTAAATGCTGACGTTGATGAACCTTATTCTCCAATTCCCCAATACAGCATAATTTCCATTAACCATACACATCAAATGAGGTGCCCCCAGACATTTGTTTATAGGCTCGGCACCATCTTGGGTCAGCAAATCTAGTAGGGAAATGCAATCCTGCTTGCCAATTCCTTGACATCCACATCCTACCCATCCTAAAAATCTTTTGTATTATAACTGCTATATATCGCCAAATGAATCACAAGTCTAAACCTGAATTTTCCAAACATAATGCCCCTACTAGAAACAATGACATCAGAAAATAATCTAACAGTCAACTGTCCTTCCAATCAAAGGGAAGAAAAATGAAAGAAAACAACTTATAAATCATCAAAAAAAAAAAAAATTGGATTTAAAAATAGATAGCTTCTAACATAATGCTCTTCCTTAATGGTATCCAAATAGACCCAAGGAAACTACAATGCATACTATAACAATTCCTATTAAATTATTCTATGATTATAGTATTAGGTACTTTGGGGGGAATATATTGAGGTTCTACTTAAATTCTGTGCTCCTTTACACATAAGAGAAACTATGTCCTGAAAGAGTAAATGTACCCTACTACAAATAAAGTTTACTCCCCAAAGCACAGATGTACTGAAGACAGAATAAAATCCAAAGTTATTCACAGACTGACAATGGCCTGTCCAATCCTAACCTTCAGGGACCTCTCTTACTACCCTCCCCTTTCCCTCCTCCCACTTCCAGCAACACTGTACTGCTTGCTGATCCTTGGAACAAAGACTTGCTCCAAACATCCAGCATTTTCAATGCCAGATCCTTTGACTGGAACTCTCTCCTCCAGATAGCAGCATGGCTCACTCATTCAAGTCTGCTTAAATGACCATTCTACCAAAAGAGTCCACCTTCCTTGATACTTCCGGTCTCATTTGGTTTTATTTTTCTTCACAGCACCGATCACCATCTGTCCCACCATCTCTCTTCTTCCACTAGAAGGAATGCTCCAGAGTGGAGCAAGGACTTTGGTTGCCTTCTGTATCTACAATGCTTGCAATGGTGCCTGGCTTATAGCAGGTGTCATTAAATATCTGCCAGATGAATACCTAACATTCAAACACACACATATGGTTAAATATGATGCACATTTTTTGAAAGGTCTCTAAAGAGCTAGCATGGCCAAAATCCACACACACACAAAATCAATATAATAAAGGACAAACTCCCTTCCAAAGAGGTGCTCATGTGCATACATGAGCTTGAGAAGGGTATGCTAAAACCAAACAAAACAACACAAAAAAACCCACAACTTTTATTCATTCAACAAATATTTACTGAGTAGTTACCACAGGCCAGGCCCTATTCTCGGAACCAAGAATAAAGCAGTGAAACAAGTGAGATAAAGTCTCTTTCCTAGTGAATCCTTCGTCTACTGGCATGAAGAATGAAGGAGAGTCAGCTATAGAAATCTAGGGAAGAATGAGCAGAGAAAACAACCAAAGACTAAGGTAGGAATAAGCCATGTGTATTCAATGCAAGGAAAAACTTTACTACAGTTGGAGCCCAGAGACCTAGTAAAAGAGTAGTAGAATCTGAAGTCAAGAGAGGCAGACAGGGAATAGAGCATCTATGACCTAGTAAACTTAGTAAACTTAGGGTTTTATTCTAAGTCCCTTCTTTATATATAAGCAGGGTCTTGGTATAAAGGCATTAATGCTTTTTAAAAAGATTACTCAAATTGCTTTTGGTGAAAAGACTGTAAGGATGGAAAGAACTAGACGAGACCAAGAAGACTACTGCAATGGTCCTGTTGAGAAATGATAAAGACCTCAACTAAGTTGATGGAGATGAACAACGGAGATAAAGACGATGATGCTGATGATAGCTAATACTTATTGAATAAATATGGATAAGGCATTATTTCAAGTGTAGTATATGTATTAATTCATTTAACCCTTATAATAACCCTATAAAGTAGGTACTATTAAGCCATTTACTGATGAAACTGAGAAGGTACATAGTTTGCCATGGCTGCAGAGCCAGAATTCAAACTTAAGACAGTTACCACTGCTACCCAGGTTCTTAACTATTGTATAATATTGTCTCTCTCTGAGATGAAATGAAGTAATGTGCAAACTTAGGATATTTTTCTGCAGTAAAGTCAAAAGAACTTAATGAAACACTAAATGGGGGGCAAAGAAAAGAGTAATCAAGGATAATGCCTAGATTTCTGGTTTTAGTAAGTGGTGGTGATAACATCGACTAAGACTAGTGAGAAGCAAATTGGGGGAAGAGGTGGATTCTGTTTTGAAGATAGAGTAGTGATGTCTAGCAATCATCCAACTAGGAAAACTATGAGGAAAGGTTAAGACTCAGCTGATAAGAAGGCTTAGTTTAATCTATTATTTTGAAACCATATTTATTACAGAAAAATCACAGAATACAGCTAACAATGATTAAACTAATATTTTAAACTCATTTACATGTAGTTTATTCATGAAAAACAGAATAATGGAAGAATGATCTACTCCTTCTTATACACTGGTTGGTTTCATTTTACCAATAACAGTAAATAATTGTGCCCAATTATTACAGGTTAAAACCTGTATATAGTAAGCTCCACTAAGCATAATGAAGCTACCTATTTCAGTATTCTTTAGTATGAAACAATATTATTCCTGCTAAATTTTCCATGAAGTTATTTATTCAAGCCTATTTTCCCTATTAACCTTCCTCTCAGGAGATATTTTGGTGTACTATTCAATACCCTCATTGTAACACAAAACAGTGATTATCAAGAAGGTTGAGCTTAGATTAGGGCTTTAAAATTTGGTTAAATACATTACATATAGGGCAATTATAAAGGGCAAAAGACAAGGTGTGTATTTGTGAGAATGTCATGAGATTGACTCGAAGAGAACTACAGTGGGACCTTGAAAGCCAAGCCTATTTTTTTTGCCCGAAGCAACTGGATTCTCTCTCTTTTTTTTTTTTTTAAATGATGGGGTCACCCAGGCTGGAGTGTAATGGCACTAACACATCTCACTGAAGCCTAGACCTCCCAGGCTCAGGCAATTCTCCTGTCTCAGCCCTCCAAGCAGCTGGGACTACAGGCATGCACAACCACGCCCGGCTAATCCTTTGTACTTTTTTGTAGAGATGGGATTTTGCCAGGTTGCCTTGGCCTGATCTTGAACTCCTAAGCCCAGGCAATCCTCTGGCCTCGGCCTCCCAAAGTGCTGGGATTACAGGTGTGAGTCACTGCACCCTGCCAACAACCGGATTCTTAAGCATAGAAGTTAAAGGGTCAAGGGCAGAAATGGCATTTTATCAGAGAACATAACTATGTATAAGAGTTTTTACATGCCTGTAATCCCAGCACTTTGGGAGGCTGAGGCAGGCAGATCACCTGAGGCCAGGAGTTCAAGACCAGTCTGGCCAACATGGCGAAACCATACAAGGGTATAGAGATGTGAGAACGACATGTTAGAACTCAAGTGACTTAGCATTTCTGAAGCATAGGATGGGTGGTGTAGACTCATGGAAAATGAGGCTAGAGAGGAAGAAGGGGCAAAATCCTAAGCCATACCAAAAACTTTGGACTTTGTATTCCGTAGGGCAATGTTATTCCAATTGTGGTTTGTTGATGACCTGCATCAAAATTACCTGGGGTGCATCTTTTAAAGTCAGTTTTAAAATGGCCCACTCAAGATCTACTGAATACTAATGTCAAGAAGATGGGGTATTTTCAACAAGTTACTCAGGGTATTGCTTATACCCACTTAAGTTTACCAAAGTATAAACAACTATGTTGTTTAATAATTACTGGGAGCTCTTACAAGACAGTAAGTAATGCCATTTTGTGTAAAATTTTGTTAAAGGTAAATCTGGACTCCTTAAATGAGTACTAGAATGAGTACTCTTTAAAACCATAAGGAAATTAGGTGCCATGAGGATACATCATTAACACACCCCAATTACTCCTCTTCCATTACAATAGTCTCATGCTTCCTCTCACAGTTATTCACTTACAAATTAATTTTAGTTCTTTATTTCTAGTTATGTTTCAGTAGCTTTCTCACAGAAATGGTTTTAGAAACACCTCCTATGCTGTTCTAACCTGAAAAACTAATTCTAAAGAAAAACATGCACTAGAGAAAGGGGCAGGAGGGAGACAAAGACTTCCATGTTCAAGGAGTACCCCCAACTGTGCAAGTTACAACTGCTGCAAAATGAAAGCAAGAGGAAGGAAATCTAAATCAAACATGAGAAACAATAAGAAAAAAAAAATGTTAAATTTAGTAAGGCACAAAAAGAGGAAGAGGACTCATCAAAAGGAGGAGAGAGGAAGTCAGAGCAGAGAAGGAAAAGGAAAGAAGTAGGACACTCATAACGTAAAATGGAAAGATAACTGTAGGGGATTAATTACTTATCAGATGGGGCAGTGCCTGGTATGTTTGGTTTCTTTCTGTCACGACCTACAACTACACTTATTTTAAAACAGGACCTTTAGTTCTGCTGTGAATGAAGTGCCATTATGTATAAATTGCCAAATGGAAACTGGGAATTTAATAAACAGTCTGGGAAGTTTTAAAAATGAATTTGCATGGCCAGGCATGGTAGCTCACGCCTGTAGTCCTAGCACTCTGGAAGGTCAAGGTGGGCAGACTGCTTGAGCCCAGGAGTTTGAGACCAGCCTGGGCCACATGGCGAGACCTCATCTCTTTAAAAAATAAGGATAATTTTATAGCTTTTGCTCTCAATTTATAAGGTAGACGAGTTAAAAAAAAAAAAAAAAAAGTTAAAAGTTGCTGTTTATACACCCATCACTGAAGTTTCCTCTGTTGATTAGTGACCCTCAACAGAAAGGGCCTACAGAAAGGTTCTACTTAGGATCCAAACCTTCGAAAATACTCTGCGTACACAGCATCAAGCTAAGCATTATGCAGAAAAAAAAAAAAAAGCAAAAAACAAATTCCATAATTTCAAAGAACATTAATACTAACTGCAGGAGAGAGAACAGGGCTCACTGCAGCCTTGACCTTCTGGGCTCAAGCAGTCCTCCTGCCTCGGCCTCCCTGAGTAGCTGGGACGACCGGGGCAAGATATCTTAACAAATTATCTAGCAACAAAGTTCCTTTTGTAGACCAGTGCATGAAGCAAATTTAAAGGAAGTTACGGTCTCCTACGTGTTGAAAGGGACTAAGAAGGAAGTAATGTGCTATGCTCTTCAGAGGCTTCATGGAAGCAAGCGTGAGTTAACGAGCTACCAGGGAACTTGCATGGATGGCCTGGTTCTCAAGAGTGAGCTGACACCTGGAACTCAGTTTTGTAAAATTGCCACATGGAACCAAACCTTCCTAATAGAAAGGTATGCTATTCTTGGGCCAGTCATGATAAATTCTTCTTTACCCAGAGGACAGAGAAGCACTAGGGAAGATGATTTACACCCTTATGCCATCTCTTTGATTTAAGCCTTCATTTCTGACAACCCAGGATGTAACTAACACATCCACTACATTATCATCTACATTAACTGTGAAGTAATTTAAGATCATATAATGAAGCATAAAAACAAACTAGAACTATTTTAACAGTTGGTAGAGACTGTAATGCCTAAGAGTTATTAATCAAATTCAAAGGCAATTTTGTTTATGTTGTATTTATCAGGCACTTAAACAAACCCCTTAGAAAAAGAATTCCTGGCCAGGCACAGTAGCTCATGCCTGTAATCCCAGCACTTCGGGAGGCTGAGGTGGGCAGATCACGAGGTCAGGAGATGGGAGATCATCCTGGCTAACATGATGAAACGTCGTCTCTACTAAAAATGCAAAACGTTAGCCGGGCATGGTGGTGGCCGCCTATAGTCCCAGCTACTCGGGAGGCTGAGGCAAGAGAACGGCATGAACCTCAGAAGCAGAGCTTGCAGTGAGCCGAGATCACACCACTGCACTCCAGCCTAGATGAAAGAATTCCTAGGCTAAAAAATTAATTCTGTAAAAGAATTCCCTTTTACAGAATGATGAACCAGGCTGGGCACAGTGGCTCACGCCTGTAATCCCAGCACTTTGGGAGGCCGAGGCAGGCGGATCACCTTAGGTCAGGAGTTTGAGACCAGCCTAACATGGTGAAATCCCATCTTTACTAAAATTACAAAAATTAGCTGGACATAGTGGCTGGCGGGCGCCTGTAATCCCAGCTACTCGGGAGGCTGAGGCAGGAGAATCGTTTGAATCTGGGAGGCAGAGGTTGCAGTGAGCCGAGATCCGGCCATTGCACTCCAGCCTGGGCGACTGAGCGAGACTCTGCCTCAAAAACAAACAAACAAAAAACAATAAATATGAACCATATTTTAATAAGCATAAGCATTCCTTTATTTATATTAGATTTTCATAATATTGGATATTCTTAATCCCCAAATTTTGTTAAACCCCAAATAGGAACTCCCTATCTACATTAGTCTGTTTTCATGCTGCTGATAAAGACATACCAGGGACTGGGAAGAAAAAAAGGTTTAACTGGACTTACAGTTCCACATGGCTGGGGAGGCCTCAGAATCATGGCGATGGCAAGAGAAAATGTGGAAGAAGTAAAAGTGGAAACCCGTGATAAACCCATCAGATCTCATGAACTTATTCACTATCAGAAGATTAGCACAAGAAAGACCAGCCCCCATGATTCAATTACCTCCCCAGGGCCCCTCCCACAACACACAGGAATTCTGGGGGATACAATTCGAGATTTGGGTGGGGACACAGCCAAACCTATCATTCTGCCCCAGCCCCTCCAAATCTCACATTTCAAAACCAATCATGCCTTCCCAACAGTCCCCCAAAGTTTTAACTAATTAACCCAAAAGTCCACAGTCCGAAGTCCCATCTGAGACAAGGCAAGTCCCTTCTGCCTATGAGGCTGTAAAATCAAAAGCAAGCTAGTTACTTCCTAGATACAATGGGGGTACAGGTATTGGATAAATACAGCCGTTCCAAATGGGAGAACTTGGCCAAAACAAAGGGGTTACAGGGCCCATGAAAGTCCAAAATCCATTGGAGCAGTCAAATTTTGAAGTTCCAAAATGATCTTCTTTGTCTCCAGATCTCACATGCTGGTCACGCTGATGCAAAAGGTGCATTTCCCATGGTCTTGGGCAGCTCCACCCCTGTGGCTTTGCAAGGTACAGCCTCCCTCCTGGCTGCTTTCACGGGCTGGCATTGAGTGTCTGAGGCTTTTCCAGGTGCACAATGTAAGCTGTCTGTAGATCTACCACTCTGGGGTCTGGAGGACAGTGGGCCTCTTCTCACAGCTCCACTAGGCAGGGCCCCAGTAGGGACTCTGTGTGGGGGCTCCAACCGCAATTTCCCTTCCGTACTGCCCCAGCAGAGGTTCTCCATGAGAGTCCCGCCCCTGCAGTAAACTTTTGCCTAGGCATCCAGGCATTTCTATACATCTTCTGAAATGTAGGCGGAAGTTTCCAAACCTCAACTCTTGACTTCTGTGCACCCATAGGCTCAACACCACATGGAAGCTGCCAAGGCTTGGGGCTTCCATCCTCTGAAGCCACAGCTTGAGCTCTATGTTGGCCCCTTTCAGCCACGGATGGAGTGGCTGGGACACAGGGCACCAAGTCCCTAGGCTGCACATAGCACAGGGACCCTGGGCCCAGCCTAGGGTGTATATGTGTTTGTAGGTATGTCCACTGAAAAAGCCTGGTGGCAACGACACCCCAGTAGTAATTAATTGGCACACTTAGTTCCCAGTTTTTGGTTTCAAAGTACTGTATATACTCTACACAAAAAGTAACAGATACCTGGAGTAATAATTCCAGGGCTGGGCAGGGAAAAATAAAAACAAGATGAGCCTCTAGAACATCATCTCATGAGAAAAAGTCCTCAATTAATGATAGGCACATGTCAAATGGACACAGGAACCAGCCTGAAGGCCCAGATCAGGGGCCTAATCTGTGAAAAGATAAATATTGAAATAAATTATGATAGAAACAAATTATAATCCACTGAATAAAATCCATATATTTATTTATTCTTTGAGATGAACTTCCATTCTTGGTTGCCCAGACTGGAGTACAATGGCACAATCTCAACTCACTGCAACCTCCACCTCCCAGGTTCAAGGGATTCTCCTGCCCCAGACTCCCAAGCAACTGGGATTATAGGCACCTGCCACCACACCTGGCTAATTTTTTTATTTTTAGTAGAGACAGGGTTTCACCATGTTGACCAGGCTGGTCTTGAACCCCTGACCTCAGGTGCTAAGTCCACCTCGGGCTCCCAAAGTGCTGGGATTACAGGCGTGCGCCACCGTGCCTGGCCATAAAATCCATATTGAATTAAATAAAATATACACAGTAAGGAAGAAAGCTCTTCCTTACTGTAGAATGCCAACTAATTAATGTAGATGAAATGACAAAAAAAAAAAAAAAATTACCATTTTGCAACCACGGTTATAATTAAGTTTAAAAAAAATCAAGGCAAGAATCATCAATAGAGGCTAAAACTTAGAGTGAAAATTTGATGACATATATTCTCAAAATATCTCCCCACAAATTACTGACAAGACAACCTTAACCAAGTGACCAAAATATCATCACTACAGAGGCAAACCAATATCAGAGGGTTCCAGTTATAATGCATTGGGAAGGGTACAACATCATTCTGTAGTATTCCTGCAAAAAATGCAGTAACTGAATCAAATCATAAGAGACATTTGACAAAATAATTGGCCAACACTTTTCAATAGTGTGATGGCCAAGAAACAAAGAAAAGCTAAGGAAATGTTCCATATTCAATGGAACTTAAAGAGACCTGACGACTAAATACAATGCTTGAACCTGGACTGGATCTTAGACCCAGGGAAAATATCCAAACATAGCCATTAAGGACAATGTTGGAACAGTCGACAAAATACGACTGTGGATTACATCACAGTATTGAATCAATGTTACATTTCCAGATTTTGATAACAGTACTGCAGTGACATAAGAGAACATCTTTGATCTTAAGAAATATACACTGCGGCCGGGCGCCATGGCTCACGCCTGTAATCCCAGCACTTTAGGAGGCTGAAGCAGGCGGATCATGAGGTCAGGAGATCGAGACCATCCTGGCTAACATGGTGAAACTCCGTCTCTACTAAAAAAAATAATTTAAAAAAAATTAGCCGGGCATGGTGGTGGGCGCCTGTAGTCCCAGCTACTCAGGAGGCTGAGGCAGGAGAATGGCATGAACCCCAGAGGCAGAGCTTGCAGTGAGTTGAGATAGCGCCACTGCAACCCAGCCTGGGGGACAGAGCGAGACTCCGTCTCAAAAAAAAAAAAAAAAAGAAATATACACTGGGGTTCACAGGCATGCACTACCACACCTGGCTAATTTTGTATTTTTAGTAGAGACAGGGTTTCTCCATGTTGGTCAGGCTGGTCTCGAACTCCCAACCTCAGGTGATCCGCCCACCTCAGCCTCCCAAAGTGCTGGAATTACAGGCGTGAGCCACCACGCCTAGCCTGGAGGTTGTTTATATATTTTTCTTACAACTTTTCTGTACGTTTGAAATTACGGTTGTCCCTTGACACCAGGGGGACTGGTTCCAGGACCTCCACCTATACCCAAATCGTGCACACTCAAGTCCAGTAAACCCTCCATATACGTTTCACATCACAACGATCCACGTTTGGTTGAAAAAAAAAAAAATCTGCATATAAGCAGACCCACACGGTTCAAACCTGTGTTGTTCAAGTGTCAACAGTATATCAAAATAAATTAAGAAAGAGAGAGATGAAGGAGGAGAGATAAAAAGAGGAAACAGTCTTTGGTCGGGCGCGATGGCTCATGCCTGTAATCCCAGCACTTTGGGAAGGCCCAGGCGGACGGATCACGAGGTCAGGAGATTGAGACCATCCTGGCTAACAAGGTGACACCCCGTCTCTACTAAAAATACAAAAATTAGCCAGGTGTGGTGGCAGGCGCCTGTAGTCCCAGCTACTTGGGAGTCTGAGGCAGGAGAATGGCGTGAACCCGGGAGGCAGAGCTTGCAGTGAGCCAAGATCGCGCCACTGCACTCCAGCCTGGGCAACAAAGTGAGACTCTATCTCAAAAAAAAAAAAAAGAAAAGAAAAAACAGTCTTTACCCTCAGAAAGCTATAATTAGGAAAAGTGCTTTAACAAACAGATGATCTAAATTTCAGAAATAAATTTAAGGAAAAGGAGAAAAAGATAAGCTATAAAACACTTTTACCAAATTAATACGTTTAGTCTAAGGACACTGAAAAATAATTGCGTATTTCTCCAAAATATGGTTTTTATTATGAATGCATATGTTCCCTTTCCTAAAGTATATTTGTCTTGCTTACTCAGTTAACCTTTTTAACTTATTTATAAAAATTTAGCATCTTAGAAAAATATTTACTCATCAGACATCCTTTCACAGATGCAAAAAAATTCACTTCTAACCTTTGGATTTAAAAACACAATTTTTTTTTTTTTTTTTGAGACGGAGTCTCGCTCTGTCGCCCAGGCTGGAGCGCAGTGGCCGGATCTCAGCTCACTGCAAGCTCCGCCTCCCGGGTTTACGCCATTCTCCCGCCTCAGCCTCCGGAGTAGCTGGGACTACAGGCACCTGCCGCCACGCCCGGCTAGTTTTTTGTATTTTTTTAGTAGAGATGAGGTTTCACAGTGTTAGCCAGGATGGTCTCGATCTCCTGACCTCGTGATCCGCCCGTCTTGGCCTCTTTTTTTTTTTTTTTTTTTTTTAAAGATAAAAGAGTCTCACTCTATCACTCAGGCTGGAGTGCAGTGGCACGATCTTGGCTCACTGCAACTTCTGCCTCCCAGGTTCAAGTGATTCTTGTGCCTCAGCCTCCCGAGTAGCTGGGATTACAGGTGTGTGCCACCACACCTGACTAATTTTTGTATTTTTAGTACAGACAGGGTTTTGCCATGTTGTTCTCAAACCCCTGGCCTCAAGGGATCCAACCACTCTGGCCTCCCAAAGTGCCTGGATTACAGGTGTGAGCCACCACACCCGGCCCTAAAAAAACAATAAATTTTCAAAAAGTTCTTTAACATCACAAGTAGGTCAGAAAAAAATCAGAATTCGGTTCCAAATCCAAAGCTAGTATTTAATTAAATTGAAATGCTTACACTAAATACAGACTTCAAGATGGGTCTTTTTAAAGATGTTTTGATTATTAAAACTGTGTTACTTTTGTTACTGTCAGAACAAAAGGAGTAAAACAGTAAAACACTTCCATTTTGCATTATTCGTTAACATATTTCCTGACCTCTTCCCAACATCCAGATAGTAGGTACTACTAGAGTTGATCAAATATCCCCCACTGATACAGTTTGGATGTGTGTCCCTGCAAATTTCATATCAAATAGTAATCCCTAATGTTGGAGGTGGGGCCTGGTGGGAGGTGATTGAATCATGCGGGTGGTTTCTCATGAATGGTTTAATACCATCCACTTGGTGCTGTCCTCCCAATAGTGAGTTCTTGTGAGAGGTGGTCATTTAAAAGTGTGTGGCACCTCCCCCCTACTCTTGCTCCTGCTCTGGCCATGTCACCTGTCTTGTTCCCCCTTCACCTTCTACCATGATTGTATAAGCTTCCTGAGGCCTCCCCAGAAGCCAATCAGATGCCAGCATCATGCTTCCTGTATAGCCTGCAGAACCGTGAGCAATTAAACCTCTTTATAATTTATCCAGTCTCAGGTATTTCTTTACAGTAATATGAGAATGGCCTAATACAATCAAAAAAGCTTCAAGATGTCTGCTTTCTGTTTCTATCTCACAAATGTAAAATTCCTAGGAAACACATTTTACCACTCATTACTGATAGAAGATACATTTAATACTGTCAGCGCCTGCCTGTAATCCCAGCTGCTCAGGAGGCTGAGGCAGGAAAATCGCTTGAACCTGGGAGGCAGAGGTTGCAGTGAGTTGAGGTCGTGCCACTGCACTCCAGCCTGGGTGACAGTGAGACTCCGACTGGAAATAAATAAAATAAATAAATAAATAACTAAAGTTTTAGGACAGGCAAAACTGAGCCACAGTGATAGAAATCAGAACAGAGGTTGCCTGGGGGAAGAGGGTGGGAGATGAGAGATAGCAAAGGGGCTGGAGGAAACATACAATCAAGGAAACCATCAAAATGAAAGTCACACTGCTAAACTAATTATTATAGAGCAATTCATTAGTGTTGGTGCCAGGAGGTTTAACTATTTTTCCAATTCCATGCCTTCTTTTCCTATCTATGACCACTGTCTTGGTTCAGATCTATGTTATATCATCCTCAGATTATTCTAGCAACTTCCTAACTGACCTTTCTTTAATACATCACTGTCAGACTAATCTTTAAGACTCTTTTCAAGTCGCGATTTTGCTCAAACACCCAAAACAGTTCCTCATGACATTCTGAATTAAGTATAAACTTTGCATCAAATGACTTTAGATTCTCTCTGACCCGGCCTTGATGTAAAATTTCAACCATATTCTCCAAATATAAGCCATGCTTTCTCAATTTGACTTTTTAATTTTCAACATGACTGCAACATTTCAACCTGTCAAAAAAAAGTCACAGAAAGCATTTCCGCCTCCCCAAGATACCATTAAAATGACAATAAACAGTTTCAAAAACGAATAAACTTGTAAGGACATGGAAACAGGAGATGGCAAAGGTATTAACAGACCAGAGATTCTGGCAAATTTCTGGAAGACAAAAACAGGCAGAATCACACAAGCAGATGAACCAAAACAGCAGAAGGCACTGCTCAGAGCAAGCGTTTTCCCTTAACATTTGTTCACCAGATATGTTGTAAGTACATACCACATGCCACTCACTCACTGTTCTAGGAGTTCAGGATACAACTATAAATATTACAGTGAGGGACCTGCTGACATTGAACTTACATTCTAGTCACAGGAGAGAAATATAAAACAACAAAAAAGATAGTGACAAGTGTGGGGATAATTAAACTAGGGTGTGGAGAGTGACCAGGTGGCTGCTTTAGCTTTGATCAACAAAGCCTGAGTTGTGATATTTCAGCTGAGATATTAATGTACTAATGACAAGAAAGAATCAGACATGCAAAGATCAGAGAAGAAGAGCACTTCAGGTAGAGAGGGTACAGATTTGGCAAGGGACAGATCATGCAAGGATTTGTAAACTGAGAAAAAGAGTTTCGATTTTATACTAAAGAAGTCCTCAGCCGGGTGCGGTGGCTCACGCCTGTAATCCCAGCACTGTGAGAGGCTGAGGTGGGTGGATCACCTGAGGTCAGGAGTTCGAGACCAGCCTGACCCATATGGTGAAACCCTGTCACTAGTAAAAATACAAAAATTAGCTGGGCGCGGTGGCAGGCACCTGTAGTCCTAGCTACTGGGGAGGCTGAGACAGGAGAATTGCTTGAACCCGGGAGGCGGAGGTTGCAGTGAGTCGAGATCGTGCCACTGCATTCCAGCCTGGGCGACAGAGCAAGACTCCATCTCGGGGGTGGGGTGGGGGTGGGGGAGTCCTCTTGAGGCTAATAGGAAGTAATCCCTTACCAAAGGCTGTAGTAGAGGTAGGGACCATTTGTAAAGAAGCCAGAAGATTAAGATAATAGAAATGGGAAAAAGGATGCTCTGCAGGACAGCAGAGTATTCTTCAGGGTGGCATCCCCAGGCAATTAAGACATTTTCTTCCACCGTCACTGAAACTAGAAAAACAACTCTCGGGCCTGGGATGCAAACTCAAATGCCTGCAGGGGTCAGGCAGCCAATATACATACTGGTGATGGTAGTTAGATAATAAACCAACCAATAGGGAGTGGTGAGGTCTGAGAACTGTGACAGCACACCTCAGCTAAAAACACTAGATTTTTTTTTTTTTAAGTTTATTCTGGAATTAGATAGTGGTGAAGGTTGCAAGACCTTGTGAATGTAATAAAACTCACTGAGTGTACACTTCAAAAGTGTAAATGTTTGGGAGAGTGAGGCAGCGGGATTGCTTGAGCCCAGGAGTTCAAAACCAGCCTGGGCAACATAGTGAGACTCTGTCTGTATTAAAAAATAAATTTAAAAAAAGAGCAAATATTATGTATTGTATCTCAATTTAAAAAAACTAAAAGTTTAAGTGCTGTGCTAGTTAAACAAGAGAAGAGTTAGACACCACTTCCTCTGAGAAGCCCATGAACTTTGTACCTCTCTATGGCATTTAGAGCTAATCAGCTTTGTATTATGTGGTGGTTATTTGTGCACTTGCCTTATCTCCCTCCACACCCAACTAGATTGCAAGCTGTGGAAACAGAGAGACCATATTGTTCTCATTTTTCATCCCAGAGCAACTACTACAGAAATATATTCTTTCTTGATGCAAATTTCGACTTTTTTTCTGCCAAATATTTCTAATTTAAGATAACTCAAAGCTAAAGGTACATTTCTTTAAAAAAAAAAAAAAAAGGTACATTTCTTTAAAAAAAAAAAAACTAGAACCAATTTATCTGGTTCTAGTTTAAAGAAATATTAATCAAAAGAAACCAACACATTCCAAAATTAATTTCCTATAGATAGAGGAATGGTTAGGAAAAATCAGAAAATTCTGCAATGCACTTTAGCTTCAGAAGAATATTTTAATAATATCTCTATAAGACTATTTCAAGGCATATGATTTGATTCAATAGCTATGTTAATGACTCTGTGGTAAAAATTAACAAATGACTATTAGTAAGGGGGTTCTTGCACCTGACAGAAACCCAACTCAAACTAGTTCTAACAAAGAATCTATTCAAAGTATAATTATCAGTACATGTGTCAAAATGTATGTCCTCTCAACTTCTTTCATCTCCCTTTCTCTTCCCTTCCAGGGTTTCATTCCAAAATTCTCTACCTTCTTTACATTTCCATTTTCCATGTCTTTGCTGTTTCCCCACTTTAACCCATGAGCTCTCTTTCGCTATCCCTTAAAAAAGCTACTCCCAATTCCTACATAGGAAAAAGCAAAATCCACACAGTTGCTAAAAGAGACTTTAAGAATTGGCTGGGCACGGTGGCTCAGGCCCGTAATCCCAGCACTTTGGGAGGCAGAGGTGGGAGGATCACAAAGTCAAGAGATTGAGACCACCCTGGCCAATATGGTAAAAGTCCATCTCTACTGAAAATACAAAAAAAATTAGCTGGGTGTGGTGGCGTGCACCTATAGTCCCAGCTACTCGGGAGGCTGAGACAGGATATTCGCTTGAACCCGGGAGGCAGAGGTTGCAGTGAGCCGAGATCGGGCCAATGCACTCCAGCCTGGTGACAGACTGAGACTCAGTCTCAAAAAAAAAAAAAAGAATTAAGCAGAATATGGGCCCGGGTGGTGGCTCACACCTATAATCCCAACATTTTGGGAGGCCCAGGCAGGCGGACCACTTGAGGTTGGAAGTTCGAGCCCAGTCTGGTCAACATGATGAAACCCCATCTCTACTAAAAATATAAAAATTAGCCGGGTGTGGTGGTGCACACCTGTGGTCCCACTACTTGAGAGGCTGAGGCAGGAGAACTGCCTGAACCTGGGAGGGAGAGATTGCAGTGAGTCAAGAGTGTGCCACTGCACTCCAGCCTGGGCGACAGAGCGAGACTGTCTCAAAAAAAAAAAAAAAAAGAAAACCCAAAAAACAAAAAACAAACAGAAATTCTCCCTCCATGTTTGTATGCCTTAACATTTTATTCCACCAGGAGTAAGAAATCCAACCAGAGATGGATCATTATTCCTGACATTAATGAGACACAAATGGAGATAGAATTTAACAGTCAAAAATTGCCTTGGGTGACAAGAACAGTACTACAAAAGTCACTGAAATTTTTGGAATGAGTTTGTTGGGTATTTAAACAACACATGCCAAATAGACCTTAACTTTTTTTTTTTCTTTTTTTGAGACGGAGTCTTGCTCTGTCGTCCAGGCTGGAGTACTGATCTCAGCTCACTGCCACCTCCGCCTCCCAGCTTCAAGCGATTCTTCTGCCTCAGCCTCCTGAGTAGCTGGGATTACAGGCTCATGCCACCATGCCCGGCTAATTTTTTGTATTTTTTGTAGAGACGAGGTTCACTGTGTTAGCCAGGATGGTCTCGATCTCCTGAGGTCGTGATCTGCCCACCTCGGTCTCCCAAAGTGCTGGGATTACAGGCGTGAGCCACTGCGCCCGGCCATCTCTTAACATTTTAACACAAATTCTGGTTTATAAGAAATCTCAAATAGGTAAAACTTTCATGTTTATGTCCTAAGTCTGAATGAGTAAAAACAGACTTTCATTATCTTACACAACTGAAAAGGTTAGTTTAATGAACAGTTTGCCAGATCTCCCTAGTTATTATCTAGGACTAAACAAGGAGTCAGGAGACTTGAAATTCTTGTTCTAATTCTGCCACTAACTAGCTAGAACTTTGTCTTAAATCATTTAAATCCTTAGCCCTCATTTTCTTAATCTGCAGAAAAATGGGGGGAGGGAAAAGATGAACTAGTTGATAGCAAAGATTTCCTCCACTCCTCCAACCCATTCTATTTTTGTCTCAATTTCTACTATTTAATTACTGATTTTACTCTCAATTTCTTCCTATTTATCAGTCTTTTCTCTCCAATCTTTTTTTCTGTTTTTTTGAGATGGAGTGTCACTCTGTCACCCAGGCTGAAATGCAGTGGCACAATCTCGGCTCACTGCAAGCTCCATCTATTCTCCTGCCTCAGCCTCCTGAGTAGCTGGGACTACAGTCCACCACATCACGCCCCGTCCGAGACTCTGTTTCAAAAAAAAAAAAGAAAAAAGGCCAGGTGCAATGGCTGACACCTGTAATCCCAGCACTTTGGGAGACTGAGGTGGGCAGATCACTTGAGGTCAGGAGTTCGAGTCCAGCTGGCCAACATGGTGAAACCCTGTCTCTACTAAAAATACAAAAACTAGCCAGGCGTGGTTGTGGGTGCCTATAATCCCAGCTACTCGGGAGGCTGAGGCAGGAGAATCGCTTGAGCCTGGGAGGCAGAGGTTGCAGTGAGCTGAGATCACACCATTGTACTGCAGCCCAGGAGACAGAGCGAGACTCAGTCTCAAAAAACAAACAAACAAATATAGAGTCTCCCTCTGTCACCCAGGCTGGAGTGCAGTGGTGTGATCTCAGCTCACTGCAGCCTCCACCTCCCAGGTTCAAGTGATTCTCCTGCCTGAGCCTCCAGAGTAGCTGGGATTACAGGCGCGCTACCACATCCGCCTAATTTTTGTACTTTTAATACAGACAGGGTTTCACCATGTTGGTCAGGCTGGTCTCAAACTCCTGGCCTCAAGTGATCACTTGCCTCAGCCTCCCAAAGTGCTGGGATTGCAGGCATGAGCCACCACACCTGGCCCTCTCTCCAATCTTAATTCCAGAGTAAGGTATCTGCTGCCAGCTACTCTTTACTCATACTACTTAAGGGGAGGGAGCAGTTTAGGGAGCCAGCTTTCCCACCTTCACAGTCCAAAGCCAACCACAGCCATCTCTGCCCTAGTTCAAATGAAATCTCAGGAGTTTAAAAATTGTCTGAGGTGCTTTGGCTTCTAATTTAACACTTTAAGGTTTTTTTTTTTCTCTCGGTGTATTCATTTGTTTGAATAGTTAACATGGTTATGGTTATGAGAGAGAATAAAATTCAACTTAGTGTACAACAAAATATGGATTCCAGGAAGCTTAGAGGGTGGCTACCAGTGAGACAATGAGCAATATCCCCCTAGGGTGGGCAGCATGTTGCGTATCTAAAATTTGTGGGTTTTTTTTTTTTTTTTCCCTGAGATGGAGTCTCGCTCTGTTGCCCAGGTTGGAGTGCAGTGGCGGGATCTCGGCCCACTGCAAGCTCCCCCTCCCGGGTTCACGCCATTCTCCTGTCTCAGCCTCCCGAGTAGGTGGAAATATAGGCGACCGCCACCATGTCTGGCTAATTTTTTTGTATTTTTAGTAGAGACGAGGTTTCACTGTGTTAGCCAGGATGGTCTCAATCTCCTGACCTCGTGATCCGCCTGGCTTGGCCTCCCAAAGTGCTGGGCTTGCAGGCATGAGCCACCGTGCCTGGCCAAATTTGTTTTTCATTTAACAATCTTAAAAATCCACATCAATTCCAAATTCTGCCTCATATAATACCAATAAGAATAGAAAAAGTGTTTAAAACTAAGTAAAACTAAAGCTTCAGAATAATGCTGCCATATTAATTATGTGGTTTTGCATTCCCAATCTCTCCCTCTCAATCCCCAACCCTGTATGCATGTGTACATACACTTTGAGGGGACCTAAGGGTACAATACTCCAGTTTTGCAAAGTAGGAAAGTAGATGGTATCATCTCCATCCTATTATTATGAGGAAACTAACGTTCACAGTCTCAGATAATATATTAAAAATATTTTAGCTGGGCGCGGTGGCTCAAGCCTGTAATCCCAGCACTTTGGGAGGCCGAGACGGGTGGATCACGAGGTCAGGAGATCGAGACCATCCTGGCTAACATGGTGAAACCCCGTCTCTACTAAAAAATACAAAAAGCTAGCCAGGCGAGGTGGCGGGCGCCTGTAGTCCCAGCTACTCGGGAGGCTGAGGCAGGAGAATGGCGTAAACCCGGGAGGTGGAGCTTGCAGTGAGCTGAGATCCGGCCACTGCACTCCTGCCTGGGCAACAGAGCGAGACTCCGTCTCAAAAAAAAAAAAAAAAAAAAAAATTTATAGGCTACTTATAATTATCTTTTGCATTAACCTCTCAATAAAATTCAAGCAAAACTTTAAAAATCTGTAATGTAACTAATCTTAAAGTTACTAATATTAAATGTAACTAATATTAACTAATCAATAAAGAAACCATTAACAGTGCATACCACTGCAAGTTCTGTCTGACGGTATGCTGTGTAAAAAGAGACGGGGGTTTTCAAAATATCAGCGATTCTAATCTTGCCACACTGGCTAGAACTAATAATGGTCAGGCAGTGTCAAGTTTAGTGCCCTGTTTTTGATCATAGCCACATGAATGGCTTCATATCCACAACATGCTAAAATGACATTCTGGTGGAATGACTGTATCATTCCACAGATGGCTAAACTGGCAGAATGGCTAAGCTGGTGTCTTTTATTTTATCACTGTTTGGTATGCATTGCCAGTTAAAGAAAATGAACTTCATTCTGTTAAGAACTGGGGCTGTCTGGTTATTAGATCACTTGAGTTGGAATCCCAACTCAAACACGGAGTAGTTCCATTTACTTAACCTACAGAGGAACAAACATGTAAATTATATCCAACTTCTCAGAAACCACGCAAGCAAGACAGTGGAGTGAAACATTCAAAGTGTTGAGAGAAACCAACCAATCTAGAATTCTGTACCTAGCAAAATCACCCTTCGAAAGGAGAAATACTTTCTCAGACAAACAATAACTGAAGAAATTTGTTGCCAGTAGAAGTGCTTGCAAGAAATATTAAAAGAAGTACATTAGAAAGAAGGAAAATGATATAGTTAAGACACTCAAACTGGCATAAAGGAAGAGCATCAAAGAAGAAATCAGCGAAGGTATAACTTCTACTCTTCTTAATTGATCTAAAGATAATAGTTCATTCAAAATAATAATGGCAACGATATATGTGATTAGGTAAGCTTATGTATAAATAATATATATATGCTTATGTATGCTTACATATAAGTGAATTACAGCAATGGTTCAAGAGACGGGGGAGGGAGGAATTCATATTTTGTTATAAGGTACTCAGATGACGCCCATAACGCAGTACAGTATTATCTGAAAGTGGATTTCAACTAGTTGTAAATGTAAATTGCAAAGTCTTGGGTGACCACTACAAAAAAAGTAAGAGAAATACAACTGATACACTAAGAAAGGAGAGAAAATTGAATCATATAAAATGCTCAGTTAAAAGGCAGAAAAAGAGTAGAATACAAAATGGAATTAAAAAACAAGGGCAAGAAATAGCAAATGGTAATAAATATGGCAGATATTAATCCAATTATATTAATAATAACTGTGAACATCAACAGTCTAAATGCATCAATTAAAAGAGATTTTTGTTGGCCTGGGCGTGATGGCTCACGCCTGTAATCCCAGATTCTGGGAGGCCAAGGCAGGCAGATCACTTGAGGAAAGGAGTTTGAGACCAGCCTGGCCAACATGGAGAAACTCTGTCTCTACTGAAAATACAAAAATTAGCCGGGTTTGGTGGTGTGCACCTGTAATCCCAGTTACTTGGGAGGCTTGAACTTGGGAAGCAGAGGTTTCAGTGAGCTGAGATAGCGCCACTGCACTCAGCTATCAGGCCAAGGCGGGCAGATCACGAGGTTAGGAGATCAAGACCATCCTGGCTAACACGGTGAAACCTGTCTCTACTAAAAATACAAAAAAGATTAGCCGGGCATGGTGGCAGGTGCCTGTAGTCCCAGCTACTCAGGAGGCTGAGGAAGGAGAATGGTGTGAACCCAGGAGGCGGAGCTTGCAGGGAGCCAAGATCGCGCCACTGCACTCCAGCCTGGGCGACAGAGTGAGAGACTCTGTCTCCGAAAAAAAAGAAAGAAAAAATTTTTGTCAAAGTGGATCAAAAGAGAAGACCCAACTCAGTTGTCTGCAAGAAACCCACTTTAATATAGACACATATAGATGAAAAGTAAACCAACAGAGAAAAATATGCCATCCTAACACTAATCAAAAGAAAGCAAGAGGAGCTAACTTAATTTCAGACACAGTGGACTTTAAAGCAAGGAAAATTATTAGGGATAAAGAAGGATATCACATAATGATAAAGGGTCAAGTCTCCAAGATGACATTACATCCTGGATGCATATGTGCCTAATAACAGAGCATCAAACTATGCGAGGCAAAAAAAAAAAGACAGCAAAGAAAGAAATGAATCCACTATCATAGCTGGAGACTTGAATAACCCTGTCAGAAATGGGCAGATTCAGCAGCCAAAAAATCAGTAAAGATATAGCTGAACTCAACACCACCATCAATCACCTGGATATAACTGACATCTACAAGCTAATTCATCCAAGAACAGAACACGTATCATTCTCAAGCCCACACTGAACATACTCCAAGACAGATCACATTCTGGACCATAAAACACACCATTAACAAATGTAAAAGAACAGAAACCATACATAATGTCTGCTCTCAGAGAACAATGTAACTAAACTAGAAATCAGTAACAAACATAATTGGAAAAAAATATCAAAATACATGAGATTACACAACACCCTCTTAAAAAACACCTGGGTCAAAGAGGCAATCTCAAAAGAAATTTTAAAAATATTTTAAACAAAATGAAAATGAATACACAATTTACCAAGTTTGTGGGATGCAACAAAAGCAATGCTTAGAGGGAAATTTATAGCATAGAATGTCTGCATTAGAAAAGAGGACCTAAAATCAACAATCTAAGTTTCCACCTTAGAAATCTAGAACAACAAGAGCGAATTAAATCCTAAATAAGCAGAAGAAATAAGAATCTGAGCAGAAATCAATGAAACCAAAGATGGGAAATCAAGGAGAAAAATAAAAACCAAAGCTGGTTCTTAAAAAAAAAAATTTAATTTAAAAAAATCAATAAAATTGATAAGCTTCTAGGTAGCTTAACTAAGAAAAAAAAAGAGAACACAAATTACCAATATCAGAAATGAAAGAGGTGACATCATTACAGATCTTACAGACATTAAAAGGAAAATAAAAGAATACTATAAGGCCAGGCACAGTGGTGCACACTTGTAGACCCAACACTTTGAGAGGACAAGGTAGGCAGACCACTTGAGGTCACGAGTTTGAGACCAGCCTGGCCAACATGGTGAAACCCCCATCTCTACTAAAAAAATACAAAAATTAGCCAGGTGTGGTGGGTGCGCACCTGTAATCCCAGCTACTTGGGAGGCTGAGGCATGAGAATTGCTTGGATCTAGGAGGTGGAGGTTGCAGTGAGCCAAGATTGCACCACTGCACTCCATCTTGGGCAACAGGGTGAGACACCATCTCAAAAACAACAACAACAACAAAAAACTACTACAGGCCAGGTGTGGTGGCTCACAACTAAAATCCTAGTGCTTTGAGAGGCCAAGCAGGAGGACTGCTTGAGGCCAGGAGTTCAAGACCAGCCTGAGTAACATAGCAGGACCCCTTCTCCACAAAAAAATTTAAAAATTAGCTGAGTATGATAGCATGTGCCTGTAGTCTTAGTTACTTGGGAAGCTAAGGTAGGAGGATCATATGGGCCCAGTTCAAGGTTATAGTGAGCTATGATCTCACCACTGCACTCCAGCATGGGCAACAGAACAAAATCCTGTCTCTTTAAAGAAAGAAAAAAAGGATACTATGAATAAACTCCATACCTATAAATTTGATAACTCAGATGAGATGAACCAATTCCTTGTAAGACACAATTTGTCAAAGCTCAAACAAGAACAGACAATCTGAATAGGCCTGTAAAGAAACTCCATCAAGGGCCGGGTGCAGTGGCTCAAGCCTGTAATCCCAGCACTTTGGGAGGCTGAGACGGGCGGATCACGAGGTCAGGAGATCGAGACCATCCTGGCTAACATGGTGAAACCCCGTCTCTACTAAAAAATACAAAAAACTAGCTGGGCGAGGTGGCGGGCGTCTGTAGTCCCAGCTACATGGGAGGCTGAGGCAGGAGAATGGCATAAACCCAGGAGGCGGAGCTTGCAGTGAGCTGAGATCTGGCCACTGCACTCCAGCCTGGGCAACAGAGCGAGACTCCGTCTCAAAAAAAAAAGAAAGAAAGAAAAAAAAGAAACTCCATCAATAATTCCAAAACAGAAAGCACAAGGCCCAGACGTTCATTGTGAATTCTACCAAACATTTAGGGAAGAAATTATACTAATTCTCTACAATCTCTTCTGGAAGATAGAAGCAGAGGGAATACATCATAACTCATAAGCCAGCATTATCCTAATACCAAAACCAGAAAAAGACATTATAGCAGAAGAAAACTATAAACCATTATCTCTCATGAACAAAGATGCAAAAAGCCTCAAAAAATATTAACAAATTGAACCCAACAATGTATAAAAATAATTACACACCATGACCAAGTGAGATTTATCTCAAGTATGCAAGGCTAGCTTAACATCTGAAAATCAATTAATACAATCCATTATATCAACAGGCTTAAAAAAATGTTTTAATCACATGATCATATCAATAGATGTAGAAAAAGCATTTGACAAAATCCAGTACTCATTCATAAATTCTCAGTAGGCTAGAAAAAGAGGGGAACTTCCTCAACTTGATAAAAAATATCTACAAAAAAACCCCACAATTAACATAACACTTAATGATTAGAAACTTGAAGCTTTCCCACTAAGATCAGGAACAAGATAAGGATGTCCACCCTGACCATTCTTTTTCAATATCATACTGGAAATAACAGCTAATGCAATAAGATAATAAAAGGAAATAAATAAAATAAAAACCCAACCATAACGATATTTTTACTCGCGTATCCATGATTACCAAAAATTAAATATGTTCCCCAACAAAAAAACCGACGGGAAGTAAAAGCAGCCATGGGTCCTGTTGGACAAATAATCATCTAAGTTATCTACACAGATGTCACAACATGGGAGCTAATGCATTTCAGGCAATTCTCCAGTACCAAACACTCATACAGCCACAACAGCTAACATTTTTCTTTAGAGATAGCACTTTTACCTCACAGTGAGTGAATAAACATAAATAGTACTTTTATTCAAAATTCTTTTAAAAGCTTGCGATAGGAATTTCTTAAAGACACTTGAAATAATACTGTTTCCACGGATTAAAAAATATACCAGAGAGGCCAGGCACAGTGGTTCACACCTGTAATCCTAGCACTTTGGGAGGCTGAGGTGGGTGGATCGCTTGAGTTCAGGAGTTTGAGACCAGCCTGAGAAACAGGATGGAACACTATCTACACCAAAAGAAAAAAAAAAAAAAAATTACCCAGGCATGGTGACACCCACCTGTGGTCCCAGCAACTTGAGAGGCTGAGGTGGGAGGATCATTGGAGCCAGGGAAATCGAAGCTGCAGTGAGCTGTGATCATACTACTGCACTCCAGCATGGGTGACACAGCGAGCCCCTGTCTCAAAAAAAAAAAAAAAAATACCATGCCAGGCATGGTGGCTCATGTCTGTAATCCCAGCCCTTTGGGAGGCCAAGGTAGGTGGATCACCTGAGGTCAGGAGATCGAAACCAGCCTGGCCAACATGATGAAACCCCATCTGTACTAAAAATACAAAATTAGCTGGGCATGGTGGTACTTGCCTGTAGTGCCAGCTACTCGGGAGGCTAAGGCAGGAGAATCACCTGAACCCCAAGAGGTGGAGACTGCAGTGAGCTGAGATCGTGCCATTGCACTCCAGCCTGGGCAACAAGAGCGAAACTCTGTCTCAAAAAGAAAAAAAAAAAAAAAAAAAAACTACAGAACTCCTTATTTCTAATAAGTATACTTCTAGAAACATACTAAAGAATGTTAAAAAAAAAAAACCCATCAGACTCATAAAGTTGGCAAAAATAGTGTGATAAAACCAGGGGTTGGTGAGGATGTGGAACAATAGGAACATTCTGGAAGGACATATATTCCTCATCACTTTGGAGAGTCACTAGACTAGAAAATCACGTATCTTATGAACCAGCAATATCACTTCTTAAGTGTCCAAGTGGAGCACCAGGAGAAATGTAAAATAACGTTCACTGGGGCATCCTAACTATCTAACTGTCCCCCAAAAGGGTAATGGAAAAATTGGCTCATTCTGACAAAAAGAATGAACTGGATCTATGAACCAGTATAAATCATGTCAATCATATGATGAGTAAAACATGCAGGTTTTTGGGGTTTTTTTGTTTTTTGTTTTTGAGATGGAGTCTTGCTGTGCCCAGCCTGGAGTGCAGCGACACAATCTTGGCTCACTGTAACTTCTGCCTCCAGGTTCAAGTGATTCTCCTGCCTCAGCCTCCTGAGTAGCTGGAATTACAGGTATGCGTCCATGCCCAGCTAATTTTTGTATTTCTAGTACAGACGGGGTTTCACCATGTTGGCCAGGCTGGTCTTCAACTCGTGACCTCAGGTGATCTGCCCACCTTGGCCTCTCAAAGTGCTGGGATAATGGGTGTGAGAGCCACTGCACCCAGCCAAAAATGCAGATTTTTGAAAAATATAAATGTATGGTATATGGTTTACATAAAATTTGAAAGCACAGAAGAATATTAAGTAAAATTTTATGGATATGTATGTATGTATTAACTGGACTAAAACATGGTGAGAACACCACATATTACCTGGAGGAAGATTTTCCTTGTATACATTACACCTCTTTAAAGGAAATTATTTGGAGCAAAGTGTAACAACTGGCTACTACTGGTGGTGAATATGTAGATGTCTATCATGTTTTATACTTTGGTTTATAATGTTTCAAAATTAAAAACAAATTTTGTTTTTAAAAAATATTCTAAATAAACTGTAACATATGCTTATTGTACAGTAACTTTAAACAACATGGAAGCATAAAGAGAACACCCCCCCATTATATTATTATAAGGCAGATGTTCTAAGTTAATGATACACATTTAAATAAAAGAACTAAATTGTGCATGCAGCAATGAACTATAAAATGTATACACACATATGAGGAGAATATACCAAAAATTTTAACTGTAGTCATTTCTGGATAGTAGGATTGTCTTATTTTCTTCTCTATACATTTCTCTGTGTTGCATATTTCCATTAATGTTATTAGTGAAAGAAAGAAAAAAGGAAACTATAAAATGCAAATTCAAAATTATCATTGGGTAAAAACTTCTGCACTAATTCACCTGACAAGATTCTACTTTACTTCTGATTCTAAAAGTATCAGACTATCTTTAAAGATTGGCCTTTTTAAATATTAATATCCAAAACAATACAAGCCAAAAGAATTGTGCCAATAAACTATATAGTGTTAAACTTCAACTTTTACATAACAAAAGACACCTGTTTTGGTCTCCTGTATTTCTAGCATTGTCACATCAGAGTAGATGGCCCCTTTATGCATTAAATAATGTTATCATATAGAAAAATCTCCATACCAAATCTCGATTTATATCATAAAAATAAAGCCATGGCCGGGCACGGTGGCTCAAGCCTGTAATCCCAGCACTTTGGGAGGCCAAGACGGGCGGATCACGAGGTCAGGAGATCGAGACCATCCTGGCTAACCCGGTGAAACTCCGTCTCTACTAAAAAATACAAAAAAACTAGCCGGGCGAGGTGGCGGGCGCCTGCAGTCCCAGCTCCTCGGGAGGCTGAGGCAGGAGAATGGCGTGAACCCGGGAGGCGGAGCTTACAGTGAGCTGAGATCCAGCTACTGCGCTCCAGCCTGGGCGGCAGAGCGAGACTCCGTCTCAAAAAAAAAAAAAAACAAAAAGCCATGTGTAAATAATGATTTGGCTGTAGGAAATGAAATAGGACAGCACGCAGTGTTTATGTAATATATTGTAAGGCAACTGAAAAATATAAACATTGCTGTGTAAGACCTAAATAAATGGACAGATATGCCATCTTAATAGATTAGAAGATGCAATATTAATGCCTGTTCTCCCCAAAATGAACTTGGTATTCAGTGTAATTACAACCAATGTCCCAGTGGGCATTTTTTACAGAAACTGACAAGATTATTCTAAAATCTATATGGAAAAAAGCAAATGACCTAGCATAGTCAAAAGAACCTTGAAAAGGGTTGGGTGCAGTGGCTCACACCTGTAATCCCGGCATTTTGTAAGGCCGAGGTGGGCAGATCACCTGAGGTCAGGAGTTCGAGACCAGCCTGGCCAACATCATGAAACTCCATCTCCACTAAAAATACAAAAATTAGCCGAGCACGGTGGTGGGCACCTGTAATCCCAGCTACTAGGGAGGCTGAGGCGGGAGAATCACTTGAACCTGGAAGGCAGAGGTTGCAGTGAGCCGAGATCGTGCCACGGCACACTAGCCTGGGCAACAGAGCAAGACTCTGTCTCAAAAAAGAAAAGAAAAGAAAAGAACCTTAAGAGTAGGGAAGGAACTTACTTTACCTGATTTCAAGACTCACTATCCAGCTAAATAATCAAGACAATGTAGTACTAGCAAAAAGGATAGAGAATCACATCAATGTAACAGAATGGAAAGTCCAGGAATAGACCCACACACAAAATGTCAACAATTTTCAGTAGGGATGTCACAAGTGAAGCAGGCAATGAGCAAAGTGTTTTTTTAACAAATGACACTGGCACAACTAGATATAAATGGGGGAGAGGCCTCAATATCACTCATAAACAAAAATTAATTCAAAATGGATTATAGACTGAAATGTAAAAACTAAAATTATAAACTCCAAGGAGAAAATATGGGAGTATACTTTCTGAACTTTGGTGTAGGCAAAAATTCATTAGGGCAGAGACAACACTGAGCATAAAAGGAAAATTCGGTAATTTTGAAGCCCAATATAAAAACTCCTGCTCTTTGAAAAACACTATTAAAAAAACAGACGGCCAGGAGCAGTGGCTCAAGCCTGTAATCCCAGCACTTTGGGAGGCGGAGGCAGGTGGATCATGAGGTCAGGAGACCGAGACCATCCTGGCTAACATGGTGAAACCCCATCTCCACTAAAAGTACAAAAAGTTAGCTGGGTGTGGTGGCATGCACCTGTAGTCCCAGCTACTCGGGAGGCTGGGGCAGGAGAATCACTTGAACCCAGAAGGCGGAAGTTGCAGTGAGCCGAGATCATGCCACTGCACTCCAGCATGGGCAACAGAGCGAGACTCCGTCTCAAATATTTAAAAAAAAGACAAGCTAAGCTACAGACTAAGAGAAAATATTTGCAAATATATCCAATAAAGAACTTGTATCTAGAATAAATAATTGTTAAACTAAATTTTAAAGATATACAATCTTATTTTTTAAATGGGCAAAGACTTGCTGTCACTTCCCAAATGACTAAGAACATTGAGTTGCTCAACATCAATAATAATCAGAGAAAGACGAATTAAAGCTACAATTGTATCATTACATTCCCATTACAATGGCCAGAATGAGGAAGACTGACAATACCAAGTCTTAGGATACACAGCAATTACAAGTGTCATATAATGCTGTTGGATATAAAATGATACAACTTTGGAAAAATTTGACCATTTTTAAAATTAAAGTTAAAAATATGCCTACCCTATAACCCAACATGTCCTCATAGGTATTTATCCTCAAGAAATGAAAACCTGTCCACAAACGGAAACAGCCTAAATGTCTATCAAAGGCGCCTGGAAAAACAAAATGTGGCATATGTGCATAATAGAATACTTCAGCAATAAAAAAAGCAACAAGACGGAAGAATCTAAAAATTATTATTCTGCATGAAAACAAGCCAGATTTGGGTGGGTCAGGAGGGGAAGGGAACAAGACACTGTATGATTCCATTTACATAAAATTCTAGAAAAAGGAAACTAATCCATAGTGACAGATTGCCATAAGACAGGGGTAGAGGGGAACAAATTACAACGGAGTATGAGGAAACTTTGGGAGATGATGGAAAGGTTCAGTTTTGATTATAGTGATGGTTTCATGAGTGTATGAAAACTTACGAAATTGTACACTTTAATATGTGCAATTTATTATATAGAAATTACACCTCAGTAAAGCAACTAAAAATTGTTTTAAAGAAATAAGCAACCTAAAAGACTTTATAGCAGAATTAGAGTTAGAAGTCACTTCTGATACATGCAATTTTCTGATTATATATTGTTCTTCAATACAAAGCTTTTAAAAGGAGGAACATCTATCTAAATGGCCTAGCAATCCCAGTCCTTTATCCAAGATAAATGACACATCTGTCCATAAAAAGACTTGTGCAAAAATGTTCATAGCCATTTTCTTCAGAATAGTCCCAAACCAGAAGCATCCCAGTTACCCACCAACGTGAAAATGGGTATCTGGTATATTAACATATTCTTTTTTTTTTTTTTTTGAGATGGAGTCTTACTCTGTCGCCCAGGCTGGAGTGCAGTGCACAATCTCGGCTCACTGCAACCTCCACCTCCTGGGTTCAAGCAATTCTCCTGTGTCGGTTTCCAGAGTAGCTGGGATTACAGGCGCCCACCACTGCATCTGAGTAATTTTTGTATTTTTAGTAGAGACAGGGTTTCACCATGTTGGTCAGGCTGGTCTTGAACTGCTGACCTCAAGCAATCCATCCCCTTGGCCTCCTAAAGTACTGGGATTACATGCGTGAGCCACCACACCTGGCCATGTTAACATATTCATACAATTGAATATTACCACGAAAAAGGAACTACTGATATAAGCAACAATATGGATGAATCTAAAAACATGCCAACAGCCTGGCCAACATGGTAAAATCCCATCTCTACTACAAATACAAAAAATTAAAAAATAAAAATAAGTCGGGCGTGGTGACACACACCTGTAATCCCAGCTACTTAGGAGGCTGAGGTGGGAGAATTGCTTGAACCTGAGAGGCAGAGGTTGCAGTGAGCCGAGATTGGGCCACTGTGCTCCACCCAGGGCAACCGAGAAAAAAAAAACAAAATACACGCTGAGTGCAAGAAGCTGGAGACAAAAGCATACATAGTTATGATTTAATTAATACAAAGTTATAAAACAGGCAAAACTTACCTGTGCTGCAGCAACTATGACTGCAGTTGCTCTGGGGATAGGCAAAGAAAACAGAAGGAAAAGATAAAGAGCAGGGTGATGGAAAATGTTGTATACCTTGCTAGAGGTGTTCAGAAAAAAAATACTACGGACATGAAAAAATTGTAAGTCTATAAAACACTACTCGATTACTAAGTTAAATACTTAATTTTTTATTTTTAATTAAGGGTACTTTTAAAATCACTTTGAATAATTCCTGAAAGCATAATGCAAAATTCAAATTTAGGCTTCTGAAATAAGCCTATAATTTCAACTGTGTTGAAGAATAAATTTTATTAAAGACTCAATTTGCTAACTTTTTAAAAAAAATGTTTTATTACTGTATATGTTGATAAATTATAGGTGTACACATTTATGGGGTACAAAGTGATAGATATTATGATTTCTGATATAATGTGGAATGATTTCACTTTGCTGAAATTATCTACTTTCTTCCACAAACATTACTTTCCAATTAGTATTAGAACCAGAATGTTTTGTCCCAAGTGCTTTAAGACGACTTCGTATAAGAATACTATACACTGGCCAGACAAGGTGGCTTATGCCTGAAATCCCAGCACTTAGGGAGGCCAAGGCAGGCATATCACCTGAGGTCAGGAGTTCAAGCCCAGCCTGGCCAACGTGGTAAAACCCCATTTCTACTAAAAATACAAAAATTAGCCAGGTGTGGTGGTGGGCACTGGTAATCCCAGCTACTTGGGAGGCTGAGGCAGGAGAATCGCTTGAACCTGGAAGGTGGAGGTTGTAGTGAGCCAAGTGCAGTGAGACAGGAGCAAAACTCCGTCTCAAAAAAAAAAAAAAAAAAGACTATACACTATGAAGTGGAATTTAATATGAAAGGTTCATTATTAACAGTGTTTCCTTTTTTCGGAGACAAGAGTCTCACTCTTCCACCCAGGCTGGAATACAATGGTGTGATCTCAGCTCCTGCAGCCTCTCCCTGCCAGGTTCAAGCGATTCTCCTGCCTTAGCCTCCTGAGTAGCTGGGATTACTGGCACATGCCACCACACCCGGCTAATTTTTGTGTTTTTGTAGAGATAGGGTTTTGCCACATTGGTCAGGCTGGTCTAGAACTCCTGACCTCAGGTGATCCGCCCACCTCGGGATCCCAAAGTGCTGGGTTTACAGGCGTGAGCCACCATGCCTGGCCTAACAACATTTCAGTAAGACTGTATAGTGGTTTCCAAAATGGAGGTAATTATACCCCCAGGATGTGGGGTATAAGAACATCTTATTAGAAGTTCTATTTTTATTTAATCCTTATCTTAATACACACATGTATTTTATGTGTAATACATATTTATCCCTAACATACAGATACTGGCGTCTTCACTGTGGCCACCTGTCAATCAAATGTCACATAAAGTAACGTAAGTATTCTGGTACTAAATAATTCTAGGTATTGTGAGGCTAGAGTGACAGCAGTTACTATCTTTAATATATTGATTCTTTTTCAATAATAAAGGATCTACCCTTTTGTAAGCTTCTACAAGAGACTGGTATTCCAGAGAAGACATATTCGCAACAGTATATGATTTCCTCAATAAAAACGTTTTATGGGCTGGCCCTGGTGGCTCATGCCTATAATCCCAGCACTTTGGGAGGCTGAGGTGGGCAGATCACCTGAGGTCAGGAGTTCGAGACCAGCCTGACCAACATAGAGTAACCCCATCTCTACTAAAAATACAAAAAAATCAGCCAGGCGTGTTGGCACATGCCTGTAATCCCAGCTACTCGGGAGGCTGAGGCAGGAGAATCGCTTGAACTCGGGAGGCGAAGGTTGTGGTGAGCAGAGATTGCACCACTGCGCTCCAGCCTGGGCAAAAGAGTGAAACTCCGTCTCAAAAAAAAATTTATAGAAAACTGTATTATATAATCCTTCATGAAGCAGCTGCTTTGACCTCAATAAAACAAAGTTGGAGGAGAGGGTAAGGTTTAACTCCAAAAGCAAAGCGGAACAAAAGAGAAACTGAAGCAAGAAAAGAGCCAAGTGTTAAAGGATGTTGTTATTGATGTTGTTAAGGAGTGACCACGGTATTTTATACAAAAATAGGTTTGTCTCATGGCAAATCACTAAAAAAAGTTGTGCAATTTAAAGATGAGGTAAGCATTTACCTTTTATAAAAAAGAGTAGAGTTCTAAATTTGCTGAATTTCTGTAATAAGTGGCTGTGCTGTGGCAGTATGCTACCTAGACAAAGTTTTTAAAAACAAAAACATGGTTAATGCATCTGTACCTTAAAGGTAAATGAGACATTTTAAAACTTAGTAAGAAAATAGCTGTATTCTAAAAAAACCAATGTGTGTCATCTTAAAATACTCATATGTGCACACTCTAAGAACAGAGAAACCATTTCTAACTTTTTAAATGCCTTCCAAACACAGTTTTGGTGGATTTTGAATCCATTTATTAAAAATTTATAAATACAAATCCTCACGCTGATTTGCAAGAATAACTGATTGACAAACAGGGAGAGCAAACTTTGTACTAGCCCAGTCTGCATAATTGATGGATAGAAACTAAACAGTATCTCCTAATAGAAAGTACAGCCAAAGAGGCACTTTTTCTTTGTGGGTATATGTTCCTACACGAGCTGCCTTGTCACCTAAGACAAGCATTAAAAACCAGTAACATAATAAACAGATTCAAGAGCCAGATTTGGAAATTTCTGTGTTAATGAGTACTATAACAAAGATTTTTCAAATATAATGTATCATATTCATTGCTGCTGCCTTAAACTGTATTATGTTTATTGTAAAAACTTAGGGTAAAAAATGTTTTGAACCATTACTGTTTATTAAGTACACTATTCACAGATAAGTAGGATCACTGACTTCCTTTACTGGTTTCCAATGTCATTTGTTACAATATGAAATTAACCAACGAGTCAAGAAATAATTATTTTTTATAAAGTAAACATTATTGGAAAATTGGAACAAATCGTATTTGGGAAACATGCAAAATTTGGGATATATAAAGAATATATTTTCAAGTCATATTATTGGTTGTTTTGCTGTATTGATTTTTTTTTTTTTTTTTTGAGACAGGGTCTCACTCTGTCACTGCAGCCTTGACCCGCCAGGCTCAGGTGATCCTCCCAATCTCAGCCTCCCCAGTTAACTGGAACTACAGGCACGTGCCACCATGCCTGGCTAATTTTTGTATATTTTGTAGAGACAGGGTTTTGCCATGTTCAAGTTGGTCCCAAACTGAGATCAAGCGATCAGCCTACCTCAGCCTCCCAAAGTACTAGGATCATAGGCAGAAGCCACCACACCTGGCCTGCTCTGCTGATTTAGCTAATACTTTTCTTCACTTATCAAACTCAGTAAGATCCTTCTAAAAGTAATTTCCAAAAAAGCATCCAAGTTTTTTTGTTTTGTTTTGAGACAGAGTTTTGCTCTTGTTGCCTATGCTGAGTACCAATGGCACGATCTCAGCTCACTGCAACCTACACCTCCCAGGTTCAAGCAATTCTCCTGCCTCAGCCTCCCGAATATCTGGGATTACAAGCATATGTGATACCACGCCCGTTTAATTTTTTGTATTTTTAGTAGAGATGGGGTTTCTCTATGTTGGTCAGGCTGGTCTCGAACTCCCGACCTCAGGCAATCTGCCCACCTCGGCCTCCCAAAGTGCTGGGATTACAGGCATGAGCCACCGTGCCTGGCCAAAGTTTTAAATATCACTGCAAAATTGACTTATGATTCTACAATAGTACTGGGCCTACTGAATATGTTTACACTCCAATTTTTGCTAGCTATCACCATTCTTCACCACAGGGCTTAAATTTTAATAGTCTAACATAATGATAAGTCCTTGGCTTCCCCATCTTGCTTTTCTTCCTATCTAAAGGGATGACTTATTCCTCCTTTTCTCAACCTTATCTGTTCACCCATTTTCAACTCATAGACCCTTCTGTTTCTTTGTGGTCCCTGCTTCTTCAGTGTCGTCATCTACTGATTCCTTGTATTTTATACCTAAACTGGCATCCTCTCTACTGTGGAGAACAGAATACCTATCTTAGATTTCTCTATTATGCCTAGCTCTGCTTAGAGCAGAAAAACAGTATGCATTTTATTAAGAGCAAATACATATATACTTTTTAAAAAGCCAATCCTAAGTGATACATTTTAAGACACCTGCCTTAAAACATGAAAAGTACCTTAAAATAATAGCAAGAAGAGCATATGAAAAAGCTTTAGAGATCATATAATCTGGGGTTTTGAAAACTATTTCACAACAAAACTCTTTCAGATGAAATTTTACACAGCCTCCCAAATATATAAAGCTGGCAAAAGCATTGCTATTTTATGTTCAAATACATTATGTTAATTTATTGTAAACTCAAATAAAGAGATAAATTAAGGTTAAACAATCCAATTATTTTTGTATGCTTTGTTATGATTTCACCCAGGTAAGCAGTTGCAGCTCTTAACAGTCCCATCTGCAGTCTTCAGGATACTTTTCAAACACACTGATTCAAATGTTTTAAACAATAAAAGGAAAAGTTTTATTCTTAGGAATGTCTGCCCCATCGCACCCCCAAAATTAACCACGTATAACCATGCAGCACTATGGTCTTCAATGTGCTAAATAAAATTTAGGCCAGGCGTAGTGGCTCACGCATGTAACCCCAGCACTTTGGGAAGCCGAGGGAGGTAGATCACCTGAGGTCAGGAGTTCAAATCAGCCTGGGCAACATGGTAAAACCCTGTCTCTACTAAAAATACAAAAATGAGCTGGACAAGGCGGCGTGTGCCTGTAATCCCAGCTACTTGGGAGGCTGAGGCAGGAGAATCGCTTGAGCCTGGGAGGCAGAGGCTGCAGTGAGCTGAGACTGTGCCATTGCACTCCAGCCTGGGCGACAGAGCAAGACTCCATCTCAAAAAAAAAAAATTATATACACATATGCATACATATAAATATACACACGTGTATATATGAATGAGTATGAGTGCTGGAACCATTCAATGGGGAAAGGACAGTCCTTTCAACAAGTGGTGCTGGGAAAACTGGATACGCAAAAGAATGAAGTTGGACCCTTACCTAACACATTTGCAAAAATTAACCCCAAAAGGATCAAAGACCTAAACATAAGAGCTGAAACGATAAAACTCCTAAAAGAAAACAGGGAAAACCTTCATGACATTGGATTTGGCTACAATTTCCTGGACATGACACCAAAAGCACAGACAGAAGAAAAAATAAATTGGACTTCCTCAAAATTTAAAACTTTTTGTGTTTGGGGAGTGGGGAGCTGGGGGAGGGATAGCATTAGGAGAAATACCTAATGTCAATGACGAGTTAATGGGTGCAGCAAACCAACATGGCACACGCATATAACAAACCTGCAAGTTGTGCACATGTACATCAGAACTTAAAGTATAAAAAAAACAAATTTTTTTTTTACTTGATAGTAAAGGATACCACCAAGACAGTGAAAAGACAACCGATAAAATGGGAGAAAATATTTGCAAATCATATATTTGATAAGGGGTTAATATCCAGAGTATACAAAGAACTCCTACAACTCACCAAAAAACAACCTACTTTAAAAATGAGTCAAGGACTTGGATAGACATTTCTCCTCAGATATACAAATGGACAATAAGCATATGAAAAGATGCTCAACATCACTAATCATTAGGAAAATTCAAATCAAAACCACAATGAAATACCACCCCATGCCCATTAGAATAGCTATTATCAAAAACATAAAAAGAAAAAAACACTAGAAAAGAAGTGTTGGCAAGATGCGGAGAAACTGGAACCTTTGTGCATTGCTAGCGGGAATGTAAAATGGTGCAGCTGCTGTGGAATGCAATATGGCAGTTCCTCAAAAATTAAATATAGAATTAGCATACAGTCTAGCAATCCCATTTCTGGGTATATAGAAATACTGAAAAAAGAACCGAAAGCATGGATTCAAACAGTTCTACACCAATACTCAAGGCGGCATTATTCACAGTACACCAAAGGTGGAAACAACCCGAATATCCATAAATGTGGTATATACATACAATGGAGTATTAATCAGTCTGAAAAAGGAATGGAATTCTGATACATCCTACATGGATGACCTTGAAGACAGTATGCTAAGTAACATAAGCCAGACACAAGAATCAATATTGTATGAGTCAAAAGTAGAAAAGTTGTTACTGGGGGGTAGGGGGAGGGAAGTGGATAGTTACTGTTTTGTTTTTGAATAGGGTCTCACTCTGTCACACAGTGTGCATGATCATAGCTCACTGCAGCTTCTAGAATTACTGTTTAATGGGAAGAATTTCAGTTTGGGATAAAAAAGTTCTGGAGATGGTGGTGATGGTGGCACAACAATGTACTCAAGCCACTGAACTGTACACTTAAAAATAGTTAAAATGGTAAATTGTACGTTATATATACTTTACCACGTTTTTTTTAAAGAGTATATGTGTGTGTTGCTTTAGTGGCAGTGTAAAAACACGGTTAAGAACACAAGCTTAAGAATTAGGCTGCCCGGTTTCAAATCCAGCTCTGCCACTATAGCTCTGCAGTCTTTGGGCAACTTATTGTCTGTGCCTGTTTTCTCAAATAACAAATTCTATTTCATAGGGTTATGTGAGAATTAAATAAATTAACACATATAAAGTGTTTAAAACAGTGTATGTCATACAGTGGTCACTTTTTATTATTACAAGTTTAAAATACATTTTTATTGAGATTTAAGTCAAACATCTGCAGAATCTCTGAAATTCTCAAGTTCAGAGAACCAGTTTAAGAAGCAGTGATCTAATCCAAACTTCTCATTTTATAGGTAAAGGAATTAAGAGTCCAAGATAAGTTATCTGCCTGAGGTCACATCTTGTTTCACTAATATTTTCCTAAAATTAAGTGTTTGGGATTAACAATACTAATGTTGACATTCAATTACTTCCAAACCAAGGCAACTAAAGCCATGAGATTCTATAATGTGTATCCAAGAATCTGTGAATAGTCTGACAGTTATCTACGATGCCAATCTAATAAGTATTTATGGGGTGAGAACCAAAAGGCAGCAAAACCAAAAGACATAATCATCCTCAAAGACAATGGTTAAATACACCTCTTCGGAAAATAAGGTGTTAAATATTTGTGAAAACACACCCAATAGTACCCACCACTCCACTCCTTTCATACACAGTCATATACTCTATAATCTTAGTGAGACCTCTGAAAAATAAGCTGCTGCTGCCACCAAATAAAGCTAATGTTTACCACAAGGCAACATCTACAAATAATTCTTCATTAAATTCAAACAGAAGAGACAGAAATCTAAATTATACAAAATGTCTAATCCAAAAAATCATGAATTGAGCTTTCTATACTTACTTGAGTAGGGCTGAATCTGGTTTCCGGGAAATTCACCAAACAAAAAGCAAAATAACCGAGACAATCTTTGAAGGTCAGACTCAACAAGAGTTAAAAGCTATTGAGCGTCTCTATTTTGCCCCTCCCCCAAAGGTCCTCCCACTCAATTCGGCTCTCAAAGGATAGCACCACCACCAGCATATGAAATATCCTCCTCCTCCCCACCTGAATCTGCTGAAATCCTACTCATCCTTAAAGGTTTCACTTAAATGCCGACGCTTCCATGCATTCCTCCCTCAATTCAGAATTAATCTCTCTTCTTCGATCTCCTATTCTACACCTCAACGTTTTATTATATAATGCACTGTATTACAATTGCCTGCATTTACTAACCCCCCGCACCGCACCCCAAAAAAAACCATCCCGAGGAGGAAAGGAATTTAAGGTGCTGTTCAACACCTCTGTGCCAGGCAAGGTGCTACGCATTTTGCATACATTATCTCATTTAATCTGCATGAAATACATCTGGGGAGGTAAACAGGTGGTGTTATTCTTATTTTACTGATAGGGAACGTACTGCAGAGTTCAATAGCTTATCCAACATCACACTGCTAGCCAATTCCAGGGCGTACGATTTCCCCTACTCCAAAGAGCTCTTTCCACCAGCCCATGCTTGTTCACCTGGTGTCCCCCAGCCTAACTGACAGAGTAGGTATTCCATAAATGTTTGCTGAATTTAATATCCCCATGGACTGACCCTTTAATAATCCGATCACGCCTCATCCCAAACCCGTTACCTTTACTGTTCCTTAACGAAGTAGCTCTCCACATTTCCCTGAGAAATACTGCAGACAACATCAACCCTTATTGGAAGGCTGAGTGAAGAACTTTTCCATTCTCCCGGATTTCCCCAACGGATCTTCCCAAAGAATTTAAGAAATGCAAACACGCAAGACACATGTAACATTTACACCCTCCCTCAAGGCTCTTATTTCATATTAAACCATGTCTTCGAGCTTATAAGCAGTAAGGTTTATGCGGTTTCCAGCTCACACAGTGGGGACACCCTAAGTCACTGCCTTAAGAAAACCGCATCTTTCAACCTGTCGTAACACGAAGGCATCTAACTAATACTATCACACTGCCCCCTCCCTCGGTCCACCCCTCCCCCCAAGAATTGCAGTTTGGATTTCCGGCGGGAATGTATAATACACACCGCAAGAGGAGATGGGGGAGATGGGGTTAAGAAGCAATGAAGCAATTACTTAGCCTGCTTAATTAGAAATAAGACAGAGAGGACGCCCCGCCTTTGAAAATCTCTGCACTTAACTCATCTATGAAAGATGGGGGCATCGACACCCAAGCAACCCGACATCCAGTGGCTGGTTTCTGCAGCTGGTCAGGAGAAGAGTCCTTTCCTCCCTGCGGTCCCCGGCCACCAACCACGGTGCTGGGTCGGGAAAGTCTAACCGCACCCTCCCAAGGCGGCCCCTTATCTCATTGTCTCCCTCCGTCGCGGTCCCCAGGGGCGCAGGGTGCAGTCCAGGCCCCACCGACCCCCATCCACCGGCCGGGCGCGGTCCAGCCAGCCCCAGCCCGAGCCCTAACCTGGCAGCGACCCCGCCCCAGGCTGCGGCCGCCCGCACCGCACCCGGATGGCGGGGCTGGGCGCCCGGAAAATGGAGGCAGGAGCGGCAGGAGCGCCTCACTGCACCGCGCCCAGCCGGCCCCCTCCCCTGGCCCCGAGGGCGAAGCTAATCACTCACCGCCGCAGCCGGTCGGCCCTTCCGCTGCCCCCGCTACCGTCGCGGCCGGGGGCAAGAAAAACGCCGCTCGCGCTCCTCCAGCCGCTGCCTCCGCCTCCTCCCCAGGCGCAGCGCTCCCTCGCCAGAGACGCAGCGAGTGCTGGCAGCTCCCGCGCCGCGCGCTCCGTGACTGACTGACTGACTGACTAACTGACTGACTGGCTGGCTGGCTGACTGGCTGGCGGCGGCGGGAGAGGGAGCGGGGGCGGGGCGGCCGCAGCGCCCCGCGGCAGCAGAGCCGAATGTGGTCGCGTCCAGCCGAGACGCAGAAGGCGGGGTTGAGGGCCGGACTGCCGACTGTAGGGCCGACTCGCACGGGGCCGCGCGCTGCCCCCGCCCGCCGCCAACCACTCACTTCCGGCGCAGGCCGCCGCGCCCGCCGCCCTTCCCCAGCCCGCGCCCCCCGCCCTCCCTCCGCCCTCCCTCCGCCCCCTCGCCCGCCCTCCCTTTAGGCGCCGGGCCGCACCCAGCCGCGGCTCCGGTCGTGCCTCGCCTTTCCTTCGCACGTCCCTGTGAGCCGCCTCCAGGAACGAGTGAATCAGAGAATGAATGAGTGGGGAGGAAAATCCCGGCGCGGCCCCACCCCCTGCTTGCCTATCCTAGGAAGCGGGCCCAGCAGGCTCTGTCCCAGCGCCTTAGGGGGCACAGCAGCCTCGGGCAAGTCTGTCAGGGAGCTGTACGCATCCACCTTTATAGGCTATCGGTGTATTCAGAGATTCCACGCATCCAGGGTTGGCTTGGTCATTTACAGGACCATTGTCGTTGAGATCTGTGAGGCCCTTCTTTAGGAAATCCCATTTTGGCCAAAAGGTCTCTGCAGTTTCATGCAATGTGTTGGGAAACTTTTAGAAATGGGACATTTCTATGACCTTTAATTACTTTTAAAACTTCGAAATCTGTTTATCCTGCCTCCTTGATTTCTGTCCCCCCCACACCATCGGAATTGTGTAGTAGTAAGGTGTTGGCATTTTTTCTTATCGCTAAGCTCAGCTGCTGCTTATTTTGATGCAGGCTTGACTTCGGCAGACTTTTAGATTTTAAGTTATGTCCTTATTTTGACCTTCACCTAAAATTGATCAAAGAAAGGAAAAAATGGAACCAAGTTATGTTTGCTTGGCTACATGTAAAAGCAAGTTTGTTGACAGCATTAAAACAATTGAGAAATTGGGAGTGTGACCTGAAATTGGTTGCAATGAACGTTGCTTTTTCTTTCCATCTGCTTGCTAAAAATTTACCTTAAATTTTCACAAAGAATTGACTGTACATTTCTGAAATCCTAGCGCTCTAAGAATGAGAGTATTCATTTTTCTGTCCTGGGGCCAAATCCTGGTTTGGTTAATTACATTCTTCCTGATATTCTTGAGGACTTTCAAGTGGTTTCAGTCTTTTTTGTACAATCTGTTCCAAACTGGTACACAATCTGTTTCAAACTGGTATTTAGAATCATACAATACACTTGAGATATCTGTACTTTTGAAACATAACTGCACTTTTGTATTTTAAGTTCAGTAGGTGCGTCAATATTCTTGTATAGAATAATACTATCTCTTGACTGAATTAAGAAAATGTGGGTCGGGCGCCGTGGCTCATGCCTGTAATCCCAGCACTTTAGGAGGCCGAGGTGGGCAGATCACGAGGTCAGGAGATTGAGACCATCCTGGCTAACACAGTGAAACCCAGTCTCTACTAAAAATACAAAAAATTAGCGGGGTGTGGTCGTGGGCGCCTGTAGTCCCAGCTACTGAGGAGGCTGAGGCAGGAGAATGGCGTGAACCCGGGAGGCGGAGCTTGCAGTGAGCCGAGATCCTGCCACTGCACTCCAGCCTGGGTGACAGAGGGAGACCCCTTCTCAAAAAAAAAAAAAAAAAGGAAAGAAAGAAAATGTGGCACATATATACCATGGAACACTGTGCAGCCATAAAAAAGGATGAGTTCATGTCCTTTGTAGGGACATGGATGAAGCTGGAAACCGTCATTCTGAGCAAACTATGGCAAGCACAGAAAACCAAACGCCACATGTTCTCACTCATAGGTGGAAACTGAACAATGAGAACACTTGGACACAGGAAGGGGAACATCACACACTGGGGCCTGTTGGGAGTGGGGGATGGGGGAGGGATGGCATTAGGAGATATACCTAATGTAAATGATGAGTTGATGGGTGCAGCACACCAACATGGCACATGTATACATATGTAACAAACCTGCATGTTGTGCACATGTACCCTAGAACTTAAAGAATAATAAAACAATAAAAATAATTTTAAAAATACTATCTCTTATAAATGAAGATTATCCTGCTGACCACTTCTTTTAGACTTCCTTTCCTTTCTTGTGGGAATCATCATTTGCCACCTAATTATAATTATTTCAAGAAGTTATCCTCCCAAAGTGAATGTAATACAACACTTTATTCATCCTTATATCTTCCACAATATCTAGCATAGTATCTTGCACAGTAAGTATTTATAAATTAATAAATGCTTTAAAATTTTTCATAAGTGATATTTTATACAAATGTATCTAGTCTTTCACCTCATTTCCCTTGTGACCAAGTTTGTTGACATTAGACACACCTAGGATGCCAAACTTAATGAATCCTATTGTCATTAAATGTACTAGGCTGTGTGATACCTTACAAGGAAGATGATTCATTGAAACCTCCTTAAAAAAATAGACCATTGAAGTCGGGAGTGGTGGCTCACACCTGTAATCACAGCACTTTGGGAGGCTAAGGTGGGTGGATCACCTGAGGTCAGGAGTTCGAGACTAGCCTGACCAACATGGTGAAACCCCATCTCTACTAAAAATACAAAAATTAGCCGAGCATGGTGGCGGGTGCCTGTAATCCCAGCCACTTGGGAGGCTGAGGCAGGAGAATCGCTTGAACCCGGGAGCGGAGGTTGCAGTGAGCTGAGATCGTGCCATTGCACGCCAACCTGGGTGACAAGAGTGAGACTCCATCTCAGGAAAAAAAAAAAAAAAAAAGACCATTGAGTGCCTTTTACATAGGTCTTAGCCAACTCTCTCCTTCAAGTGCTTAGCCTAAGATCAAGGCTAATTAAAAGAGAAAAAAGGTCACTTTCAGTCATTGAGAAAAGGGTGTTCTCATCAGTTTCTTTAAACCATTAAATAATTCATTCATTCAATCAGAGTTTATTAAGCTCCAATTAAGGCCCAGGAATACAAAGACAAGAAAGACATGACATGATACTTCCTGCCCACAAAAAAGCATACAATCTAGTGGTAAAGCAGGTAAGGAAGTCACTGTTAGACTGAAAGTCCATTCCCAGATCAGGAAAACCTTCCCATTGGGGAGATTCTTGAACTGAATGTTAAATGACAGGGAGGTGCTAACCAGAAGAAGGAGGGAGCAAGCATTCAAAACAAAGAAAACAATATCTGTGCAGATGTGTGGAGGCATAAAGCATCACCATGCTTTAGAGGCACTGTAAGTGTATTAGTCCGTTTTCATGCTGCTGATAAACACATACCTGAGACTGGGAAGAAAAAGAAGTTTAATGGACTTACAGTTCCACATGGCTGGGAAGGCCTCACAATCATGGTGGAAGGCGGTAAGGAGGAAGTCACATCTTTCATGGATGGCAGCAGGCGAAAAGAGCTTGTGCAGGGAAACTCCCATTTTTAAAACCATCAGATCTCTTGAGACTTATTCACTATCACGAGAACAGCACAGGAAAGGCCTATCCCCATGATTCAACTATCTCCCAGTGGGTCCCTCCTACAACAGGTGGAAATTATGGGAGCTATAAGATGAGATTTGGGTGGGGACACAGAGACAAACCGTATTAGTAAGTAATTCCATTTTGTCAGAACAGGCATAGAGAAGAGTCAAAGAGGTTGGAGGAAAGGGTAGGAAGGGCTTCATTCATGAAGGGGCTCAGGTTAAACTAAGGAATTTGAATTTGATACTCTGGAAAATGTAGTAAATAATAAAATATTTGAAGTATTTTAGCTCCAGAACAACTGAGTTTGTGTTTGGGAGACCAAGAAGACCAGACTGGAGCAGGAGAAAATTAGGAGGTGATGGCAACAACCTGAATCCTAATGAGATGTGTGCTGCAGGTCTCAATAAAAGCAAGAGGTCATAAAATGGGGAGGAGGGACTAGATGGGAGAAACATTAAAGAGGTAGAATCTACAGAATATATAATTGGATATGAGGGAGTGAATGCAACGGAGACGTTTAGAATGACCCTCGGGATTCTGGTTTAGAAGAGTGACTGAATGGTGGTGACTTCTGAAATAAAGAGCATAGGAAAAGAGCAGGTTTCAGGGAACTGGCTGAATACCTGTATGAGAAAGAATAGTACCATAATTCCAGGCACGTTAGTCCATCATTTCCCCAAGTGTGTTCTTCGGAACTCTAGTCCCACAGGATTTTAGTAGGTGTGATTCCCCCTCAAAATTTTAAGTTCCTTTAATCAAATGAGAATTCCAAACTGGAGAATTCTAGTTAGAATGGGTTTCTAAACTAGAGAGGTTTCTGGTGGTTTTAATATTTTAATGCACAGTGGGAATTTCTGAGGTAGATATTATATACAAGCGCTTTCCAAATGTATTCAACCATGAAAGCCTTTTTCCAATGGAACATCTTATAAGACATGAGTTCCACAGCACAATTTGGGAAATGCTGACCTAAACCAGATTTTTGGTTTATAGTAAAGGAAGCTGTAGCTTAAGACATAAAGTGACTTGTCTAAAGTTACACAGCTATTACTAGAAGATACTGGAGTAGGGTCTGTATCTTCTGACCCTAGTCACATTCTGTTTCCAATACATATTGCTTTATGAGTTACAAACTCAATTCCAGCACCTTCCACCAATCATGGGGAGAGGAATAAAAAATTATGGAATATATCATTTTAAATGATGTTTCCAATCAGTGATTTTTAAAGATATGCTAATTTTTAATGGTTAATATTTTACATAAGATAAAAAGATTTGTACTTTGGAGAAGTGGGACTGATTATCACCTTCATATGATTTTTCTGATAATTGAACAGGAGACTTATAAAATTAAATTACCTAACTAAATAGAACATTCATCTAGTCGTCCTATCCCTAAAGTAGCTTTAAATAAAATAAACTTTCAGGAATTGATAGAAACATTAAAACTCTCCCCAAAAATGTTAGTGTTTTTTTTTTGTGTGTGTTTTTGAGATGGAGTCTTGCTCTGTCGCCCAGGCTGGAGTGCAGGGACACAAACTCGGCTCACTGCAAGCTCCGCATCTCGGGTTCACGGCATTCTCCTGCCTCAGCCTCCCGAGTAGCTGGGACTACAGGAGCCTGCCACCATGCCCAGGTATTTTTTGTGTGTGTTTTCAGTAGAGATGGGGTTTCACCGTGTTAGCCAGGATTGTCTCGATCTCCTGACCTTGTGATCCGCCCACTTTGGCCTCCCAGAGTGCTCAGATTACAGGCATGAGCCACCGTGCCTGGCCAAATTTTAGTGTTGATTTTATTCCACCTGCACACGGAAGGAAATGTCTAGTGCTATGAAAATCCACACCAGATTTTGACTTCCTCTCTGGCACAATTCCCCTGATTCTGAAAACTCTAATAGCTAATGGATGAGAGAGTTTTCTTATCCTAAATTTGTATTCTTAATTCCCAAAGGAGGAATTTTAGTACTTCCTATTCTTAGAAAAATGAGACAATTTTTTTTTTTTTTCAAGAGACCTCTTAGGACTCTGGGACAAATTTTAAGAGTAGCTTCTATACACATTACCTTTGAAACAAGTTATCAGCGTTTTAATTTATGTTTTGTACTTCATAAAGTATTTGTTTCATTACTGAATGCTATATTCATTTTTAGTAGGCAGATCAAGACCATCATATGTGGTGTAAATATGTTGAGTGAATGAGTAATTAATCACTTTATTTTTTATTTTTTTTGGAGACAGAGTCTTACTGTGTTGCCCAGGCTGGAGTGCAGTGGCACAATCTCAGCTCGCTGCCACCTCTGCCTCCCAGGTTCAAGCAATTCTCCAGCCTCAGCCTCCCAAGTAGCTGGGACGGCAGGTGTGTACCACCATGCCCAGCTAGTTTTTGTATTTTTAGTAGAGATGGGGTTTCACCATGTTGGTCAGGCTGATCTTAAACTCCTGAGCTCAGATGATCCACCTGCCTCAGCCTCCCAAAGTACTGGGATTACAGGTGTAAGTCACCATGCCCAGCCATGAATTAATTACTTTAAAACTTCAGTAGCTATAGGTCATGGAGAAAACACTATTATTATTTATTTTATTAATAATAAAATATTGGGCTGGAGTCTCCCTCTCTTGCCCAGGCTGGAGTGCGGTGGCAATATTCTAGGCTCACTGCAAGCTCCGCCTCCTGGGTTCACGCCATTCTACTGCCTCAGCCTCCCAAGTAGCTGGGATTACAGGTATGTGCCACCAGGCCCAGCTAATTTTTTGTATTTTTAGTAGACACGGGGCTTCACCATGTTAGCCAGGACGGTCTCGATCTTCTGACCTCATTATCTGCCCGCCAAGGCCTCCCAAAGTGCTGGGGTTACAGGCGTGAGCCACTGCGCCCATTATTATTTTTGAGACAGAGTCTTGCTCTGTTACCAGGCTGGAGTGCAGTGGCACGATCTCAGCTCACTGCAACCTCTACCTCCTGGGTTCAAGTGATTATTCTGCCTCAGCCTCCCAAGTAGCTGGGACTACAGGCACGCACCACCACACCCAGGCAATTTTTTGTACTTTTAGTAGAGACTAGTTTTCACTATGTTGGCCAGGATGTTCTCGATCTCTTGACCTTGTGATCTGCCCGCCTCGGCCTCCCAAAGTGTTGGGATTACAGGCGTGAGCCACCGCACCCAGCGCAAAAAACACTATTATTAATCCATTTATCAAATCAATTGCATTTATTTATTTAATGTTCACGGCATCTCCAACTGTGTCTAGAATCACTAGAGAAATACATGAAATAGTCTCTGATTTTAAAAAATGATTCCACCCATTGTTGACAAGGATAGGAAGAAATAGGCACTCTCATACCTGCAAGTGGGAATATAAATCATTGCAACCTTTTTCTATAAGGCAGTTTGGCAATAGATACTCAAAGGAGTGAGAACAAAACATTAGCTAGGATGTTGTGGGATGATGGCAAATACTTGGAAAGCCCCTAAATGTCTAGCCATGGGAGGCTGTTTAAGAAAATGAAGGCTGCGGCTGGGTGCAATGGCTCATGCCTGTAATCCCAGCACTTTGGGAGGCCGAGGCCAGCAGATCACCAGGTCAGGAGATCGAGGCCATCCTGACCAACATGGTGAAACCCTTCTCCACCAGAAATACAAAAAATTAGCCAGGGTTGGTGGCACACGCCTGTAGTCCCAGCTATTTAGGAGGCTGAGGCAGGAGAAAGGTTTGAACCCGGGAGGAAGAGGTTGCAGTGAGCTGAGATCCGGCCACTGCACTCCAGCCTGGTAACAGAGCAAGACTCTGTCTCAAAAAAAAAAAAAAAAAAAGATAGAAAATGAAAACTGAGCATGGTGGCTCACACCTGTAATCCCGGCACTTTGGGAAGCTGAGGTAGGCAGATCACCTGAGGTCAGGAGTTTAAGATCAGACTGGCCAACATGGCGAAACCCCGTCTCTACTAAAAATACAAAAATTAGCTGGGTGTGGTGGCGTACACCTGTAATCCCAGCTACTTGGGAGTCTGAGGTGGGAGGATCGCTTGAACCTGGGAGGCAGAGATTGCAGTGAGTCAAGATTGCACCACTGCACTCCAGCCTGGATGACAGAGAGAGACTCTGTCTTAGAAAAAAGAAAAGAAAATGGTTGGGTGCAGTGACTCACACCTGTAATCCTAGCACTTTGGGAGGCCAAGGTGGGCAAATCAGGAGGTCAGGAGATCAAGACCATCCTAGCTAACATGGTGAAACCCTGTCTGTACTAAAAAATACAAAAAACTAGCCAGGCGTAGTGGCGGGCACCTGTAGTCCCAGCTACTCGGGAGGCTGAGGCAGGAGAATGGCGTGAACCCGGGAGGTGGAGCTTGCAGTGAGCCAAGATCGCACTACTGCACTCCAGCCTGGGTGACACAGCGAGACTCTGTCTCAAAAAAAAAAAAAAAAAAAAGAAAGAAAATGATGATTTGTAGAATTTTTTTGATATGAAAAGATGTTTACAATATGTTGATTAACAAATCACAAACATTATGTACAATATGAACCCATGAGAAAACATATAGGAAAAACCTAGAAGGAAATGCAAGAAGATGAAGTGTTTATTGCAGAGTTGCATGATGGTGGTATTTTCTTTCCCTATTTTATCTTTTAACAACAAATTTGTATTCTTTAACTGGCAATTAAATGAATTGCACTACATCAATATTTATGAAGACAAATCTCTTTTAAAATGTTGAGGAAAACAATAATATAAAATGTATATTATTTAAAAATAGTTAATTTTACTTTAAAAGGGGATCTCTACATTCAATAAATTTTACTCATGAGACAAGAACATATGAAATAACCAGAGAACAACTAAATATTAAGCTCTGATACAGACTATAAGTACAGTAGGAGTTAAGGGAAGAGGGAATTCAACAGACGTTAGAGCAGGTTAAGATAACTTCATAGAACAAATGATATTTAGCTGACACTTAGAATCTGAATGCCAAGAGGAGAAACAGAGTTAGGGGTAGTAATAGAGGGGTGAATCAGGGGCCTCATATGGCCCAAATCAGAGACATCTCATTCCTCCCAGTCAAATATTAACAACTGCAGAACACTTGATCCTTACCTTTAAGTATATTTCTGCTTTGTGCATGTGAGATTTAAATACCCTACGTAATATAAATATGTAGTAAACAGAGTATGACATACCTACACCTCATAAAACAATTATTTTAGTTGTTTTTTTCTAAAGAGTAGCCCTTTTGGGTCAGGCGCGGTGGTTCATGCCTGTAATCCCAGCACTTTGGGAGGCCAAGGCAGGTGGATCACCTGAGGTCAGGAGCCCAAGACCAGCTTGGCCAACATTGCTGAAACCTCATCTCTACTAAAAACACAAAAAATTAACTGGGTATGGTGAGGCCACCTGTAGTCCCAGCTACTCAGGAGGCCGAGGCAAGAGAATCGCATGAACCCGGGTGGCAGAGGTTGCAGTGAGCCAAGATCGCGCCACTGTACTCTAACCTGGGTGACAGAGCAAGACTCCGTCTCAAAAAAAAAAAAAAAAGAGTAGTCCTTTTGGGGAGGCTTTTTATCTGCAAAATCTATAAAACTGGACGTTTCCAGGTATTTACTTAGAACTAGTACAAACTATTATGCAAGAGCAGTTATCACAATAACCTGAACCCTTGTGAATGTTCTGACGTCTATACCAGTCAGACCACAAATGAATTCAACCAACCAGAACCCAGCAATTATCTGATTACACAAACGTTAGAGTGCAATTATTAAGCCAGCTTTCCAAGGTGATAACTAAACTGCTACTAATAGTATTAGCTACACATATTAGAGTGAGTGAATGACTTGTGTTTGGTACCTAGTAAAACCAAAAATATTACACCCATCTCAAAAATGCCTGCAGTGGGAAAGAATGGCAGAACCTGAACTTCCATCTTTTTTGTTTGTTTGTTTTCTTAGTAAACACTGGGAAAAACTGTTTTTCAGAGCTGAAGAGGTCTAATAACCAATGCAGTAGAGTCCAATTTTAAAAGTGCCAGCCATTTTCCCAACTCCACACCCTTGCAATTACTATTCATTCCCTCTGTCTAGAACGTCCTTTCTTCCTTCTCTGTTTGGTCTGCTCCTACTCACTACAGTTCAGCTGTCTCCTCCTTCATTCCCAGTTCCCCTAGATAAAGCTATTTGCTATATCTTACGCGTTCTCAAAAAACTTTGCACATTGGTATTAGAATATTTTGTGCATGCGTCTGACTCCTCCGAAAAACCATGAGTTCTTCCAAGGGCAAAGACTGTGACTTACTCATGCATATATTTTCTTTAGCACCTTGCATGTTGTCTTGTACGTAGAAAAGTTCAGCGGTATTTGTCAAGAAAAGGATGATGAGAGATATAGTTAAGAAAAGTTGGCCGGGCGCCGTGGCTCAAGCCTGTAATACCAGCACTTTGGGAGGCCAAGACGGGCGGATCACGAGGTCAGGAGATCGAGACCATCCTGGCTAACACGGTGAAACCCCCGTCTCTACTAAAAAATACAAAAAACTAGCCGGGCGAGGTGGCGGGCGCCTGTAGTCCCAGCTACTCACTCGGGAGGCTGAGGCAGGAGAATGGCGTAAACCCGGGAAGCAGAGCTTGCAGTAAGCTGAGATCGCGCCACTGGACTCCAGCCTGGGTGACAGAGCGAGACTCCGTCTCAAACAAAAAAAAAAAAAAAAAAAGAAAAAAGAAAAGAAAAGTCTGGCAACATTTTTTTTTTTTTTTTTTTAGACAAGGTTTTGTTCTTGTTGCCCAAGCTGGAGTGCAATGATGCAATCTCAGCTCATCGCAACCTCCGCCTTCCGGGTTCAAGTGATTCTCCTGCCTCAGCCTCAGTAGCTGGGATTATGGGTGCACGCCACCACTCCTCGCTAATTTTTTGTATTTTTAGTAGAAACGGGTTTCACCATGTTAGTCAGACTGGTCTCGAACTCCTGACCTCAGGTGATCCGCCCGCCTCGGCCTCCCAAAGTGCTGGGATTACAGGCGTGAGCCACCACACCCAGCAGAAGTCTGGCAACATTTTGAAGATAGATTGGAGTAAGGAAAACAATCAGAAGGCTGGTTGTATTAATCCAGGCGTGAAATGATGAGAAATGAGAAAGGAGGGAAATTGAATTACATTTGGAAAAACTGTCAGACACAGGTGACAGATTGGACAAGGGTAAGAAGATTGGACAGATCGAACAAGGGTAAGAAGAAGAAGAGTCTGACTGGGCACAGTGGCTCACGCCTGTAATCTCAGCACTTTGGGAGGCCGAGGTGGGCAGATCACGAGGTCAGGAGATCGAGACCATCCTGGCTAATACAGTGAAACCCTGTCTCTACTGAAAAATGCAAAAAAAAAAAAAAAAAAAAAATTAGCCAGGCGTGGTGGCAGGCGCCTGTAGTCCCAGCTACTCCGGAGGCTGAGGCAGGAGAACGGTGTGAACCCGGCAGGCGGAGCTTGCAGTGAGCCAAGATCGTGCCACTGCACTCCAGCCTGGGCAACAGAGCGAGACTCCATCTCAATTAAAAAAAAAAAAAAAATTAGAAGAAGAGTCCAAGATTACTCCAGGGTTTCTAGACAGGAAGAATATTGAAAGCAGAGGACAGACAGCATCACTGAATCAACAGATATTTACCGAGTGCCTGTCGAGCTCAAGGCACAGCGCTGAGTGATGGGGAAGCCACAGGGAAGTGTCTGCTAACTAGGACAGCTGAGAGGCATATGAGTTCAGTTTGGGACAAGTTACATTTGAAGTAATGATGGAACATCCAAATGGATCTGTTCTTTAGCTTACTGGAAATAAAGAACTGGGTTGTCCTCAAGGCTAAGAATTGTGTCTTTTTAATCACTGAATATCCAGTCTCTGCCTTTTATCACAGTGTCTAAGACATCGCTGGGTTAGTTTTCTAGGGCTGCTATAACAAAAAGACACAGCCTCGGTTGCTTACACAACAGAAATTTACTTTCTCCCAGTTCTAGATGCTGGAAGTCCGAGATAAGCTATTGGCAGGCTTGATTTCTTCTCTGAGGCCTCTCTTCTTGGCGTGCAGGTGGCCGTCTTCTCCCTGTGTCTTCACACGGTCATCCCTCTATGCAGTCATGTGTCTGGTGTCTTGTATCCTAATCTCTTCTTAAAATGCCAATACTGGCCGGGCGCCATGGCTCACACCTATAATCCCAGCACTTTGGGAGGCCGAGACAGGCGGATCACGAGGTCAGGAGACTGAGACCATCCTGGCTAACACAGTGAAACCTCATCTCTACTAAAAAATACAAAAAAAAAAAAAAAAAAAAAAAGCCGGGTGTAGTGGCGGGTGCCTGTAGACCCCCGCTACTAGGGAGGCTGAGGCAGGAGAATGGTGTGAACCTGGGAGGCGGAGCTTGCAGTAAGCCAAGATCGCACCACTGCACTCCAGCCTGGGCGACAGAGTGAGACTATGTCTCAAGAAAAAAAGAATGCCAATAGTACTGGATTCGAGCTTACCCCACCTACCCCATTTTAACTTAATTGCCCCTTTAAAGGCTGTATCGCCAAATACAGTCACATTCTGAGGTACTAGGGGTAAGGGCTTTGGCAAACAAATTTTGGGGGGACAAAATTCAACCTGTAACAGTTACCCAATAAATATTGTTGAATTGAAGGGTGTGTTTCCAAGGTGAGAAGTCAAGAACGAAGATGGTGGCCATAAAGACTGGAAGTATAGGTACACATATACATACATATTCTATATAATAAATGGTTGATAAAATATGTGATGTGTTTAACAACATTCCATATGTTTAAAGTATTGTTCCTTATTTACAATAAGTAAATGCACTGTGCAAAATTGTAATGAATGTGGCTTATTAATGCAGTCTTTCCATCAACCCCTGCATATTCATCAGTGATTCTTTGCTTCAGATGATTTGTGTCTGAGATTTTCATTGAATAAATGTGAATCTTTTTTTTATTTATAATTTTTTTTTTTTAGATGGAGTTTCATTCTTGTTGCCCAGGCTGGAGTGCAATGGCGCAATCTCGGCTCACTGCAACCTCTGCCTCCCAGGTTCAAGTGATTCTCCTGCCTCAGCCTCCCTAGTAGCTGGGATTACAGGCATGTGCCACCTTGCCCGGCTAATTTTGTATTTTTAGTAGAGACGGGGTTTCTCCATGTTGGTCAGGCTGGTCTCGAATTCCTGACCTCAGGTGATCTGCCTGCCTCAGCCTCCCAAAGTTCTGGGATTACAGGCGTGAGCCACTGCGCCTGGCCAAGTGTGCGTCTTTAGTATACCCCAGAAGAAGTAATCATGGAGGTTCAATCTGTAAAAAAATGAAGTATTATCTAGGTTTCCAGATTTTATCTTCAACCTGTATATATGTAACAAATAAGCAAAATGTGGTTTTATGGAAGTTTCAGAGTCCTGTTATTTAATGAAAAGCATTTTTAGGTTCTCCTAATATTACACGTTCAGCATTTAACACATTTTTCCTTTATAATTCGTTTAGAGGAGTGATGAGTGAGTTAAGAAATTATTCTCTCCCTTTGCTACCTCATGGTCATGTTTGTATGATTCTTTGAACTACTTGAGAAAGGTCATTTGAAAAATATGTCATGGAAAAAACAAACAAAGTAAACAGATGCATAGCTGATCACAAGAACTTTTGTTCAGTTATGCTCTTTGAGGCAAGGCTATGCCAAAGAACATGACATCCCCTAAGTGCTCTCACCGAGCCCCATCAGTCAATATCCCTAGATTGTTTCTTCCTTACTGTTTTCTCTGCCACCACCCTCTTGAAACCTTCATCATCTCATAACAGGGGTTTGCAGAAGCCTGTGGGCTGGTTTCCTATAAACCTCTCTCTCCTCCCTTTGAAACACTCCTAACCAATCTGGAACCACTAGAACCACTTTCGCACCATTTTTCTGTTAAAAAAACAACAACAAAAAAGATATACAATGTTTTTATTTTGAAAAATACAGATCAGCAAATACCATGTACAGTATGAGTCTGATATTGTTGAAAACAAAAAACCCAAACCCATAAAGGTGAATATACATTTATTGTATTAGTTTCCTATTGCTTCTGTAACAAACTGCCATAAACTCAGTTGTGTGAAACAATACAGTTATTATCTTACAGTTTGGGGGTCAGAAGTCCAAAATCAGTCTCAGTGGTCTAAAATTCAGGTGTTAACAGAACTTCCTTTCTTCTAGAAGCTCTAGGGGAAAATTCCTTTCTTTGCCTTTTCTAGCTGCTAGAGTTTGTCTGTATATTTTGACTTAGGGTTTCATCTTCAGTCTTCAAAGCCAGCAGCATGGTATCTTCCAATTTCTGTCTGACTCTGACTCCTCTGTCTCCCTCTTTTTTTTTTTTTTTTTTTTTTTTTTTTTTTTTTTTTTTAGATGGAGTCTTGCTTTGTTGCCCAGACCTGAGTGCGACGGTGTGGTCTTGGCTCACTGCAACCACCTCCACCTCCTGGGTTCAAGTGATTCTCCTGCCTCAGCCTCCTGAGTAGCTGGGATTATAGGCACTTGCCACCACGCCCAGCTAAGTTTTGTATTTTTAGTAGAGATGGAGGTTTCACCATGTTGGCCAGGCTGATCTCGAACGCCTGACCTCGTGATCCGCCCACCTCAGCCTCCCAAAGTGCTGGGATGACAGGCGTGAGCTCCCATGCCCGCACCCCTGTCTCCGTCTTATAAAGACCGTAGCAATTACACTGGGCCCTCCAATCAATTCAGGATAATCTTTCCAACTCAAGATGCTTAACTTAATTACAACTGCAAAATCTCTTTTGCCATGTAAAACAAACCCACATTCACAGGTTCCAGGAATTAGAATACGGATATCTTTTGTGGGGTGGGACATTACTCTGTCACTCCCATACGTAGATACACACCAATGCACAGTGTACATGGAAAACAAGCTGAAAGAAAGTATACCAAAATATTAATGGGTTGATTATTTTTAGGTTAATAATGTTAGGTGATTTCAATTTTTACTTCTTTGTATTTGAGCAATATTTCCAGTTTTCAAAATGATCTTGCATTACTTTTGTATTTATAGACAGTGTCAACAACAAAAACAATTCAATAAATGTTACTGTAGGGGACATGTGCTATTTCCTCTGCCCTGCTCTTTTTTCTTCTGGAGACAGCAAATTTCTTTTGGAACTGCTCCTCCCAACCCAGCCCCTAACTCAACCCTGTAGTTCTTAGGGATGCCGCCAATCAAAAGTACTTCTTTCTTTATCCTGATTGTAGGGGAGAACATGTGATCCACACTAAGGTAACCAAAGGCATTCCCAGCTTCTTTCCTTCCTTCCTTCCTTCCTTCCTTCCTTCCTTCCTTCCTTCCTTCTTCCTTCCTTCCTTCCCTTCTTCTCCTTCTCCTCCTCCTCCTCCTCCTCCCCCTCCTCCTCCTCCTCCTTTTTTTTCTCTCTCTCTCTCAGCTGGAATTAGGACAAAAAGTTCATTCTTTTGTGATGAGACTCTCAGCAAAATGCAAACCAGAAAATGTTGGTGACTATGGCTCTAATATCATAGAAAACATGAAAGCAAAGCAAAGATGAGGAAAACAAAGAGAAAGAGAGAATCCTAGCGGTATTTGCATCCTTGGTTCAGGTTGTCTGAGGACCAATTCTATTTCCCTCCTTCCCGAGGTTTGGATATATAAAGGAATAGATTCCCTTTTCTGCCAAAGCTGGCTGTTTGTATCATTTGCAACAAGAGTCAGGATTAAAATAGAAATGTTTTTAAGCCTGCAACAATTCCTTGTTTCTTGTAACAGTTTCCAATTAGCTCCTCCGGCTAACTTCAAAGCTGTTCATAACCCCCTCCTTCTCTGCCTCCACTCAGCTGACCTCATCTTTTCTTACTCAGTTTATGGAGTTCGCTTTTGTGGCTTTGCTCTTTGCTCTTATTAGTCTCCTTGTCTGGACTATCTTCATTTCCCCCGCCCTGCCCATCCTAATCCTGTCCAACCTTCCCAGCCACTCCCAGTACACATCCATGAAACAATCCCCAAATCAGCCATGGAATTCCCTTTCAGAATGTTTATAATATGTAAGGTCTATATCATGCATTCCACACCTATGTCCTCTTTTTTTTTTTTTTTTTTTGAGACAGTGTCTTCCTCTGTCACCCAGGCTAGAGTACAGTGGCACAATCTCGGCTCACTGTAACCTTCACTTCCCAAGTTCAAGTGATTCTCCTGCCTCAGCCTCCTAAGTAGCTGGGATTACAGGCATGCACCGCCATGCCCAGCTAATTTTTGTATTTTTAGTAGAGACAGGTTTCACCATGTTAGTCAGGCTGGTCTTGAACTCCTGACCTCGTGATCCGTCCACCTCAACCTCCGAAAGTACTGGGATTACAGGCGTGAGCCACTGTGCCCGGCCCTTATGTCCACTTTTTATGGTTTGAGGTCACTCCAAATAAATTATAAACCCCATGAGGATTAGAACTATACCATGTCTTACATATTGCACTCATGGAGCTACCTGTGCATGATGATTAATTCAATCACATGTTAAGAAAAAGCTCAGAAATATTAAGGGAGAGTCCTCTGTGGAAGAAAGTGTAGTGGGCATTGTGAATATTTGTAAGCGAGAAATGGCCTGGTACATTGGAGGACAGTTTCATGACACTAAGTTGTTATTTTTATGCTGTATGTCTTCTCATCATTTCCACAAAGATAATTTAAGAATGGGAAGTAAGACCCGAAGGGGAAATAAGAAGCCAGAATTATTTAGCCGTGGGAAGAAAAAATGGAGGAGGACCTAACAATCTTAATATTTGTGAAAAATTGCTATCTAGAAGATAAGGTTCTCCTTCCTTAGGAATTAAGAATGAGGTGGGAAATAAGCATATAATCATATGATGAAATTTAAATATGTCTAGATAGATTTTTCACCACAAGGGTGTCAAACAATAAAATGAGTTCTGAACTTTGTATAATGTATTTCTTTCTCTTTTTCTATTTTTTTGAGACAGAGTTTCTCTCTGTCGCCCAGGCTGGAGTGCAGTGGTGAGAACTTGGCTCACTATGACCTCCATCTCCTGGGCTCAAGCAATTCTCCTTGTGTATCTGGGATTACAGGTGTGTGCCACCACACCCAGCTAATTTTTGTATTTGTTATAGAGACAGGGTTTTGCCATGTTGGTCAGGCTGGTCTCGAACTCCTGGCCTCAAGCGATCCTCCTGCCTTAGCCTCCCAAAGTGCTGGGATTATAGGAGTGAGCCACCATCCCAGGCCTGTATAATGTATTTCTATGGTAGTTCTAAAAAAGTCTTTTTAAATGGCTTAAGGGTAATTTTGCCTAAAAGTAAGGAATTGAGGCTGGGTGCGGTGGCTCACGCCTGTAATCCCAGCACTTTGGAAGGTTGAGGTAGGTGGATCACGAGGTCAGTTGTTCAAGACCAGCCTGGCCAAGATGGTGAAACACCAACTCTACTAAAAATACAAAAATTAGCCAGGTGTGGTAAAGTGCGCCTGTAATCCCAGCTACTTGGGAGGCTGAGGCAGGGAATTGCTTGAGGTTGCATTGCTTGAGGAGGAGGAGGTTGCAGTGAGCTGAAATCGGCCACTGCACTCCAGCCTGGGCGACAGAGCGAGACTCCATCTCAAAAAAAAAAAGTAAGGAATTGAATAAGATGACCACAAAAATTTCTTACAAACTCTAATAATCTACTTTATAAGACTTTTATGCAGAAGGGAGAAAAGTTTTTAAATATTAGATCCCCATATGCAGATGCTTTTATCATTTTCTCCACAAAAGGAGGATCTCTTATTCCAAATACATACAGAGATAAGTTAAAAACTTTTGCCTGATCTATTTATCTGCTTGCTTCCAAGGGAAAACTTAACTAGGCTCAGTTGTAACCCTATTTCTGCTTATGAAATTACATTAATATCTGTGTTTTTTTGCATCAAGTGGTAGCATAGATTTTAAGTCTAAATCTGGTATTACAAACACTGCACAATATTCCCTGCCTGGACAATGATATCCTTTCCCCAATAATTCTAACATTAACACAAAACAGAGCCCAACTCTGTGTAGTACTGTGCATCAGGACCAGTAGGACACCAATGATATGCCCCAGCCCATATCTGGGGCTGGGGTCAAGGGAGAAATGAGTAGGTAATGCATAGGGTAATTTTAGAGCAATAAAATTGTTCTGCCTGATACTGTAATAATGGATACATGACATTACACATTTGTCGAAATCCATAGAATGTATAACACAGAGTGAACCCCAATGTAAACTATGGACTTTTGTTAAGAATAACATATCAATATTGCCTCATCAATTGTAACAAATGTACCACAGTAATGTAAGATGTTAATAAAAGGGGAAGCTGGGGAGGAAGTGTGAAGGAAGAATACATGAACTCTGCATTTTCCATTCAACTTTTCTGTAAACCTAAAACTGCTCCAAAAATGCCTATTAAAAAAAAGTAATTCTAAACGCCTGAATTAGTACTTAGTTGGGGAAAAGAAAGGAAGCATAAAATAACTATATTGCTATATTTTGTTAAGAATATTATGCATGGGGGCCGGGCGCAGTGACTCACGCCTGTAATCTCAGCACTTTGGGAGGCCGAGGCGAGCGGATCATGAGGTCAGGAGATCAAGACCATCCTGGCTAACACGGTGAAACCCCGTCTCTACTAAAAATACAAAAAAAAAAAAAAAATTAGCCGGGTGTGGTGGCGGGTGCCTGTAGTCCCAACTACTCGGGAGGTTGAGGCAGGAGAATGGCGTGAACCCAGGGGCGGAGCATGCAGTGAGCAGAGATCGTGCCACTGCACTCCAGCCTGGGCGACAGAGCAAGACTCCGTCTCAAAAAAAAAAAAAAAAAAAGAATATTATGCATAATAACAGCTATCTATCTGTAGTAAACCGTCTCTCCTATATTTTAAGCATCTAAGAAAAAAAAAGAATCTTATTGCGGTAATGACCAGAGTCTCATTGGAAATAAATTAAACTTGAAGCCATGAATATTTTTTGTAACTTTGCTTACTCACTCTGTGCCAATATTGGGGAGAACACCATATTGTCCTCCATAAGTAACTTAAAATACTTACGACAAACTTTACCCTTTCCTTTTCTACCTCTTTTTGTACAGCAACAACTCAGTATCCATTTCAACCTTTATGTGGCTAAAAATATTGGCATCAAAGCTGGATCATGGACAGATAATGGTAAAATGTTTTCATTCCCTGTTTTTGTCATTACACTGTATTTTAGAACTAGAACAAATAATGGGCTTACCAGTTCTCCAGAAGGAATACTTCCTTTCAAAGCCCTCTCTTATGGACATTACAGCCAAGTACAGAAGTTAGACGGTATTACCAAAGGCAAGTAAAAGGGTTCTATGGGAGCACGTCATGAGGAATACACTTGGGGAATGAATGTTGTCTGTGAGCTCAGGGAACAAATGAATAGGGGGAGTGAAATAATTGCTTGAATGAATGGGGTGGTTTGAGGAATGACACAGGACTGTATATTTAATATATCAAGTATGTATACATTTATATTATAAATATAATATGTATATATTAATATATAAATGCATATTATACATTTGGTGTACACTGGTACACCAAATGCTTCATATATATTTAAAGATCACATTCTCAGTTGAACACAGCTAGTTCTTACATGTGGTTCACCACAGTAAACAAAACTGGATTTTTTTCTAAAGAATACCAGCTGCTGGTGAAAGGGATCACTACCCTTTTTCAGCAGGGGAAGGAGGTATATCTTCTTTTTCTATGCTTTCAAGCATCTCTGTTTAGTTGTTCTGGCTATGAATCTCAATCCTCAAACTCTCCTGGGTGAAAAAATGTCATATTTTTTAGTTTTCACGAAGTATATTAACTTTGACTCCAAGTCTCCCCTTCTACAAGTGAGAAATTCAAGATGAGTCATTGCTGGTGCTCCTCACCCCTGTTGTTCCCAACTCCCTGCCAGGGAGGTGCGGAGGCCTTACATAGCTTCAAGCACAGGGACGTCCCTTCCTTCATCTGCCCACACTGGGTTCCACGGAAGGTGCCCACTGTTTTAGTCCTCAGAGTCCCTCGGATCCAAGGACTCTGCTGCTTTCATACCACCGTTGGGTACAAGAGCCTTTGGCGAGCCAGAAATGCTTGGCCCCATCTTCAAGGCAGTACCAGGGACGAAAGTGCAGGAGAAGAACAGGTGTGCATGACAGCTCTCATTTTCTCTTTTAAAAAAATTTAAAATTTCTTATAATAATTTGTCATGTATTTAAATTTTTTTGTTGTTGTTATTTAGTAGGACTTCAGAACAACACAGAAAAACAACCATCTCTCATTGTCAAGACATACCCACCGTTTTCCCCAGAGGCAAACGATCCCAGTTCTCTTTTCCCTCCAGGGAATCCAGCATAGACCTCTCTATGTGTTTAGGAGTTTGGAAAAAAAGACCAAGAAGGGAAGTATCTTGCAAGCCACTTCTGCTTTCCTCCTTGTGACATATTAATATTTGCCTGCAGCAAAGAAGCATGGGGCCTACTATCTTCCTGAATATGGGACAAGAAAGAGGAAAATACACAGAGAATGCCATAAATACATATCTCAAAAGCTCCATCCTCCCACACAGTCAAATTGCACAAGCTTGCTCAGCTGAGTTAAAAGAGAGACTCTTTTGCCTGCAAACAGGTCAATCACCAGTAAGCTATTATACTTGATACCTACCCTCTTCTACAACTTCACTTAGAAATTCTGATTGGGAAAGAAAAGTCAAAAGTCAGAGGAATAAAATGGCTGCATAAAATTGTTTTCATAGTTTACATTTATTTTTCGTACAAGTTTAATTCCAGTAGGTAAAATATTAAAAGTATGAGCACCTGTAATCAGGGTCAATTGATAAAGTTAGAAAATTCCAGTAGGTATTTTGTCCTTTCAGAGCATGACTCTACCTTTAAAAATGTCAATGAGAATGTAATTTTGATAGTTACAATTGTACTGTAAGAAGAATCACCTGATGATTTGTAGTACCTACTCTCATGTATATTTACATTTAACGTACATCCACTGATTGTTTTTCCTAAAATAATCTGGTAAAGAGCAAGTCAAGTCCCTGCAAGCAGTTTCTTCAGTGATATGTTTGCAACTTCTGTAATAACTTTTGCTCTATAATTATTGCTTTTCTTTTCCTAGAAGCTCACGCGTTGACAAAGGGAAACATAGGAGTCTCCATTTAGTCTGGAGACTTCTGTATTCTTCTGCTTTAGTTTTGGATACATTTATGCATATGATAGCAATGCTAAGTAAAAGTTACAATTAGAATATATGGTAATGTAGGATGAGTAATATGTGTGCGTATATATATATACATAAAAAAAAAAAACACCAGAGATTCTTTGCTGTTACCACAACAAATAATGGGAAACCGCAAGGGTTTTTCATGCACTTTTCTATTTAAAGGGCCATCTATATAGAATATCTGTCAAATCCCTACCGTGTACTAAGTGAAAGATTTCTTTCCTAAATATTTTTACCATTTTGCTTACTTATATTTTATAAATTTATTTAATGAAAACATTATTTTATATTTTATAAATTTATTTTATATTTTATAAATTTTATAAATTTATTTAATGAAAACATTATTTCCTTTAAGTATTATTTAAAGAGAACATGGCTTTTAATTAAATATCAATGTTTCAGCTGTGCATGGTGGCGCATGCCTGTAATCCCAACTACTTGGGAGGCTGAGGCGTAAGAATCACTTGAACCTGAGAGGTGGAAGTTGCAGTGAGCTGAGGTGGCGCCACTGCATTCCAGCCTGGGTGACAGAGCGAGACTGTGTCTCAAAAAAAAAAAAACCCACAATAAAACAAATAAATATCAATGTTTGTTGAAACTATTCCATAATTATATTTCCCTAAACTTATTCTAGAGGAAAAGATAAATATATCTGCCACTGCTTACCCATGTCTATATATCATGGTTCATAGAATCTGGGACATTAAAACTGCACACATGGAAGCCAGCAATTAGCTGTCAGTGTAACGTGAGGATGTGTGTCTGACTTTTTCCTTAAGATTCCAAGAAAGGAGAAAAAAACCTTTTTCCTCCAGCATTCTCTAAGTGGCATAGCAATTGAACAACAAATCATCTACATCAAAATTTTTATCACATAGAAATGTGTACTCCTAGAGTATTATACAGAACAAAGAATTACCATAGATAATTTCTTCTGAATTTTTGGCTTTGCCTGACCTTCTGTCACTCTGATCTTCATCCATCATGTATTGATTCATCAAAAAACTTTTACTGAAAGCTTACTATGAATCAGGTATGTTCTTAGAAATATAAAAGCAAATGCAGTCTATGGCTGAACTGCTGAATTGTGTCCCATGGTCACTGTGGGAGCTGAATTTTACTAACTTGGTTTGGGGTGGTGGTGGTGAGGGAGGGTGACTCTGAGTTTCAGACTGACCAGTTGGCATAGGGTGGGTGCTTTGAGGGCTAAGGCAATGGGAAGCTGTTCAACCAGACAGTCTCCTGAGAGTAACAGCCATGCAGTCATGTCAGAGCAATGAATAGAATCCCAGGCAGGTGGTCTGTAGTAGGGAGGCCCGGAAGTGGGTAGCACTGCCCTGGTTTGTGGTAGTGCTACTCCTTTTCCCAAGAGGTCAAGAGCAAGATGGATCACAGGCCTAGAGTACCTAGGGTGGGAACTGTGAAGGATAGTATTGTTTACCGCCCCAAAGCTTCCCCAGCCTTTGCTATGAGGGGTAGCCATGTGATCCAATTCTAATGCAAGAACTGTTAAAAGATGTCTGTTGGGAGAAAGGGGTAGGCTTTTGAGAAATCTTTTGCTTTCCTGATAAAGAGGGTTAAGCATACCTGGCAAGAACATTTTCTCTTACTTTCATTTTCCAGCCTTGAATATGAGCATGATGCATGCTGCATGCTGCAGCATTATATAGTGAACAAAGGCAACAAGCCAAGTATGGTGGAAGAAGAGAGAAGCAGGCTGGGTCTTTGATATTGGACAGCCATAGCCCCAGCCCTGGATGGCCTGTTCCAGACATCTTGTCAAGTGAAAAAAAAAAAAAAAAAAGGAACACTTGTTTCATTAAGCCACGATTGGGATTGCTGTTGCTTATACCTAATTGAAATAGAAACCAAGGTTAAAACTCTATGGAAAATAATGGGATGAATGTGGGGATTCAGCTATTAAAGTGGGAGTAAGAGACGAGAGATGCAGGAAACTAGGGTGAAACTCAGTGATAAGGATCAGGCAGAGCACAACTGACAGAAGGCTGATTTTCAGATTTCTTTCTTTTTTTTTTTTGAGATGGAGTCTCGCTCTGTCACCCAGGCTGGAGTGCAGTGGCACAATCTCGGCTCACTACAACCTCTGCCTCTTGGGTTCAAGCCTCAGCCTCCCAAGTAGCTGGGACTACAGGCACATGCCATCATGCCCGGCTAACTTTTGTATTTTTTGTGGAGACAGAGTTTAACCATATTGGCCAGGCTGGTCTCGAACTCCTGACCTCATGATCTGTCTGCCTCGGCCTCCCAAAGTGCTGAGATTACAGGTATGAGCCACCACGCCTGGCTGATCTTCAGGTTTCTTAGATACCCTATGACCAAACAGGATTGGACTCAGAACCCAGGAGAAGGCTAAGGCATCTAGATTAGGGCATGGAGAGGTGTTTTGTTTGTTTGTTTGTTTTGAGACAGGGTCTCTGTCATCTAGGCTGGAGTGCAGTGGCACAATCACAACTCATTGCAGCTTTGATCTCCCAGGCTCAAGGAATCTTCCCACCTCAGCCTCCCGAGTAGCTGGCACTACAGGTGTACACTACCACGCCTGGCTAAGTGTGTTTTTTGTTTGTTTGTTTGTTTGTTTGTTTTTGGTTTTGTTTTGAGACAGAGTTTTGCTCTTGTCACCCAGGCTGGAGTGCAATGGCACGATCTCAGCCCACTGCAATCTCTGGCTCCCTGGTTCAAGCAATTCTCCTGCCTCAGCCTCCTGAGTAGCTGGGATTACTGGCGCTCACCACCATGCCTAGCTAATTTTGTTTGTTTGTTTTTTTGTTTCTGTTTTGTTTTAGATGGAGTTCCGCTCTTGCTGCCCAGGCTAAAGTGCAATGGTGCGATCTCAGCTCACTGCGACCTCCTCCTCCCGGGTTCAAGTGATTTTCCAGCCTCAGCCTCCTGACTAGCTGGGATTACAGGCATGTGCCACCATGCCCAGCTAATTTTGTATGTTTAGTAGAGACGGGGTTTCACCATGTTGGTCAGGCTGGTCTTAAACTCCTGACCTTGGGTGATCTGCCAACCTTGGCCTCCCAAAGTGCTGAGATTACAGGCATGAGCCACCGTGCTTGGCCTAATTTTTGTATTTTTAGTAGACATGGTGTTTCACCATGTTGGCCAGGCTGGTCTTGAACTCCTGACCTCAGGCGATTCGCCCACCCTCAGCCTCCCAAAGTGCGTGAGGGATTACAGGCGTGAGCCACTGTGCCTGGCCCAGGCTAAGTTTTAAAAAAGTTTTTGCATAGTATTCCATGGTGTATATGATACTATGCAGCCATAAAAAAGGATGAGTTCATGTCCTTTTCAGGGACATGGATGAAGCTGGAAACCATCATTCTCAGCAAACTAACACAAGAACAGAAAACCAAACACTGCATGTTCTCACTCATAAGTGGGAGTTGAACAATGAGAACACATGGACACAGGTAGGGGAACGTCACACACCGGGGCCTGTCGGCAAGTGGGGGGCAAAGGGAGGGATAGCATTAGGAGAAATACCTAATGTAGATGACAGGTTGATGGGTGCAGCAAACTACCATGGCATGTGTATACCTACGAACGAACCTGCACATTCTGTACATATATCCCAGAATGTAAAGTACAATTAAAAAAAAAACAAAAATTAAAAAAAAAATTTGTAGAAACGGGGTCCCACTATGTTGCCCAGGCAGGCCTTGAACTCCTGGGCTCAAGTGACCCTCCCACCTTGGCCTCACAAAGTGCTGAGATTACAGGCATGAGCCACTGTGCCCAGCAGGCATGGAGAGTTTTGAGGGCAGAGAAGGAGCCAAATCTGTGTCTTCTGTTGTCAAATTTCTCTTAAAATTTTATCCCATTGTTTGAAAGCTCCGAGATCATGTCTTTCATCATGCAAACCAAAAAATAAATACCATTTTTCTTTTTGAAAAATCACAACCTGTATTCCCTCATTGATAGATTGACTAAAATATCTGTTAAAGTGATTGATCTAAATTACAAAAATGAGAGTCAAGAGGTTTTACAGAACTAACACCTATGGAGCCCTGTGATTCAGTTGAGAAAAATATGACAATAATAATAAATATAGTATTATATTAGCAAAGAAGATGAATCACATTTAAAGATGATTAAAGCCTTTCTTATTAAAAAGTAGAAAGTATACAGGAGAGGCTGGGTGTGGTGGCTCATGCCTAAAATCCCAGCACTTTGGGAGGCCAAGGTGGGCAGATCACTTGAGGTCAGGAGTCTGAGACCAGCCAGGCCAACATGGTAAAACCCTGTCTCTACTGAAAATACAAAAACTAACCAGGTGTGGTAGCGTGCACCTGTAATCCCAGCTACTTGGGAGGCTGAGGCAAGAGAATTGCTTAAACCTGGGAGGCAGAGGAGGTAGGTCGGGCGTGGTGGCTCATGCCTGTAATCCCAGCATTTTGGGAGGCCGAGGCGGGTAGATCACAAGGTCAAAAGATTGAGACCATCCTGGCCAACATGGTGAAACCCTGTCTCTACTAAAAATACAAAAATTAGCTGGGCTGGTGGCAGGCGCCTGTAGTCCCAACTACTTGGGAGGCTGAGGCAGGAGAATCACTTAAACCCAGGAGGCAGAGGTTGCGGTGAGCCAAGATCGTGCCACTGCACTCCAACCTGGGCGATAGGGCGAGACTTCGTCTCAAAAAAAAAAAAAAAAAGAAAAGAAAAGAAAAAAAGGAAGGGGTAAAGTTAGGATTGAGAAGTGAGGACATATCCTGTGTCGGAGTGGGTAGGGAGAAGGTCTAGGATACAGAGGGACCCTGATGACTGCCTGGGCTCCATCTTGGATAGATGACTACACCCCTGACTTTGGTTATTCTTTTTTTTTTTTGAGACTGGGTCTTACTCATTACCCAGGCTGGAGTGCAGGTGGCAGGTGGCATGATAATAGCTCACTGCAACTTTTCACTCTAGGGCTAAAGTGATCCTCCTGCCTCAGCCTCCCAAGTAGCTGGGACTACAGGCATGTGCCACTGTGTCCAGCTAATGTTTTATTTTTTGTAGAGACAAAGTCTCGCTATGTTGTCTAAGTTGGTCTCAAACTCCTGGCCTCAAGCAATTTTCCTGTCTCCAGCTCCCAAAGTGCTGGGATTACAGGCTGGTTATTCTTGATATCAAACTTCCAGGCCCACCCAAAGAAAGCTCTCATTTACTAGGTTACATAGAGCTTCATCCAGAAAGAGCTTACTGAGGTGTGAATTGTCTCTAACAAAGTTTAAATCCTACTGAAGTTTCATTACTAGAAAGTCTGACCTAGTTGGTTGACTTTACACCCATGCAAAGTCATTTTGTTGTTAAAAAGACCTTACTCTATTTCAGATTTGGTTCTTTTCATGCGTTTCCCAAAGAGCTCTTCAGCCATTGTTCAGCTATTGACCAAATGGTTGGCTCCAACCAGAAATCTGATTAGAAACATGACTAAAAGGGAGGCCTTATCTTCAAGCCTAAATGGGAGCTGCACAGAAGTGACCATTTTCTCAGGGAGATTCGGTAATTTGGTTGAGGAGGCTTGTCCTCCACCTGTCAGAGGAATCCTCGGTCTAAAGTCGTCGTTCTTTCAAGGTCAGGAACAAGGATTTAGTTGTGGAGACCCTGACACATTTATCATACAGGAAAATAATTAATTCTTCATTCAGAGTAGGCATAGGCCATGCCAGAGTCTCCCTGGCCCCACAAAGATCTCTTTACCTGCTTGATTATGCTGAAATTCCTTTCTTTGACAGCTCTTTTCATTGACAATTAGAGATAAAAGACAAATTCCTCGTTGAAGAGATACCTTGATTGAAGCTCATTCATACCAGAGCGATAGGCCAATTAATTAACAAGCCTTAAGTGACTGATTTGGTGAGAGCTATGACTCCTTGAAGTGGATGATGAGGTGAAGAGAGGTCTACATAAAGCAGGAAGACTGGAATGAGTCTTATTAAAAGGGGAGATGATTGGGAGGCCAAGGTGGGTGGATCACCTGAGGTGAGGAGTTTGAGACCAGCCTGGCCAACATAGAAAACCCCGCCTCTACCAAAAATACAAAAAAAATTAGCCAGGTGTGGTGGCGTGCACCTGTAGTCCCAGCTTCTCAGGAGGCTGAGGCATGAGAATTGCTTGAATCTGGGAGGCAGGGGTTGCAGTGAGCTGAGACCATACCACAGCATTCCAGCCTGGGCAGCAGTGAGACTCTGTCGGAAAAAAAAAAAAAAAGGGAGGGGGGAGATGGGGACTCTAAAGGCAAATGTCATTTATTCTACTCAAGAATATTGCTTTTCAGTTGCACAGTGCACACTTCTTATTATGTAGAAAAGTGTATAGAAAAGTTATTATTTATTTGTTATTATCTATTATTATTATTACTAATTATGTAGAAGTAAGCAGTTTCATTCCAAACAGAACTGGTCCAGGTTTACATAGTAAGCTACTATTTCATCATTGTTAATTTCTATTTCTTTTTGTTGTTGTTGTCGTTTGTTTGTTTTGAGACAAGGTCTTGCTCTGTTGCCCAGGCTGGAGTACAGTGGCACAATCATGGCTCACTGCAGCTTTGGCCCCCCAGGCTCAAGCAATCTTCCCACCTCAGCCACCCAAATAGCTGGGACAAGCGCACACAACCGCATCCAGCTAATTTTTCAATTTTGTGTAGAGAAGGGGTCTCACTCTGCTGCCCAGGCTTGTTTCAAACTCCTGGGCTCAAGTGATCCTCCTGCCTCAGCCTCCCAAAGGGTAAGGATTACAGTTATGTGCCACTGTGCCCAGCCTTAATTGCTATTTCTGCTAACTAAAATAATAATGACAATACAAATGCACATATTACTTAATGACAGAAACCTACAAAATAAGCAAATTCAGATAATTCACCCAAATTGTTGCTTCGATCTCTTTCTCAAATAGGAGGAAGTGGAAGTCTTATCCTCTCTCCTCATATTTGTGATGCCCTAACTCCATTTACTTTTACTTCTTAGGAACTCGACTTCAATGCCAACTCAGGAGTTTTTATTTTCCATTTTAATCCTTGGGCAAATGATTTTTTTCATATTTTAAAGTGTGTCTTTTATCCAAAAATTACTGCATTATAAATTTGATGTGAAAGCCAAAGGCAGACATTTAAATAAGTGAATATTCTGTATCAATTAAATAGAAATTTGGCTGACATTATTTTTCCTTGTGCACATTCAACATATGCTGTGAGCACAGTATGAAATGACACACTTTTATAGCTAGAAAAAAGTATTGGAGGCCATTTTTGTCACTATTGAATGCTTCATATATATTAGTGTTTAGAAAAGAGTTGTGTGATCCTTGAATCATTTTAAATCACATTTAAAAGTACGCTATGTGGAAATGAAGGACATGACAGAAGTATAAGGAAAAAGTTGTAAGAAAAGGTAATTCTAGCCAGGCGCTGTGGCTCACGCCTGTAATCCCAACACTTTGGGAGGCAGAGGTGGGTAGATCATGAGGTCAGGAGTTCAAGACCAGCCTGACCAACATGGTGAAACCCCATCTCTACTAAAATTACAAAAATTAGCAGGGCATGGTGGTGGGCACCTGTAATCCCAGCTACTTGGGAGACTGAGGCAGAAGTGCTTTTTATGTATTTTTTTTTTTAATAATTTTTTTTTTTGAGATAGAGTTTCACTTTGTTGCCCAGGCTGCAGTGCAGTGGCACAACCCTGGCTCACTGCAGCCTCAACTTCTTGGAGTCAAGCAATCCTCCAGCCTCAGCCTCCTGAGTAGCTGAGACTACAGGTACATGCCACCATGCCCAGCTAATTTAAAATTTTTAAACATTTTTTGTAGAGATGGGGGTCTCATTATGTTGCTTGGGCTGGTCTTGAACTTCTGGGCTCAAGCAATCCCCTTGCCTCAGTCTGCCAAGGTGCTGGAATTACAGGCATGAACTACTGCACCTGGCCTCAGGCATCCTATTAAGAGAGTTAATGAAGGGAGTAATTATAACCTAAGATCAATCTTCACCCAGAAAGCATAACCCAAGGGTTGCTAATGGAACGTCAGCTAGAACAGGGGTTTTATCTTTTGCCATGTTGACTCCAACTCTCTCTAGAGTGGCAAAGAAACAGAAAATACCAGGTCTGCCCAGACCTACAATAACTGAATAGTTACAAGTTAGCAGAGCACATTCCAAATCACACAAAAATGCTTACTCTAAATGCACCATGACTACTATCTGGCTTGGTTGCATTTTCCAAATCAGTTGTGTGGGGTTGGGAACTTTAAACCATCTAGTTTAAATTTAGATCAAGCTCCTATATCAAATTCCCACACTCCTCCCTTGATTCTAACCTCCCAGAATAATGTTCTCTCTAATCCTTTGCTCTCCTTCCTGCTTATCTGCTTTCATTTGTTCTTACAGCCTAATCCATTTTATAAGATCTGTTCAGGCTCCCATCAGGGCTAATGCTTTAGTCTCCTCCTGGCTCTCTGCGATCTCCTGTTTTTAGCTCCAACAGCTGGGATCCTGAAGCCCTCACTTGTAGGCTCAGCCCTATGTTTATATTTGGGAACAGCTCTCTGTCAGGGCTGGGAGAATTAGAAGAGTCTTAGGCCAGTATCTAGACAACTCTGCCTCAAACCAGCCTGTCTGCTGATGCCATTTTAACACTCTTCTTGTATTTATTCAGCAATTACCATCCCCTACCACCCACCCCCTACCATATGCCAGGCACTGTGTGAAGAATTGGAGACACATCATACCAAGACACAGTCCTTACCTTGAGGGCCTTTAGATTTAGAAAGTTAGATGGGCAAGTTAACCAGCGACCAACCATGACTGTGACAGGGGCATGCATGGGACTCTTGGAGCCCTGGGAGGGAACCAACCTTGGGTTGGAGGTGGGCGAGTGGCCAGAAAAGGCTTCCCAGAAGAGTTGGTTTCTTTATAAAGATGAAGGATGAGTAGGAGTTACCTAAGCACATAGGGAAGGAGAGAGAGACAGAGTGTGTGTGTGTGTGTGTGTGTGTAAGCCAGAGGATATGTGAAGCACAGCATCTTCCAGGAGCAATTAAGTAGCTCTATTTGGCAGCATAACATAGTAGTTAAGATCATGATCTCAAAGCCAGACCACCTAAGTTTGAATTCTGACTGCTGCTCTGTGACCTAGGGCAAGATACTTAATCTCTTTTTGCCTTAGTTTCTCCATCTGTAAAATAGGAATGATAATAGAACCTGCCTCATAGGATTGCTGTGAGGAGTAATACACCTGATATATACAAGTGCTTAGATTGCCTAGAATAGTGCCTGGCATATAACACAATGATAAGGGTTTGTTATTACTTAGGTATAGTATTACATGAAAAATAGGGAGTGGCCAAAGAAAACTCTTGTGTGGCATAGTAAGAAGTTTGGATTTTAAAACCATTCGATGAATCCCTTTTGCCCTCAGGATAAACAGAGCAGATTGCACAACGTGAGTTTTGGTGGGGACAAACTGTATTCAAACCATCGCAGAAGCTATAGGGCATTATTGAGTTTGTTCTCCCCCCATTAGCATTGTAATTATATTTGCAATCCAAAATTTGGGGTGGTAGTAAGTTTCCTTCCACCTAAGCTATGCATTTAATTGTGTGGGAAGTATACTAAACAAACTAACACTCTTCAATACTTATTTTGAAGGCTGGCCAGACGCAGTGGCTCACACCTGTAATCTCAGCACTTTGGGAGGCCAAGGCAGGCAGATGACTTGAGGTCAGGATTTTGAGACCAGCCTGGCCAAAGTGGTGAAACCCTGTCTCTACTAAAAATACAAAAATTAGCCAGGTGTGGTGGCACGTGCCTGTAATCCCAGTTACTTGAGAGGCTGAGGCAGGAGAATCACAGGAGCCAGGAGGCGGAGGCTATAGTGAGCTGAGATCACACCGCTGTACTCCACCCTGGGTGACAGAGCAAGATTCCATCTAAAAAAAAAAAAAAAAGAAAGTCAAGCATGATAGGAAGGAAAAGACAGAAATGGTCAAAAGAATGTAACCTTCTGCATTAATGTTTCTGTTTTTCTATGGGAGTAGAACTCACGTATTGCTTTGGGAAGCCAATATTCTTACCAAAAATGATTTTCTATGTTTCTTGAACACCACATGATCTACAAGGGGATCTATTCTGTGACACTACTCTATTTGAATCATTAGTGAATACACTTTAACACAATGGAAGCTATAAAAACAGCATAAAAAGATCTGGAAGTGTCTCAGATATCCTGCCTTCTGAGGTAAATGGCTTGTTATAAGGAAAAAAATCTTGTTCCTATTTCTTAAGGTACAAATTAAACCATCTGGGTTTTCATTTAAGTCCAGGGACTTTCTTAACATGGCAAAATAGAAAAGAATTGCCTAAGGTAAAAGTCATATTGCCACTGATTCATTGCAATTAGCTAATTGGCAAACTCTTTTTCTCCTCCCCATGGAAGAAAGAGAAGCCTGTGAACTCGAGAGCCTTAGAGATCATCTTTCTACAGATGAAGAATCTTGGATAATTTTTGCTAATTCAGAATGATGAGGATTGCATATTTATAACACGTTACTGTAAGGCATTATTTCTTACTGTACAGAGGAAAGGGAAGTGCTTTAAGTTTGCTTTTGTCTGACATCTAGAGTCAATAAGTTTTTGTGTATATGATTCTAATTATAGTAAAGAACAGTGTCAATATGTAGTCATCTTCTCCATGTGTAAATAGATCCTTTATTGAAAAAAATAGCTTTCCCCATTCTGCTTGAGAATGCTAATATGCAATGTCTGTTTTTTGTCTGCAGTTTTTTAAATTTAATTTTTTAATTGACAATTGTACATACTCATGGGGGTACATAGTGATGTTTCCTTATGTATAATGTTTAGTGATTAGATCAGGGTAATTAGTGAATCCATCATCTCAAACATTTATAATTTCTTTGTGTAGGGAACATTCAATATCCTCCTTCTGGCTATTCGAAACTATTAATGTATGATTGTTAACTATAGTCATTCTACAGTGGTATAGAACATAGAACTTATTCCTCCTATCTAGTTATAATTTTGTATCTGTTTGCAGTTGTTTTTTGAGACATTTTTCTAAACATTTGAGTTTAAAATTGTGTCTCTGAAAACAAAAATACTTCTTTTATGTACTTTCCAAGTAATAAAACTGACTCAGAAAAAGAATACTGGCACCAGTTGGAAACTTCACTAGTTACAAAATCATACATAATTTGTGCAACCTTGAGGTCTGGAGCTGCTTATGGAAACTCATGCCATCAGCCCTCTAACTCAATTAAATACAAATGTGTTAACATCACTGCTAGCTGTGTAACCTCAGTGGATGCAGGCAAAGAAATAAAGGGAAGCCCTGGTAACAGACAGATGTGCTACTCTAGACTTCTCATCATTTGATATTCACTCCTTTGAAGTAAAATATTTTATTTCAGGAGTGGCAGATTAAAATGCAGGAGCCTCTGGATGAAATGCAACATTGGACCATTGTCTGCTGACAGCACCTCAGGAATAAGCAATTCATTCATTTTGGGAAACATTAGGAGACCTAAGCACAGGAGGCCACTAATACAGTAGAATGAGCTGGCCAGGGGACTAAGAGCATCAAAGCTCTAATTACCACTCTACTAATAGCTAGTTGTGTGACTTTGAGCAAATCACTCCCCTTACCCAGCCTGTCTTTACATATTGGTAGAATGAGGGGGTTGTTCCATTCCAAATTTCCACATCTCTACTAAGGAAGAGCAGGCAGAGTGAGGTAAACTGGGGCAAGTGTAACAATGAGTCTTCCTGTCCTGACATTTTTGTCTCCGCAAAGGGAGAATGCTTGAAGGCCTGCTCCCAAAGCAACTCTCTAACTCCTGCTCAGCTCTGTGCTTGGTCTTGAGTTGCCTCAGGTGATTGGTCATTCCTGATCAAGGAGCAAAATCCCTGTGGTTAGATTTGCTCCACTTTGAGCCCCACCTAGCCTGGCTTGTACTCAGCTTTTAAATTATTAAAAGCATATCTGTGAAGCTACTCTTAAATGACACTCTGTTCTATGAGCATGAAATAGCCCAGAATGCCTCAATTTCACCTGCTCTATGGGGCTCTACATCCCTGATTTCCTCCCTCCTTTCTTTTCAGGGTGCGACAAAATTGCCCTTTAAAGGGAGCATTGAGTTTACCGGAGGCTGATTACGATTCACTCAGGACCCCTTCCAATGGTAGAGCCAGTTTATCCAACCACCACCCCTGGCCCTTAAAAAACCAGCTAGCTTCCTTAAGAAGTCCAGATACTGTGTTCTTTCTGATTTCTGAAAATCATTAGGCAAATGTAAGTTAAACACCTTTTCTGACACTTCATATCATGATCAGAAAGAAGCCAGGCCTATTGCCTCTGTCCGTTCACCAGCGTGCTCCATGGGAAAGAACAAACAAGTACAGAATTCGTATTGGAACAGTTTTTGCTCTTGATCAAAGCAGCAATAGGGTAAAACTGATTTGCAGAGTTTGGAGAACTATAGACTCAAGCTGTCCCTGCTTTTTTCAGTTAAAAAAAATAATAAGTGAACAAGGCAAATAATATAACTAGATGAAGATATACAAAGACCCTCTTTTTATATCCTTCCAGACGTTTTCAATCCATAGAAACATCCAACACATGTACTCACATTTTTCTCCTATTCATCTCTCTCTCTATATAAATGAGCTCTTCTATTCATTTCACTTCTGCTTTCTTTTCTTTTCTTTTCTTTCTTTCCTTTTCTTTTTTGAACGGAGTCTTGCTCTGCCCCCCAGGCTGGAGTGCAGTGGCATGATCTCGGCTCACTGCAAGCTCCGCCTCCTGGGTTCACGCCATTCTCCTGCCTCAGCCTCCTGAGCAGCTGGGACTACAGGTGCCCGCCACCACGCCCAGCTAATTTTTTTGTGTGTTTTTAGTAGAGACGGGGTTTCACCGTGTTAGCCAAGATGGTCTCGATCTCCTGACCTCGTGTTCTGCCCACCTCGGCCTCCCAAAGTGCTGGTGTGAGCCACCATGCCCAGCCACTTTTTTATTTCTTAGTTGGATAAGTCAGAGAGCATAGATAAGAATCCACACTTTTTAGAAAGTCTGCTTTGTAAGATTAGCTTTGGATAGAATACAGATCTCCTTTTAAGCAAAGACCCCTTTTTGTGCTTCTTGAGGAAGTAACAGGAACAGTCTCTGTTGGCAAACCTTCCCTACGCTGTGAAATCAACATGATATCTGGTACAGCTGCATGTATTACCTGTGCTTGGCATTTGTTAATTGGTGGTAATTAATGTTTCATTTTTGAGGAAAAAAGTGGGTTACTGAGAGATCAAGCCACAGGACGGTGGGAGTAGGTCCAGATTCAGTGCTTGACTGTTGAACTTTTTTTTTTTTTTTTTTGAGACAGAGTCTCACTCTGTCCCCCAGGCTGGAGTGCAGTGGTGCAATCTCGACTCACTGCAAGCTCCACCTCCACGAGTTCACGCCATTCTCCTGCCTCAGCCTCCTGAGTAGCTGGACCACAGGTGTCTGCCACCACACCCAGCTAATTTGTTGTGTTTTTAGTAGAGACGGGGTATCACCGTGTTAGCCAGGATCGTCTCGATCTCCTGACCTCGTGATCTGCCCACCTTGGCCTCCCAAAGTCCTAGGATTACAGCTGTGAGCCACCGTGCCCGGCCTTGCCTTTTAGTCATTAACTGTTTCTCATTATTTCAAGAACAGTTATTACCATTACCATTAAAATAGCTGGTTTCATGCTGGCAGGTGTAAGTAGAGACTAAAAGACTAACAAATCTCAAGACACAAAGGTAAGTATAAAACACAGGAGATGAAAAGAAGTCCATATCAGTAAGTCAGAAATAAACCATTATTATTATTGTTGGCATTCCGATGTCCCAACTTAAAGGAAATAAGAATTACATTGTCATTAATTTACATACCGAAATTAATGGAAAACAGTGCTTCATAGGATTGTTCCTCAGGATGAACAAAACTGTAATTTTATGCAAGATCATTCTCTATTCTTAAGTGCCTCTTCTGTAATTCCAGGAAGATGTGACTTGCAGTGCAGTGAGCAATAGCAATTACTCCTTTCTCCTGTGGGCTGGAGCTAATACTCATTCTCACCTTGCTCCTCACTAAGACATGCAGCAGACATCAATCATCGTTACTGCACAGCCTGTCTGCATCCTTAATTAGGAACTAACACACAGTAGAGCTTAGTGGCAGAGTATGCAATATTATGCATTTTTTGGACTGTTTGTGGTAAAAAGCAATCCCAGATAAATTGCACAATATCTTTGTGCATCACAAAGTGTGAGCTCAGGGCATCACAAGGTCTTAGGAAGCCAAAAGCATTTGTCTGGTAAAATTTCAAGAATCTAATTGAACATAACTTGTTTGCTTAAGCAATTTGTAATTATCTTTTGAGTATAAATAAGGATGTTTTCAGGTTTATCCCTCATATTTTTATGGTCATTTTCCAAGTTGGTTTACCTTGCTACGGTTGCCTCATGCTGTCTCTTTGACTGTTTATTTGGCATTTGATGCAATTTGCTGTTGATGGTTCCAGCAAAATTAGAGAGTATGACTAGATGGGAAAATACCATGATTTATCATATTGCTCATATCATATTTAACATATTGTTGACTTGTTGCTTTGTTGTTTCATTTTATTGTCATGCCTCATTTTGGATATCCTTGGGCAACAAAGAATGGTGGAAGTTATTCTGATTTAAGGAAAATACAGGCATTTAAAACTGCAGCAGGGAAAGGAAAGGGAGCTAACATTTACTGAGCACCTACTATGTTCCAGGCAGTATTCCAGGAACATTTTCTTGTTTTAGCCTCACAACATACCTGGAGATATATTATTATCTCTACTTTAACAAATGAAGAAAATTTGGATAATATAACTGCTTAATGTCACACAGCTCTAAAGTGGTGGAACCAGGATTGGAACCCAAATTTATCTAACTCCTATAATTCTGCTTCTTCAAACAGTAATGGTACCTTATATTTGTGCAGAGCTCTATAGTTTTCAAAGCAGTTACCCACGTTATCACCTTTTGTTTTCCAACAACTCTGTGAGGTATGCATTATTATGAAATTTTACAGACAAGGAGAAATGACTATTCAAGGTCAAACACATAATAAATACAGGACTAGGACTTGAAGATTTATGAACTTTTCACATAATACCAGTCAAGCCTTGGGACCAACCAATTTCTATTTTAAAGAACGCAAATTATCTTGCATCATGTTTTCCATTACGAATAACTCTATATATCTATATTCTGAGTACACGGGAAAATAATTTGTTAAGAATCATGGCTTCAGACATAGATGTTGTTATACAATTAAATGGTTAAAATAGTAAACAGTGAATAGCGATTCAAAACCTAGGCTAAGATTAGATTAGAAAACCTAGGTTAAGAAGCTCATTAGTGCTTGGTGTTCCATTATCTTTCTCTAAATCTGTACTCAAGGCCAACCTTGAAAAAAAAAAGATAGTAAACAACAGGTCCCAGTCAGTTCTCTCTGTTTTTGTCCACTTTGTTCACAAACTGTATTGGTCTGACTGTTGGTAGTATTATCAGATCTGTGTGCATCTGGTCCAAAGAAAGGTAGCTATTGACCAAGAAAAGAGATACCTTCTTACTGTAGCATTGATGATGCTACCAGACGCTTTTCAGTCTTGTTTAATAAAGGACTGTCTTGCCCAAGAAGAGGACTCATTAAAAGTTGAAAGTGGAGTGGGAACGAAGTTGGAGAAGCAAGAGGAAATGGGTTATCATAATGAATGCAAGCTGGAGTGCAACAGCGCTCTCTTGGCTCACTGCAACCTCCACCTCCCAGGTTCAAGCGATTCTCCTGCCTCAGCCCCCGCTAGTAGTTGGGATTACAGGTGTGCGGGACCACACCTGGTCAATTTTTGTATTTTTAGTAGAGACGGGGTTTCACCATGTTGGCCAGGCTGGTCTGGAACTCCTGACCTCAGGTGATCCGCCTACCTCGGCCTCCCAAAGTGCTGAAATTACAAGCGTGAGCCACCACCCTGGCCCCTCTCTACTTTTTCTTAGTTTCACTTTCTAATCCCCTTCCCTCTTATTCCCACGTCCCCCTCACAAAGATGCTTATCTAATAAACACATTGGCACCAAGGTGTGAATGACTGCTATGCCTACCTCTTCAAAGAGAAATATATTAACACAATTAGGCCTCTGAGTGGTAGAATGTCTCTGAGAGGTTCTTTTGTATAGGAGCAGTTTCTGTTGCTCTTCGATTGTTTCAAGCAGCCACTTCCTCAAATTTATTCATATTCCCTCAAAATACTCCATTCAATATACTTTCAGCGACAAGTATTTATTGGGCACAATTTGTGATGGGCACTGTGCCAAATGCTGGGGACATGTTAGTGAGAAAACAGACATACTCTCTCACAGAATATAAACTCCAGGAAGACAAGGACCATAATATATGGAGCTAGCATTGTTTTATACCAGTCTCAGCCATCTTCTCACTTTGGCAAATGGCTCTATACTCCCTTGGGCTCAGCAAAAACAAAAACTAATAGCATGTATATGGGTTGTGGGTTCACAGATGGAATAATTCAAACCATGGATAGGGTATCCACAATGGATATGACGTTGCAGCCTCTCTCCCTCCCTTCTTTTCTTTTCTTCATTCCTTCCTTCCTTTCCTCCTTTCCTCCATTCTTCTTTTCCTTCCTTTATTTCCTTCCTTCTCTTCTTTCCTTCTTTCCCCTGTTACCAGCTCTATTATTCTTGAGGACTGAGATGGATTTACAGAAATCAGGGAAGACCTTCATGTTGGATCTAGACACACATCATAGACCTTGCCATTTGCCAGCTGTGTGCCTCTGAGTTTCATTTACTCCACATGTCACATGAGGATACTTAATAGCTACCTGCAAGTATGCACTATGGGTACAGAATAGGTGCATGGCAAATGGAACTATTAGAATGCCTCATCAAATAATTAATTACCTTTATAATACTGAAGATGTTTTCTTAAGGCATTATTTATAACAAGATAATATTTATAATAATAATTCTGCACATTTCCAATTGCAGTATATTACTTGTAGGACTTTCTTTAGCCTATTCATAACTTAGACGTTTTTTACAGTCCTAGGTAGGGTCCTCATATTCGATTAGCTCAACTAAGCAGTTGAAAAACCTAGGCTGGGCGCGGTGGCTCCCGCCTGTAATCCCAGCACTTTGGGAAGCCAAGGCGGGAGGATCACCTGTGGTCAGGAGTTCGAGACCAGCCTGGCCAACATGGTGAAACCCCAACTCTACTAAAAATACAAAAATAAGCTGGGCGTGGTGGTGGGCGCCTATAATCTCAGCTACTCAGGAAGCTGAGGCAGGAGAGTTGCTTGAACCTAGGGGGCGAGGTTGAAGTGAGCCAAAATCTCGCCATTGCACCCCAGCCTGGGCAACAAGAGCAATATTCCATGTTAAAAAAAAAAAAAAAAAGGTCAGGCATGGTGGCTCTTGCCTGTAATCCCAGCACTTTGGGAGGTCAAAGCAGGTGGATCACACAGTCAGGAGATCGAGACCATCCTGGCTAACATGGTGAAACCCCATCTCTGCTAAAAATACAAAAAATTAGCCGGAGGTAGTGGTGGGCTCCTATAGTCCCAGCTACTCAAGAGGCTGAGGCAGGAGAATGAACCTAGGAGGTGGAGGTTGCAGTGAGCCGAGATCGTGCCACTGCACTCCAGCCTGGTGACAGAGTGAGACTCCGTCTCAAAAAATAAAATAAAATAAAGTAAAATAAAATAAAATAAAATAAAAAATAAAAGAAAAAAAAAGAAAAGCTTAAAAGTGACTGGGCATGGCGGCACACACCTGTAATCCCAGCACTTTGGGAGGCTGAGGTGGGCGGATCACCTGAGGTCAGGAGTTTGAGACCAGCCTGGCCAACATGGCAAAACCCCATCTCTACTAAAAATACAAAAATTAGCCAGGGGTGGTGGCATGCACCTGTAATCCCAGCTACTCGGGAGTCTGAGGCAGGAGAATTTCTTGAACTCGGGAGGTGGAGGTTGCAGTGAGCCGAGATCACATCACTGTACTCCAGCACTCTAGCCTGGGTGACAGAACAAGAGTCCATCTCAAGGGGGGAAAAAAAAGGCTAAAGGTATTTGTAACACATGCCTGCAAAATACACATTTACGTTACACCAGAAACTGGGTCTGTTTTTCTACCTGTGGTCCTTGATCTTCCCTCATGTCACAGCATAATGTGGCCAAATGGTGTGACCCAGCTGTGGTATCTCAAATGCCCTGTAGGGTGCAGGGATTGAGTCACCTTAATGTCCCCAGATTCAAGTAGAGCTCAGGTTCAAGTGCTTATGTGCCAGGTTTGAAGAGTGTCTGCAAAGATGCAAAACATCCATGTTGAAGGCATTAATTCATTAAACTTCGGGCGTGATTTAGAAAAAGAGAGAGATCCTATAGCATCAAAACCAGATTAAACCCCATCATAATAAACAACTAACATTTGTGGACCGTTCTCCAACAACTCCACTCCTGTGAGATATGTTTGAAGGTTTTACTGAGTCCAGTTTGACCTCAGATTCAATGTTTTGGCTCCCACATAAGTTAATTTTTTTTTTTTTTTTTGAGACAGAGTCTTGCTCTGTTGCCCTGGCTGGAGTGCAGTGGCATAATCTCAGCTCATCACAACTGCCACCTCCTGGGTTCAAGCTATTCTCCTGCCTCCGCCTCCTGAGTAGCTGGGACTACAGTTGCGAGCCACCACGCCTGGCTATTTTTTGTATTTTTAGTAGAAACTGGTTTCACTATGTTGGCCAGGCTGGTCTCAAACTACTGACTTCGTGATCTGCCCACCTCAGCCTCCCAAAGTACTGGGATTACAGGCGTGAGCCACTGTGCCTGGCCACAAGTTTTTTCCGTTCCCAGTAAGATTATACATTTATTCTATTAATGCTGCTATTATTCAAAGTATTTCTAGAGTAGCCTTTAGGGCCGCTGGAATGTTCTTTGCAATATCCTCAGTTATGAAAAATCTTCATCTTTTGAAGATGAATGTGATTTTAAAAAATAACCAATGGTTGGCCAGGTGTGGTGGCTCACACCAGTAATCCCAGCACTTTAGGAAGCCGAGGCGCGCAGATCACAAGGTCAGGAGACCGAGATTATCCTGGCTAACACAGTGAAACTCCGTCTCTGCTAAAAATACAAAAAAATTAGCCGGGCATGGTGACAGGCACTTGTAGTCCCAGTTGCTCGGGAGGCCAAGGCAGGAGAATAGCGTGAACATGGACGTCGGAGCTTGCAGTGAGCTGAGATCGTGCCACTGCACTCCAGCCTGGGCTATAGAGCGAGACTCTGTCTCAAAAAAAAAAAAAAAAAAAAAAAAAAAAAAAATCACCAACTGTCATTTGAAGTCAAGTCTTGATAGTCAAGTTGGATACTTCCACTTGAGGTTAAAACAAAACAAAATATGATAACTCTAAAATAGAATAAAAGCGAGGCATGGTGGTCCACGCCTGTAATCTTAACAGTTTGGGAGGGTCACTTGAGGCCAGGAGTTCGAGACCAGCCAGGCCAACATGGCAAAACCCCATCTCTACTAAAAATACAAAAAATTAGCCCAGTGTGGTAGCATGCATCAGTAGTCCCAGCTACTAGGGAGGCTGAGGCACAAGAATAGCTTGGAAAGCAGAGGTTGCAGTGAGCCAGGATCAGTCACTCTGTCTCAAATAAATAAGTAAAAAATAAAATAAAATAAAAGATTATGATGAATATGGCACATAAATTGACTTTAAAAACAAATCACAAGTGGAATTCTGAAATAACTTTAGGCAATGCCAACATTATTGGAATTACACTGCCTTCCAAGGTAACTGCTTTAGAAATTTAACTTCTAATTCATTTATGAAAATTCAGTCTTATAACCTATTCATGACAGTTCATGCCAACATGGTCTAAGAAAATTCCAAGAACTTAAGCACTGTACTCTTGACAATTCAGGTACATTTTTATCTAAGCGCTTAGTATGATGCCACACATTTTGTGGCAACTGAATAAATAGTAGACAATGATGCCTGGCTTTGGTATCAGTGGAGGTGACAATGTAAGAAGAGTTGGCAAGACATTAGTGACTGTGCTGGCTGCTTCAAGATTGCTGGCATTGCCTTAGAAAGAATGAATGAAATTGCTACTTACTGGTAGTTTTTTGCTTTTTTTTTTTTTTTTGAGATGGAGTTTCGCTCTTTTCCCCCAGGCTGGAGTGCAATGGTGTAATCTCGGCTCACTGCAATCTCTGCCTCCTGGGTTCAAGCAATTCTTCTGTCTTAGCCTCCCAAGCAGCTGGGATTAAAGGAGTGCACCACCAGGCCCAGCTACTTTTGTATTTTTTTAGTAGGGTTTCACCCTACTAAAGGGTTAGCAGGGTTTCACCATGCTGGCCAGGCTGGTCTTGAACTCCTGACCTCAGGTGATCCACCAGCCTTGGCCTCCCAAAGTGCTGGGATTACAGGTGTGAGCTACTGTGCCCGGCCTTTTTTGCTCTTTTTTTATGGCAACTTAGAAAACATGTGCCTCATGCTTGTTTATGATGCAGCTTATGGAAATTATGTAGTAACGCCACTGTACGCTGAAGAACGGCCAGTGACAATGAAGAAGCCTGGCACAGGACAAACATGAAGTGGCTCCTTATAAGGAAAGAAAGTCTTAAGAGACCACGTTAATAGTGTCAGTGATGGTTAACCCAAGGGGAGGACTCATAGATGGTTGACCTGCAAGGTGTAGTCAAACCACCAAGGACTTTCTACTCTCATTTATAACTTTGGAAGCATTTGGGGTTTTTTTTGTTTTTTGTTTTTTTGAGAGTCTTGCTCTGTCACACAGGCTGGAGTGCAGTGGTGCAATCTTGGCTCACTGCAACCTCAGCCTCCTGGGTTCAAGCAATTCTCCTGTCTCAGCTTCCTGAGTAGCTGGGATTACAGGCACCTGCCACCATGTTTGGCTAATTTTTGTATTTTTAGTAGGGATGAGGTTTCACCATGTTAGCCAGGCTGGTCTCAAACTCCTGACCTTAGGTGATCCATCCACCTGCCTCGCCCCGCCAAAGTGTTGGGATTACAGGCGTGAGCCACGGCATCTGGCCTGTATTTTTATTCCAAGGTATATTAACTGATGTCTTGCCCTGACACAGTGGCTTGTGTCTGTAATCTCAACACTTTGAGAGGCTGAGGCGGGCAGATCACCTTAGGTCAGGAGTTTGAGCCAGCCTGGCCAACATGGTGAGACCTTGTCTCTACTAAAAATACAAAAGTTAGCCAGGTGTGGTGGCACAAGCCCGTAATCCCAGCTACTTGGGAGGCTGAGGCATGAGAATTGCTTGAACCTGGGAAATGGAGTTTGCAGTGAGCTGAGATCATGTCACTGCACTCCAGCCTGGGCAATAGAGCAAGAGTCCTCAATAAATAAATAAATAAATAAACAAATAAATAAAATTAAAATTAAAAAAATTTAAAAAATGACTTCTATATGTAAAAATTGTGGCATATGCTCTAAAAATAGAAAAATGAATTCTCTTTGGATTTTGCCTTGAGGGAGTTTACGTGTTAGCAGAGGAAACCAAGATAGGCAGAAATAACAAGAAAAATATAAAGCAGAAAGTGATAAAAATTATTTGAGAGGTACAGATAAAGAGAATAATTGGTCAGAAGGAGAGTCAAGGAATGGTCTCTGGAGGAGGTAACGTTTGAACTGAGATTAGAGAGTGAGATCAGAGAAGGGCACATCACACATATGAAATCCGTAGAAGCAAAAATCCATGAGGGGAAAGAGTGAATTGTTCAGTTGTCTGGATGTGGGAGTGTCAAGAGGAAGGGTTGGAAATAAGGTAGGAGAAGTAATGAGACTTCAGGCAGTAGGAAGTGAGGAGCAGTAAACAGATGAGTGATACCACCTGAACTTAGCTTTATTAAAAACAATCTGGTAGCACTCTTTCAGGGCGAAATCTATTTTCAGCCAATGTTCAACAATTGGCGAATATCCAAACATTAAATTAGTTTGAGATGTTGTCCACCATTAAATGTGGACCAAATTTGAGTTGTAAATGCATTTTTAATTCTGCAGTTGTAGCGTTCCTGATTGAATTAATAAATTAAACTTTTCACAGATGAATGGTGTTGGTATATATGTGTTAGTTTTATGTCGTCCACTAGCCAGACATTTAAAAAAAAACAAAACAAAAAACTGTGAGCTGGATGAAGTTCTCTTGAAAATGCTTTAAGCAAGGATAGAATATTTTTTCCCCATGAAAGGATAAATCTGGGCCAGGCGTGGTGGTTCACACCTGTAATCCCAGCACTTTGGGTGGCCGAAGCAGGTGGATCACCTGAGGTCAGGAGTTCAAGACAAGCATGGCCAACATGGTGAAACCCTGTCTCTACTAAAAATACAAAAATTAGCCAGGTGTGGTGGCATGTGCCTGTAATTCCAGCTACTTGGGAGGCTGAGGCAGGCGAATCGCTTGGACCCAGGAGGCAGAGGTTGCAGTGAGCTGAGATCGCTCCATGGCACTCCAGCTTGGATGACAGAATGAGACCCCATCTCAAAATAAATAAATAAAATAAAAATGATAAATCTGGAAAAATGCTTAGGACAAAGGTAGAGCTCTATTCATTTATATGTTTATAGCCCTTTCAGCAATATGAGACCAGTGGAATGATTTGTTGAAATCTTCTTAAACCTCTGTGGCAGAATGCAGGTTAGTGCAAGCTTCTTTTCAGTTCCCCAGGCTACAGTAAACCCAACATCTGCTGTCTTCCTAGTGGTGGATTTAAAGCCATGCATTTGGCACTAGAATGCAGACCAGGAAATCAGACAGCTTGACCGTGTTGCCTTCCATGATGGTGCTGGTTCTGGTATCAAACAAACAAACAAACAAAAACCCTTAAACTCAAAAATTGTTGCATGTGCTTAGTTAAGTTCAGGCAACACCAACCCCAGAGCTGGTGAAGCGAACAGGAAAGCAGGAGCGGGTGCACAATTGCAATGATGATTCACCCTCAGAGGTGCATGCTTTCACTGAATTAAACTTGCAGTGTTTTGAATGTAGCTTTTTACCAACACAGAGCTCCCATAACCAAGTGTGGGAGTAATAACAGGACAAGCAAATTATAGGGAACTTGAGAAGCGATTCCACTACTGAGGAAGCAAACCAAGGGAATAGCTTTTACATGAGACATGAATTTTTCCCCACACATTTGTGTCCCTTCCAAATATAGATTTTTTTTTCATGTGGTACCAATGACTGAAAATGTGGGCCACACACACACAATAAATTCAGTGTAGTAAGCACTCCACATGTTATAGTATTACTTAGAATATTTCTTTGGGGCCGGGCGCGGTGGCTCAAGCCTGTAATCCCAGCACTTTGGGAGGCCGAGACGGGAGGATCACGAGGTCAGGAGATCGACACCATCCTGGCAAACACGGTGAAACCCCGTCTCTACTAAAAAAAAAAATACAAAAACTAGCCGGGCGAGGTGGCGGGCGCCTGTAGTCCCAGCTCCTCGGGAGGCTGAGGCAGGAGAATGGCGTAAACCCAGGAGGCGGAGCTTGCAGTGAGCTGAGATCCGGCCACTGCACCCCACTCTGGGAGACAGAGCCAGACACCGCCTCAAAAAAAAAAAAAAAAGAATATTTCTTTGGTTGTGTTCCCCAGAGTATTGAGGTGACATATAATTTTAGCTCAGTGTCACTGATTGTAGATGGCAAAGGATAGTGGGAGATGTGAATAAATATATCAAACAATGCTCACTTTTACTTTTTTAACTAAATATACTTACTATGTACGAGACTCTGAGCTAGACTCTGCAGGGTATACAAAATTGAGTAGAGCATAGTCTTTTTCTTAAGGAGCTTATATCTGGTAGGGAACATAAGATAAAGGCAGTTGATTAGATTATAGGGGAGGCTATGTGCTATGCCAGGGAGATACGTTCCATGCCATAAGTGAGCCTGCAGGCCATACACCATGGGGACTTGAAGCAGAAGAATGTCCAGGAAATGTGAAATGGAGGAAATAGGTGTGTGTCTTCAAAAATCTGGGTGCTGGGAAGATGGTGGCCCCATTCATGGAAATAGGGAAGTTGGGAGGAAGAGCATGTTTGCCTGTGAATGTGTCAAGTTTGGTATTTCAGTGAAATATGGTGGGTATGATGTCTTGGAGGTAGGTGAAAGCCTGTCTAGAGAGAATTTGAAACTGGGAATGTGGATAGACATGCAGGGATCATAGTAGAAGTTGTAGAAGGGGTGAGATCACCAAGAAAAACTACATAGAGAGAAAAAGAGCATTGGAAACCTTTAGGGAAAACCCAGTTTTAGAGAACAGGAGAAAGAAGAGGAAGTGATAAGATCCTGAATGAATGGTTTGAGTAGTAGGAGAAACTGGAGCATGCAGTGCGATAGCATTTAAGAGAGGATTTCAGGAAGAGGTTGAGCAACACTGAGGACTGCAATTGAAAGCTCGAAGAAGGATGTGGACAGAAGAAAATTAGATTTAGTGATTAGAAGGCGATTGATAAGAGAGCGATTGATAGGGTAAAAGCTAGATTAATTATTAAACATTTGCTGAAGTACACAAAACAAATGACACAAAGATCACAATTTTTCCTGTTAGGACAACTGCTCTGTGCTTTAATGTAAGGGAAGTAATCCAACAGCAAGAGAAAATTATTCCATAATGGATTAGCATTAAAGCATTGCTGGCTGGGCATGGTGGCTCACGCCTGTAATCCCAGCAGTTTGGGAGATGGAGGTGGGCGGATCATGAGGTCAGAAGTTCAAGACCAGTCTGACCAACATAGTGAAATCCCATCTCTACTAACAATACAAAACATTAGCCAGGTGTGGTGGTGGGTGCCTGTAATCCCAGCTACTCAGGAGGCTAAGGAAGGAGAATCACGTGAACGTGGGAGGCATAGGTTGCAGTGAGCTGAGATGGCGCCATTGCACTCCAGCCTGGGTGACAGGGCAAAACTCTGTCTCTCACACACACACACACACACACACACACACACACACTTGCCATTTGGGGAGGTTATCTAAGTCTTTCTCACACATGCTAATGTAAACCCTTCTTTGAGATAATGGAGTGGCTGGTCTTCACACTTGCTATTCACACTTTTTAACACAATGGAATAGCAACCAGGTATCACTAGGCACCAGAAGTGGTGGATGTCTGGAGTAGATCAGGAAACATAGCAGAGAAGATTCCACTTCAAAGGGTTTAGTATGAAGCTACTTTAGTTATTGATTTTTCTGTCTTGGAGTGCCAATTTCTCCTCCTGACTTGTACACTTCTCTTTTTTAAAAATTTTTGTCTTTCTTTTTTTCTTTATTTCTTCTAAAAACAAAAGGGATACATGTGCAGAACGTGCAGGTTTGTTACACAGGTATACACGTGCCATGGGGATTTGCTGCACCTATTGACCTGTCCTCTAAGTTCCCTCACCTCACCCCTCACCCCCCATCCCCCAGCAGACCTTGATGTGTGTTGTTCCCCTCCTTGTGTCCATGTGTTCTCATTGTTCAACTCCTACTTATGAGTGAGAACATGCAGTGTTTGGTTTTCTGTTCCTGTGTTAGTCTGCTGAGGATGATGGCTTCCAGCTTCATCCATGTCCCTGTGAAGGATATGATCTCATTCCTTTTTATGGCTGCATAGTATTCCATGGCATATACCACATTTTCTTCATCCAGTCTATCATTGATGGGCACTTGGGTTGGTGTACACTTCTCTTTGGACTCCAAGCATTTGTCTTTGATGGTGTTTTTGAGTGATTACAGATGAAACAATGGGACTATCGCTAAAAAACTATATGACAAACCTCCCTCTTGCCTTCTTCAGTAGAATTAACTAGCTGATGATTATGGAAACAAAAAAAGATTGCAACAATAATATGTTTTATTTCTTTTTTAAAAAATTATTATTTTTTAGTGACAGGATTTTGCTATGTTTCCCAGGCTAGCCTCCAGCTCTCGGACTCAAGTGGTCCTCCTGTCTCAGTCTTGCTAATAGTTGGGACTAGCGACATGCCCACGATATCTCTTATTTCTGTATTGCTTTGTACCTCTCAAAGCCATTTGCATGCATGCTCCCTTTTGACCTCAAATCAGTCCTGTGGGGATAGACAGACATCTTTTGGATGGGAATAAATACACAGAGAGAATATATAATCTGTTTATTGACTTTCTAGCACCATTGTAAATGCTATCTTCTTTTTTAAGGCTATTTTTCTTCTTTGGATTGAAGGTATGTAGATAGACAATATTGCTACATTATTATTTTTCTTACAACCTTAAGTGCTGATAGAGATCAGATAATTAGATAAACAATCCCTCCTGACATATGTAAGAGTAAACACTCTACATGGATACTATATGTAAAAAAATAAACAATGGAAACATCACTGAGATAAAATTAGATAATTATTTTTATTTATTGAAATTAACACTGAAAGTGGAATGTTCCAACACTGTAAGGGATTACAGTGAGACAGTCTGACTTTATCTTATTCCTGAAGATGTTTTCACTTTTTCAATTTGACAACTCTTCTATAAAAGCCCTTACCTGGTGGATTAACAGTTTGAAGTATTTAGAGTTAAAGAAGGGATATTCAAGAGATTAGAGATAAAAGCAGGGGCAGGGGGGCAGTTAAAGAGGAGGAGACTCATTTATTCATGAATTCTTTCATTCATCCACTCCTTTAACATTTATTGATACCACTATGAGTTATGTACCAGATATTGTACTGGATCTGGGAACATGGATTTTCTTTCTTTCATGAAAGACTTTCTGAGGGAAGAAAAGAAATAATATCCCTTCGAGAGGAAAAGTTTTCCTTGAAAACATTGAAACTACTGTGGTGTTGGTTTCAAGCAATGGTGTATTTTCAGAAAATCAAAATATGCCAGGACTGGTCATGTTTCAACTAGTGTGTTGATTTAATTCTTACTCAAGGGAGGAAATCGCCACTTGGATCATCAACCACAGTTTCTGTGCAGTCAGATCTTTCTCCCTGTCTCTGAAAGCCCTTATATAAGAACTGTCCAGAATTAAATGAGGGGTGACAAGTTCATAGCCCAGAAGGAACATTGTGTCTCTGGGCTATCAAAACACTGATCACCCATCCAGCCATTTAGCAGGGTATTCCCTTGAAAATCTCTGGCTCCTAATGAACAGTAGAAATATGTGAACGGGAAGGCTAGATTTGGAAAACTGTCTGTATGAAAAGAAAGTACACTGATGACAGAACACAGATGTGTATCCTGTGAGTGGGCCGCAGTATGATTATGTTGACGACGTTGACATTTGACAGTCAGAGCCCAGGACATGATGTCTTTGAGAAACTCTTCTTAAGCTGGGTATATTTTTTCCTAGTAGAGTAAAGGATAGAGGTGGAAGTGATTGCCTATTCTATACTGATAAGAAAGACATAGCCTTTGTAGAGTTCAAGACCTTGGCTGGCACTACTGTTGGCTGATGAAGCAAACCAGCATGACCAGTTCTACTGGTGGTTATCTGAGCCAGTCTGCACAGGTCCCTGATTGCTATGAATCAGCACTCATAAGGTTCCACAGGCAGTAAGGAACCAGAAATACTGGTTTCTACCAACAGTTGGTCTCAGAAGGACTGGTGAGACTAACCAACTGTAAGAGTAGCCTCAAATCCTTTCTGGGAAGAGGCAGGGTTTATAAATAAACAGAAAACAAACACAACTGACTCAAACTGAAATTTGCAGCTCTAGTTTGATGTGAATGTATTTAATGTAGCCCAAGAGAGAAAGCTGAGGTCTCTACATTTATGAAATTACCAAAATACTGAAATCACTGTTCAACATTGTCTAAAAATATTGTGTACAGAATCAAGGACTTGTACTAATCATATGATTAATAGAATGATTATGACAGTGCTCTGTAAATAAGGGTATCAAGTGACAGTGTAGGGGCCAAGGGAAAGCTTCCCCTTTGCCCTCTGAAGGTTGGCAGAAAAATCAACTCACAAAAGCAGATTAATTGGAGAAAGGCATATAAATGTATTAATATGTACACGGAAGAGAACTGCAGAGTGATTACCCTGATCTCTCAATGGGATTCAGAAGCTTATAAGCCATCTTGAGCTTACACAAAGAATGGGGGCTTGGATTGTGGTAAAACAGGGTATGGTGACAAAACAAGTTATATGAGGGGGAGAAGAGGAGGCCTGGCTAGCAAAGGTAGTCTTGCCTGCCGGGTAGCAGCCCTCAGAGAGAATAGAAGGTAAATTATTCCTTCAGAACTTTGAAGGTGTCAGACTTCAGTTATTCTTTCCTAGATCCAGCCAAGGGAAAGTCTCAGAGAAAGCCTGGCTGCAGCAATGCATATCTTCCAGATGCATACCTTCCCCACAATAGACAGCTTTGCAGGGCTACTTCTGTTTGCAGGCCTTCTGAACAGCCATCACAAACTATGTCAAATAAATATATTCTGGGGTGAAATATTTTGATTTCCTTCAATAGCGAGTAGAGACAAATATGGACTGTTTTAATAAAACAAAATAAAAACATGCCAATAATACACATTAGAGTATTAACCACTCATTGCATATGCCTGCAAATTCTGTTTGTAATGGTAAATAATCTAGCATTTATTATAAACTTTTCTTTTTAATGCTTCCCCTCTGTTTGAAACTAAAAATTCTGAGACTAGGTGCGGTGGCTAATGCCTGTAATCCCAGCATTTTGGGAGGCTGAGGCGGGTGGATCATCTGAGGTCAGGAGATTGACACCATCCTGGCCAACAAGGCAAAACACCGTCTCTACTAAAAATACAAAAATTAGCCAGGCATGGTGGCAGGTGCCTATAATCCCAGCTACCCAGGATGCTGACGCAGGAGAATCACTTGAACCCCTGGGGCGGAGGTTGCAGTGAGCCGAGATTGTGCCACTTCACTCCGGCCTGGGCGAAAGAGTGAGACTCTGTCTCAAAAAACAAACAAACAAACAAACAAACAAAAACACAACAACAAAAAGAAACTAAAAATTCTGTTTTAAAAAAATAGCTAAGACTCTTTACAATTTATCTTCTATACTTTTAAAAAGAATAGAACAGCAACATCTGAGTAAAGCACACTTTTTACGTTTCAACCAATCCTCATGTAAAAGACATATACAAAAGTATATATTAGCATTTTTAGGGCTTTTTGGAATTATAAACAGATTGACAGCTCTGTGGCCTGGAGGTAGTACTGTTTATTTCCCAGACTGATATAGCTGCGGCTGTAGTTCCATGCATGGCACTCTGATTCCCAGGATTAGGAATACAAAGGCTGATTTGTGGGGAGGAGAGTTTTCTGGAAGCACGTGCAGCTGCCGCTGGTGTATGCCAGCACATTCATTAGCCAATCTGACAGCAGAACTGATGTCTACTCTCAGCCTTTCACTTTGGGGCAAAGAAAGGCACATGATGCCAAAGGGCCTTCTCATTCTTAGCTGAACACATAGAAGGGTGAAGCCAGGGGTTCCCATGATCATTCCTTTTTCCTGGATCGTTAGTTGTCAGGATCTCAAGTAATCATGAATTAACCCCTGTAAGGCATCTGAATGAATGCCGACTTTATTTTAAACCTGAATAAGTAAAACCCTGTTAAAGATTGCTGTTTCATGCTACCTACCCCACGCCCCACCAACCCACTCCCTTTTAATAATGTAGCAACATGGAGATTGAAGTGGGTAATTTTTCTCTTTGTATACTGTCTTTTCCATTTCTGGAACAGGTCCCATTATAAATAAGAATTGAATATTGTTTTGCTATTCCCAATACATTTAATACCGTCAATTATTTTAATTGGGCTAGTCATTTCTGAATTTAAAGTAGTAAAGGCTCAATCAAGGTTGCATCAGGGATGCCTGATACTTGGGAAACTAGAAAACACCAACAACAGTTCAAATCCACGTAGCTTCATTCAAATCATTCATTTACTGGCCTATGTCATAGTCCTTAACCTGACCCCCTACCCTGTGGTTCATGAAACTGTCAACTAACTTGCATATCATCCAGATGTCTTGTTTCGGCTCACCACATTTCAGACTTCAGTCTGTGAATACTTGCAAATATTTTCTTTTTTCTTTTCTTTTTTTTTGAGACAGAGTCTTGCTCTGTCGCCCAGGCTGGAGTGCAGTGGCGCGATCTGGGCTCACTGCAACCTCCAGCTCCCTGGTTCAAGCGATTCTCCTGCCTCAGCCTCCCGAGTAGCCGGGACTACAGGCACATGCCACCACACCCAAATAATTTTTGTATTTTCAGTAGAGATGGGATTTCACCATCTTGGCCAGGATAGTCTCAATCTCCTGACCTCGTGGCCAGGCGCGGTGGCTCATGCCTGTAATCCCAGCACTTTGGGAGGCCGAGGTGGGCAGATCATGAGATCAGGAGATCGAGACCATCCAAAAAATTAACCGGGCGTGGTGGCGGGTGCCTGTAGTCCCAGCTACTCAGGAGGCTGAGGCAGGGGGATGGCATGAACCTGGGAGGCGGAGCTTGCAGTGAGCCGAGATCCGGCCACTGCACTCCAGTCTGGACAGAGTGAGACTATGTCTCGAAAAAATAAATAAATAAATAAATAAATAAATAAATAAATAATAATAACAATTTAGCATATATTAATGTTTGTCTCAGAATATTTCAGCAATAATGTAATAGTCTTTATTTATAACCAATAAAACTAGGATAATCCAGCAGTGGAAGCCAATGAATAGGAGGCAACTCACCATGGTCTTTTGCTGGTTTTGCCAATGCCAGACCAGAGGAACACAGGCAAATTATTCCTCTGGGTAGTATCACAGAAAAGCGGGGAGAATTTCAAAGCCGGGACAGGAGGTGCTATTTAGGTAGAGATATTAAACATAATCACAGTTTAAGTGATTATATAAAAAGGGGCTTTTAGAGAAAGAGTGAAATCTTTCTAGCCTCTGATAGGATATTCGATGGGCTTCCAAATTTGCGCACTTCCCTCTTGAAGAGGGTTAGATCTTTTGACTAGAGGGCTAGATCTTTCTCCTCCCTGAATTTCAAAAGTGTTAAAATAACAAGCAATGTCTAGCTGGGTGATTTTCCACATTCATCCTGTTTAAAGGAAGAAGTTTGTTCTACTGTAAACAGTTATGGGAACTGTTTGCTTTGGATGGACTTGGTCCTCATTGGCTGAGGAGGACTTTCTTACTCTGGTTTCTTGCCAAGATAGAAGTTCAATGCCAAAGGCTTCTTAATCCTGTCTGGACATCCTTTAATTAGAATAAATTTCACCTAAAGAAAGTATGTTGGAGAGCTACAGGCATGGTAGTAGTGGCTTGAAAAAAAAAAAAAAAAACAGTCGATTTAAGTAGTAGATTGTGCTGACCAGTAGCATGGAGCAAAGTTCATTGTCATATCCTGGACAGAACATGTCTTGGATCTTTTTTTGCCCCACCTCTAACCAGAAAAGGCTCTGTCCTGAAACTATACTTGCATGTATGGAAGCCCTTTGAAATGCTTACACTCCTTTGCATCTCTTAAACCAAGAGGATAAGCAACCTGGGTAATTTAGCACAGTCATGAGCATTTATCTGCACAGTTCTTGGGCTCCAAATGGGTGTCTGAAGGTGAGTAGAGTGTAGATATTAGAAACCAGTTTTTCATTCTAGTCATTCAAATACTAGCTGTACAAAGTGGATTATTTATATAAGTTATAGTTCTAAGCATAGTCTCTAGAGCCAAACCGCCTTCAGTTTGAATCCTGCCTCTACCAATTGTTTGGCAGTAGACCCTGGACAAATTGCATAAGTTCACTATACCTCTTTCTTTGCCTCTGTGAAATGGGCATTGTTGTGAGGTTTCAATGTTAATATATGTGAGGCACTTAGATTAATACTCAGGAACAAGTAAGTGCTCAATAATGTTAGCTGTTTTCATTTTCTCCTTCTCTTGAAATTATAAGCGATGCTCACTGACTACTGACTCATTGTCTAGCTTGATGCTTCTGGCTGGAGAGGGATTTATAAGGGAGTGAGAAATGTGTGGATGTGCCATCTGTCCACCTTTACTTCTAGGTGTATCCATATCTGTGTATAAAAGCCAAAAAAAAAAAAAAA